>NC_135199.1:10350948-10664584 GCF_050948175.1 Xylocopa sonorina
AAAGTGCTTTGCGCGTCATTAAAAATGCAGAGAAGGGTGGCGCAGCATCGCTTAAAAAAGTCGCGTCACTTTTTCATCGACAAACCGAGGAGAAGCTTGAACCTCGAAACGTTTCGTGCCATTCTCAAAAATTTGTACAACGCTCCTCTCTCTCTCTCTGGCCCAGTAATAAATTCGTATTCACAAAAAATCGGATAATGATTCAAGGTGGCAGCGTTTGGGGTTCGAAAGAGCTGGCAATGCGGTCGTTCAATTTTGATTCGATGCAACGTTTAAATCGCGTGAACGCGGCAAACGAAAAACGCGTCTCGCGGTGCGATAAATATTTAGCGAGCCCTTTAAAGGGGACACGCGGTTAGGAAGCGAGTACGTGACTTCGCAGCGGTATCTAAACGACGTAACGGCATGCGAGTTGGGGAAAAATAGTGGAGTCGACGATGGAGGTCGACGGATCGCGACCGATAGCAAACACTTGACCGTTTCGAGGCTCGAATTCGCAAAAATAACGCGGTGGCGCGTCGAAGGGGGCATTGAACGCCGAGGGTTTAGCCGGAAGCCGTGTTTCGCTTTCATTAAATCGTCGAGCACAGTGTTAATATTGATTGTGCGGCAAACAAATACCGGATAATGTCAACGGATGAACGAGTTCGACGCGAAATCGAGAGACTACCGCGGCATAATTCGCAAACAACGGATGCGATTTTACTGGGCAAAAGTGCCGTTCGCTCGATAACGCGAGAGAGCAAGACCGACCGCGCGAATACGAAAAAAGCTCGAACCGTTCGCCACCGGAACGGAGAGAGTTACTCAAACATTTTTGTCGACCATTTACTTCGTCCATACAAAGAATCGCGACGGGAATAATTAATTTAATGCGTTCGACGAACGCTCCCGTGATTGTTGAAACGACGAAACAGCAAAAGGTGGAGAATTCGTTGGAGAGCAATAAGCGAAATTAAAAATTCCATCCATACATTACGAAATAAATAATAAACGCGGTTGTATCGAGTCGACGTCTCGTCTCGTGAATTTTTACGAACGGAGCACGGATAAGACAGCCACTAAGTGTAAAAAAGAAGAACGCACGATCGAACGATGTGGCTCGTCTGCGGTAACAATAAAACGGTGATTCTCGTGCAGTTAAAACTTTCACGCGTTCCAAGAATTGTAAATTGGCTCTATTCTTTGAATTTCCACAACGACCGACGAATCCGCGGGGGAAGAGGCACGATTGACGCGGCGAACGGGTGGCAAGAAACGAGCGAACGAGGGGGTTGGGGGCTGAAAAGTTTCCATGGAAGGGAAACCGCGGAAAGTACAAAGACGTATACCTGTTTTTGCCTCGGCACGGAGGTAACGAAGCGGGAAACACTGAAACTTCCGCGAGAAGTTTAAGCACACGAGAGATGAGGACTTGCCAGAAGCGGAATTGATCGTGAAATTCTACGGATATGATGAATTTCAAGCGCTGAGTGCGCTGACGAGCCCTGCGCGCGCGTCTAGAAACGCACGCGTAATGCGGATATCGCTTGTGGACTGCTTGGTAAGCGAGTAATGTTTAATAGTACCCTAGAATTAAACGTGAAAACGGTGTAAATCGAAGAAAAAGCTTCCTCGAGCTTTTAAACGCCTTATTAAGCAGCAAACTCGTTCGCGCGACTGTTTGCGCGTACGATTAACTCCAAGTAGAATTGTCGGGTGCGAGATCGAATTTGTCTCGAGCTTAAAAGAACGAAACCGATGGCGTACAACAACCCGGAACGTGGCGATGTTTTTTTCCCCGTGAAAAGATCCAGTAATCTGTGACTGGGGCCGGTAAAGAGAAGAAAGGAAAGGCACAATGGACGACGATGGTCTCCTTCAGTCCGCATGCATATTTCTGTGCTTCGCATTCAGACAGCCGGTGACGGTCGACCGACCTTTTGGGCTCGCGTAGCCGAAGAAAGGGAACCGGGAATGAGAAGAAGGTTCTCCCGTGATGAAGCGGCTCCTTAAAGAGGCTACGATGAATGGACCTCGAGTTACGTTTCATGCGATTTTCGAATCGTTACGCGATTCGTGTATGACCCTTCTGTGAATTTTCATGCTCAGCGACGAGCAGACGGTGGTGGAAATTTTGGTTAAGCATCGAATAAGTTCCGCGATTCGAAACGATCCTAGTCAGGTAAATTGTGTTCAGATAGAAGCTCGCGTTAGTTCGCATTCGTCGAGAATAAAAATTCGTGTGCGAATGCTGGAACGTTAACTCCTTTAATGCAAGGATTAGCGCAGTAGCTCGTGTGCTCGAGAAGACCAGCAAGTAGGTCTCGCCTGCTGGAGAGCCGTAAACTACCCTGCTTCCGAAGCAAAGTGCAGATTCGCTGGGATAGCAATTTACGAGTTAAGAGTTCAATGTGCCATCTGCTATCCACGAATTTCGCGTGGAACCGTGGCTCTCGTTCAATAACACACTTCCCCGTTTCCTTAACTCGCGAACGTTTTACGCGGTTTTTCATCGCAACCCCTCCACCCCAGTCGAGCCTTTTTTGTCGAACTCGTGGATGTTGCTCGAACTCGACGGGAAATAGCCGCATCAATTTCCGTCTGCCCGTAGAGGCAACCTGAAACGATGATTAAATGTGTTACGCGATGAGAATTCGCCCCGTTCTCCCGACAGCTGAGTCATTACCTCGAGGAATCGCGTTCTAATTTTCAGCCATCTCGTACGGTGCTCCATTGAGATATCAATCCCTGACAGAGAATCAGAGATTACGAAGGTACTTCGCGTCGACGATTAACATCTGGATTACTCGTGGATCGGATTCGAGGCAAAGTAGCAGCAGTAGAAGAATCGAACGATACCGCTGGCAGCCAGTCTCGCGCGCGGCAATAACGCCCTTAAAGCGTTGTCAACAGGCGCTTCGAGTATCGCAAACACCATCGCGAGTTAGTAGACGAGAGGTGGATACGTGCCGCATAGACGGAGGAACGATACGAACGGTAATTCCTGTCATTCAATCTTATAGCTGTTCGTGACTGGAAACTGCGGATAGGTACACCACGAGCGAGAGTAAACTTGGCTGCTTCAGACGTTAGATAATACGGGACCGTGCGCACGCTCTAACGATACAAGCAACGTCATAATCGTTATTGGGATACCTCTGCTAATGTCCAACGAGGTTCTCTATCTTGGCTGTTCGCGAGGATGAGGGCTGAATTATGAATACAAACTGGAGGACTCGATCAGAACTTGGACGCGTTAACGAAAGCAGGAGCGGAGAGGCGACGAATCGTTGCGGTGGCGGTGGTCAGAGCACAAAGTCCCGTCCTTAATTGCGTTCCTGAAGGGATCGACGGGGAAATCAGGCGCGGCGTGTCGCGAGCGAGCTGCATACAAAACTGCATAATTCATCGGGCGCGCTTAGGTCCGGTTATCCGGAAGTTGGGGCGTTGCGCGCCGGCGAACTTCGCGGGACTTGGCCGTGTAATTAAGTTACGAGTCCCCTCTAAACGAAAGATGCGTCGCGATAGACCGTTTCGTTATCCGCGCGCCGTTCCGTCGCGATAGCTACGTCGAGGGAGGGCTAATAGGTGTGCTCGCGCACTCGTTGCACCGTGCTCGTTATGGAGATGGGATTTTGCTTTTCGATCGCTGGAGATCACGCTCCCGGCGTTGCGTCACTTCTGGAATCGAACGTCGTTCAACTTTGTCAGTTAAACGGGAATCGATCCTAATTAGACGCACGCCAGAGTCTACGGCTGTTGGTAATTCGATACTGGAATTTTCCAATTTCGAGAACGGACTTTTGGAGAACCACGCGTGCGATGCTATGATATAAAAGCTTGTAAAATCAAGTAGAATCGTGCTACTTGGAATCTATAGCAGTTCTCGGATTATCCGCGATTTGCTACGGTTATTAAGGATGCCTGCCATACACTATGCTCTCGAATCACGAGCGCGAATTATTATAGCTAGAATATCGAGGATCGCGAACCGGAGAAATATTAGTGGCCCATCGACGAGTCGAGAAACTAATCTCTTAGAGCACGAGTAATGGGTATATTATAACGGTGCGGTGTAGCAGCGAGCCGTTTGACAAGCTAAATTGATCCTCGACGTATACGCGATCCCCGTGTTCTATCGCGATGGCGAACGGGCGAGAGTGCGAAACAGAGGGGGCAAGATGCTGTTCGTAAACCCGCTGGCTCGACTGGCTGGCATTTAACCGATACAACTATTTCGCCGATGCGCGGATCGGCTGTCGAGGAATACCGTGGGCCGAATTCGCGTCCGCGCGAGGATTTACGAGGCCGGAAGCGCAATTACAAAGCGTTAAACGTGATCACCTGCGATAAGTTCAACCGAGCCACTCAATTATGCGCGGAGATATTTACGAAACATCCCACGGCGTGGCCGCCGTAAATTCGCTTCATTGTACGATAAACGGTGGAAACGTAGAGCTGATGCTGGATAGAAAAACGTAACTCCATCTCGCGCTGCGATATCAGAGGTTCCGCGTTGCTTGATGTATCATTCAAACAATTATGTCCAATACGCGATTCATCGACACGCCATTATTACTAATAAGGTTTCGCAATAGGTTCCGCAATCGACGTTAATTCGATTGTTGGTTTCCCGTTCAATTTTCCACTCGATTGCGAGTACAACGATCGACATATTTTTCCTTGAAACAAAACGAGAACAGACGTCGATTGTCTCGCTCGATTACGTCGCGATTCGTCCGTATCGTAACGCGAGGAAACGTTCACTGGCCTCGACGATGTACAAATGAGACTGTAACGACAGAGGAAAGTAGACTCGATGCTAATCTATACCGGAAAATGATTCCACGAAGAGGAGCAGTCATCCGTGACATAGCTGCGAGGAACGATTTTTCATAGATAATCGTCGATTAATCGCGTGGTGGGTTTAAAAAAAAAAAATCGTGCGCATTCAATCGACCGCGACGATCGCGTAACGATCGAACAGGCTGATGAAAAATCAGCCGTCGAAGGCGCGAAATCGATGGCTGGGAACGAACGGGGTAAACCGGGTCTTCTCGCTGGAAAATTCGCGCGGTTTTCGGGCAATTTCAGCGGCGAAGGAACGCGGCGCGCACGCGATGATCGATCGATCGAGCTCTCGTCGAAGCCGCTCGTGATTAACGAGAAGCAAGGTCGGCTAATTTTCAACTTTACTTTCAATACAGGCTCCCTCTAAAAATAACGCCTCGCGCGTTCCAGCATACGCGCGCGAATCAATACGCCGTTAAGAATACACCGGCAGCAGTCGTAAAAAGCGGCCGCGTCAGTCGGAAATACGGCGGATTCGTTCTTTTTTTAAATTCCCCGCAGTTACACATCGCACGCCGCGCGTACCAACTCGAGAGTCGTCCGTAAAAGACCAGCTGTCTCTTCGTTATCGTTGTTTATCGAGACGCGCAGGAGCCTCGAGAATAACTCGATAACGACTCGCATCCTAATCCGAATGCTAAGAAGATCAGCGACGAAGAGGAACGAGAGAAGTAGAAAAACGCGAGGGGAGGATGGTGCGTCGGTTTCTCTGTTTTTACAGCTCTGCAATTACGAGCGAGGAAGGAAACAGCGACGAGGGAAAAATGGAGACAACAGGAACGAGCGTTCGCGAGATACGTCTAACCGTGAAGCTTCTTGCGCCGGTTGAAACGGCGAAACGAATTCGTGAGATCGCGTGGCCATAAAACACGTTAGAGGGAAGTTTAATCCGAGATTTCTCGCGTCTTTGTCTCCCCGTTGGGTCGCGGTTTCGGCGAGTTGTTTGCTCGAGACTCGACGAGAAAGTGACGCGGCTCGCAGCGTAACGTACCAGCCCGCAGACTTTCCAACGAGCGTAAATCAACGAAACGCAAATATCGCGGCGATGTAAACAACTTTTATAGTTACCCAGAGATAAATATACTCGACGCTCTTCTGTGCGCGCGTGTCGCTCTTGGTAGCGTCTGACGGAAAAATCTGAGACGAAGTTCAGCGAGGACGAAGAGTGGTAGCTGACACTCTTTAGAGGGTGGGGGCACGTTTGGGTATTACGTTGTTAAGCGAGACGTGCCGCGTGGCTTCTTCGCGAGGGTTGGAAGATTCTCGAAGTAGTTCGAGACGCGTAACCGGGCAAGGAAACCGTTTGGTAATTACCAGTTCCTGTAATTATTTATCTTCCGCTTAGAACGAGCCGTGACGGGCCGCAATTTCGTCGAAGGTGCGCGGGAACCAGGGAAGTTTCGTCGCAAAGTGTAAACTATAGACCGTATTAGTCCCGGCCGAGTTCTAATGCCGTCATTTAAAGTCTAATATCTCTCTGGCCCCGGAAAAGTTCGCTCCGCTCGTAAACGTCAAACTCACTTATTCCTGTTTATCCGGGTTTCCCAATCCTTCGTCAGCTTTTCCCAGCTAGCTACACGCCGATAGTGGTTCGCTAAACGGCACGGCAAATATGGCGTAAAGGTATGATGGGGGAAGGTATCAAGATGAAAGCACGAGAAGGCGATAAAATCGATGCCAAGAAATGTCTGCGCGAATCGTAATCACAGCGGTGATCAAACGAACGGATTCTCTAATTTTTCTTCGTGCTCTCGAATCGCGCGATGACAAAACGAAAGTCTCTCATCGCCACGTACAGTGAATTTAGCGGACAACCTCTATATTTGACGATTATTGTTTTATTCCCAGTCTGCGGGGTAATGAAAAATTCAAACTGTTCTTAGCGAAATTGTGGCTTCACGTTCGCGCGAAATGTGCCGGACAGCTGCGGCCAAGAATGAAAAATTCATTATTCAGTCAGTCGTGAGGGAAAACGTGGTTTTGTTTCAAAGGAGATGCTAGTAGCGGTCGCGTTGAATAATTTTAATCGGAGGTACGAAAAGCATAGTGGTGAAGCATGTTTTGACGGGGCATAAAGAATAGCGTCGCGGAATTGTACGTGAAATTTCAATATCGGCGCGAGGAAAAGTTTGCCCTTCGATGAACGAACCAGGTAAATTTGCTTATGTTGCGATCGTCAGTCTTAGCGACTAGGAAATTGCGTCTACTTTCTCGATACGTTCGAATATTATATCAAAATCAAACGAATTTCTTTGAAAAATATTATTTTCGTTTGCACGGTACATTTCCTGCTTTTTTTTTTAGTATTACTAACAAAAAAATTGATCAATATACGTAACAAGATATTCATTTTGTTTCGAATAAAACTTTCCCTGGAAATTTCCACTTTTTAATAAAACCGTTCAAACAATCGAAATTTGTTTCCCGCTTCCGCGCTCAATGGGAATTCTACTTGAACACCGAATGTTCGTTACCGATATTAACGTGTATTCCTCTTCGATTTTTGATCCCGTTTGATTTCCCATCAATTTTTCAAAACAAACCATGAATTAACGCGACACGTTCCTCCTCGAAACGGTGATGCAGAAATTGGCGCGCGTTTAATTTCCAAACGCACTGAATATTTGATTAGTTGTTTCCGTGCGCCCAGAACGATGTAGCGTACGATAAGGTTTTATCATCCAGCGTAAACCTTGCCTGGCATAAGCGGGACTAATCCAGTAGCCGGTGTTGAACATCAATATCGCTTTTAACGTCCTCGGTTTTACGCGCTGTTTTTGTCTTCGAGGTCCCGTTACCTATTACTTCGCGTTCGCTTTAATCATAGTCCTTCCACCACGGAATATGTCGCTTTTACAGCCATTTTAACATCGCGCGGACCACTAAAACGTCAACGATTTCGTGGACAAACGTCGTTTCGAAACTTCGAAATGGAACACTGCAGTGCGTTCGTTGTTTCTTACGTTCCACGGTACCACGAGCCTCGAAACCTACTTTCCGCGTCCACGAGCGACGAAACGGGGAACCAGAAAACTATGGCAATTCACATTTTTCATCGACGCAATTAACCCATTCGTTGTATTTCGAGAACACAACAGTAATTCTTTTCACGTGGACAGTCGTCGATGCTGGAGAACAGCCGCGGCAGTTCGCGTAGACAGAATCTGGCTAAAGCGGAGGCGAGAAAGAAACGTATTAAATCGCGATCGCGAGTTTCGCGACTTCAGAGAAGATAAATGGCGCAAAGCCTCTGGTCCCGACGAGTAATTAACTTCCTTCGAAATGCTGGAAACATTTCCGATAGATTGCCGCCCGTTGACTGACCTTCTCGTGGCAGCGATGCGCGCTCGCTCGCGCGGAAATCCAGATCCGCGAGAGCAGCATGAATAAAATTATAGTCAGCGAGGTAATTAGACGTCACGCGGATTGTCGGCGGCCCGTAATATCCCAGCCAGCTGGATCCGCTGGTCTAGGCTCCGCCGGAAAAACATGACGCGGCGTCGAAAGCTGGTCGAACTAGATCGAGAAAGTTTGATTAGTTTGTAGTTTGACACGGGAAAATCTGCAAGCAATCTCGCGTACACGTGTGCCTCTGTTATCGACCACAGGCAGGTTAATCCACCCGACTCGCTTCGCTGCAGCCGTTCTCTGCCGGGTTTAAGAGACGCGGACTCGTACCGAGACGACGTGGAGGGACGCTAAGCCGCGATGTAGCTCAAGGAAAATTGCGAGACCGGTGCCTTTTTCCGGTTAGCTCGTCGGGGCCGTCTGTCTCTTTTACTCGCCCCTCAGTAGTAACTCCTCTGGTGTTATTTAAGCGAAACTTTCCTGCCGGTTTTCAAGTCGATTTAACCGGGAACGAAAACCATCCGACGGACGAAACGTGCGATCGATGTTGCGCGGAAGATTAATACAGGGGGAGTGTCGATTCAAACAGGTGCGAGCTCGTAGAGAAAGAATCGGTTCGAGCGAGACTGAAGACTGCTAAAGAAAGAATGGTCCGGAATTGAGTTACAGAAAACAAATTAAAAGGACAATCTACGTAGTCCATTTCCTTGTCGCGCAATCGACGTCGATACTTTTCTTCGATCGTTCTCATTCAGAGCTGCGAGTTTTCCCGATAAAACTTCAAGTAGTTCTGCCCCGCTCGCCTATGCACCGTTTGCTAATTGAAACGGGGGCGCGGAGTCGAAGCTGGAGAAGGAACGAATACTTAGCGGGTTACCTGCGAAACACGGCTGTTAATAGCCGGTTTTTCAATCGCGCTTCAAGGTTTCCTTGGCTTTAAACGAGTTCCACGTCGGAGGTACATTTAAACAACCGTTGTTATTACAAGAAACGAGAGAGAGAGAGAAAAAAGGGAGAGCTCTTTACGAGTACGATAAATCCATAGCCGTTTCGCTCGAGTCACAAACTTCCACTGGCAATCGTCCCGTCAGCAGAAACCTACGTCGAGCTGAGACAGCTCTGCGACCGATAATTCACAGGCGGACACAAAGTACGCGAGGGCGATAATACCTTCTATCCGAGCGATTCACGAGCACCGCCAGACAACCCCCGAAAACGTTGACGGTCGAAGGTTCACGCTGGATAAAAATGTCAAAGTGCCTGGGCAGAAGCAAAACCGTGCTCTCAGCCGGCACACCATGAATCGGGAAGAAGAAGCGCGAAGGGTGAAAGTGGAGGAGCATGAAAAATGCGGAGGCGGAAGAGGGCTCGTGGCTAAGGGGTGGAGAGGACGTCAACGTGAAATAAACGGGGCGACGTTTAACTTCTGGTTTCGTCTCGAAGGGAGGAGATACTCGCCCCAGTCGAAGGTGTTCAAAAGGGACCAAGGAAGGAGGAGGGTAGCAGCGGAGGGTGGGCGAGGCAGACGAGTCGGTGGATGCAGAATCCGGAGGCAATATTTCACCAGCCTCCCTGGCTGGGCGTCTGGGCGGCTTCAACCGTACCGTCGCATCGCCTTTGCTCTTCGATGAGCAAGTCCTATGAATTCGGGGACCATTTACCGGTCTGGTCGAGCGGAGTACCCGCTACGATGACGCCAACAGGCGCCATTATTTCTCTCCCCCTTTTTTCTCACGCGGCTGTCTTCCCAGTTACATCGTTTGTTATTCTGAAATCGATGTTAACCGACATTATTGAATTCGACGAGGGGGATACGCAGGAAATGAGGCTGCTCGTGCATATGCGTTTAGGGGGAAATATTCTTGTCGCGACGGTGTGACTCGGTAAATGGTGTTATTAAATATCAGACGATCGTCGCGGGTATTTTATGCGAATAGCAATGGTAACTGTGGCGTTTATTTACATATCTGGATCTCGTTAAGCAAACCGCGAAGAATTAATCCGCGCTAATTCGAGCGTCCCCCAGGCATTCTGGCCAACAAATAGATTAGCGTCGGTGTTCCGAGACTAGCCGCGGGATTAGAATGATTAGCGAAACGCCGAGTCTGTTGCAACTGGCATCGTTTAAATCCGTCTTAGATAGTACGAATTAATTAGCCCCCAGGTGAAAGCGGCGTCTCTAATAATTTCCATTGGCGGATCCGCTAAGGACGGCAACTGCAGCTTGGTTATACGTCGCGAACAATGCGATTCGAAATAGCAACGCACCGGGTCCAACAGAAGCCGCGCTGCTCCGACGAAGCTTTTAAACAAAAGTCATTATCGTGGTAGACATCAGAGAGAGCAACGCGAACGGAGCCGAGAGTATAAGATAAACAGTTTGAAATGTAACCAAACTACAGATATTATCGAGCGAACGCTGGTAAACGACGGTGGAAAAGAAACTCTCCTCGTAACGCAATGTTTCGAATCGCGCGGTAACAAGTAGATACGGTCGCAAACTAGTCAGACGTTACACAAGACATTACGTGATCAGCCGCGATGTGGCATAAGTAACATGGTAATTGAGTTTGCGAGCAGGCAGCGAGCGAAATGCCATATAACTTGATAGTCCGCGTGTCTACCAGCTGTCTACACGAGCGTGCACCAGATACAACGTTACACAACCACTGCGCGAGCATCGTTGCAGGGGATATCCGTCGCGCGTGCATCGCGAGCGGACACCAACCCCCTCGACTTTTTCTGCAGGCGCGATGCATACGAATGACCGATTACTATATATATTCCGTTCGAAGGAAACATCATAAATTTCAGCTCGATAACAGGATCGAATTACACGGGTACGCGTTTCCGTCTGCGTGCTGGATGCCTGAATTGGGGCGCGAAGACGCGGGATAAAAAGAACCACCGTTTAACTGTCGGGAAAATTAGGGAAGTTGAAATGCTTGCCGGTGTTCTTAAAACTTTCGCCAGTTTTCCGCGCAAGAGGCGACGCACAGACCGTTTTTATTTCCCTTAAAAAACGCCATCGTCGAAACTTTGCTGCGGGTTGAAAAGCGTTCGCAATCGTGACCGCCGACTCGGTTGGAGTTGGGAAAGAACTCGCGTTACTTAAGCAACACCGCGCGAAACTAAACGGGGACCCACCCAGCGTTTCCGTCTCGCAGCTTTTTTTTTACCCTCGCGCGTCGCGAAATTCCGTGTCGCGAGGGGGTGAGTCGCGCGCGAATTCGGAGGCGCGGTCCCGCGAGTTTCGCAATTTTTAAATTAACGCTACCGTGTCGAAGAGTTCGGAAGCTATCCGCTCGGGAATAAAATCAGTGATTCCATCGAGGGTATCGTTCCGATTTCCCTTTCGACCCGGCCCGATCTCTTCTTCAAACTTTCCCGAGCACTCTTAACTTTCGTCCGACGAGGTGCGTTCTCGGGATAACTTCATTTTAACTTTGCGAATCGGACGTATATATAAGGCAGAAATGTAATCGCGAGAGCGCGAATAACGTCGCGCGGCGTTCTGGTAGGAAACTGCTCTCTAATTTCGCTAAATACGAGATCGACCAACGCGACCAACGTCTATTTTTCGCAGCTGTGAGACGTGACGAGAGCATTATATTCGTGGATCGAGGAGCAGGCCTATTTCGCGAAAGGCATCCACGTTACTTTCGTTCCCTGAGCGACGTAACAAGTCCCTAGCAAGTTGTTAATGGTCGCCCGCGGGTCGTCGAGGTTCTCTCGTCGCTCACCGCAACACGAGAGACAACGTCGTGCATTACGCAAATGAGGCGTAAATTCGTTCGCTCAATGAAGATTATTAAACAGCTAAAGCGCACTGCGACCATTCGCAAACGCCGTTTACAATGTATCGTCGGACCCAGAGATTTCTTAGCAAACCACTCTGCGATCGTGAGAGAGATTAAAATCTCTCGATTCGCTGCTCTCGCGTATATATTCGACTAGAGTGGAGTTTTACATTGTACCTTCGATCGTAGATACCAGAGACGAGGAGCAAAACGACGACAGTTATTCGAGGTAGAAGTCGTGACCCAATTACCGATAAATTTCACACGCTGTTGACTACGTATGCGCGGTTTTGATCTCGCATAATAGCGGATAATGAGATGCATTCCGCATCCGGAGTTCTCAGGTAAAAAGAAACGCGACGGATGAAACCGATGCAAAGCTACGAGTACTCTCTGTTGCGGTACGTAAAAAAGATACTCGCTTCAAGCGTAATCGTAAAAAGATGCTGCGGGTAATGCTTCCCGTGGATCAGTGCATACGTGCATAAACTGAACGAGACACTTCACGGATCGTCTGTTCGGATTTAGAAATAATTGAAACCCTGCGCACCGTTTTCGAGCAACAAGCTTCGCGATCTCGTCCAACGAAATTATTTAATTTCTATCAAGCTGAACCGTTGGCTCCCGCACTATGCGATAATAAAGTTACCAAAGTATTTATTCCCTGACCGTGTTAAATGCAATTCCCACGTCTGCGTAATCTCGAGCAAACATAGTTGGGCAAAATAATACAATATTTTAGGCGAACGTATCTCCGGATTACGACGTGGTGGCTCTGATTCCGCGAATAAAACGTTCCTCCGCAACGATTCCCTGCGTTTACTTAGCAACAATTCCGGCGAGCGTGCAGCCCTTTTAAAGCCGTTATTGACGGCAAAGTTGTTTTCTAACCATTAGCGAATATCAGATTGAAAATTAATTTATGCCAGGCTGAACAACGTTCCGCCAACTCGGCGCAAAATCTACGTCGAAAATCGGATCTCCGCGCTCGTTAAAATTATTTCTAAGCCACGGTAAATGATTACCAACCGTGGGTTGCAGGCCATCGCCAAACTTTCGCGTTCCGCGCGGACGCGAAAACATAATCTCGCGCCGCGCAAGAAGAACACGTCCCGTTATTAGTACGGGGAAACGATGAAATTCAGCGCGCGCAATTAGAAACAAGATTAATGCCGAGCGTTCTTCAGCAAAAGTGAAGCATTATCCGCGGTGGCTACGGTGTTGGTGATCGTGTTCGCAGCGGACGCACTCGTTAAATCTGAACGCGATGACACGATCGATAACTTTCCCGGATGCGGACGTGTGTATCGATTAATATTTTAACAACCTCGTTCGGAGGTAACGAGCGATTAATCGCGGAGCAGCCTGCGCTCTCATCGAAACGGTGGCACTCTTCATCCCCGTTTCGATCGTCGCAACACTGCTCTGTAAACAATCCGCGGTTGAAGTTTGCGAGAACGCAATAACCCCGGGGTTCAATTGTACTTTGTAATTACATCGTAACGGGGATCAAATTACGCGGTACAGCGGAATCAGGCGCGGTGGTTTCCCTCGCAACCCCTCATCAGCGCCAACTTCATTTGCATGCATTAAAAGGTAAAGTAATGGCCAGGCGGATGAAAGAAGGAGGATCCACCAAGTTACGTTTCGTTGTACAAGCCAGTTGTGACAGTGCGAGTACGAACGCAGCTAACACAGGACCATATTAACCGACCGTAGAGAGCAACTACTTTGGCAGAAACTGCATCGATCTTACTTCGATGCGATGGACGCTGAACGAGGATGGCATCCCCTCGCAGGGGTGAATGGTCGAAAATCGCGGTTGATACGACTAACGAGCAAGTTTATCAGAACGAATCGAATTCTGGTGTGCGACACGGCGCGACGAATGGGTACCATTCCCGGGGAAAACGAGAGAAATTGGCCACCCTCGTAACAACCGTGGCGACTGGTATTCGGTTAACGATCTTACAACACTGGCTGCTCGCGCTTTGAATTTCAAATCGTCCCGCGAGCCGACACGGACCATCGTCTCCCTTCGCAATGGCGTGTCATCGACGAGGACCAATGCCAATTCCACGCGGATTCTCCAGCTCTTGAATTTCCTTCGACGGGCAATTCGGTGGGCACCGAAAGGAGAATCACTGTTTCGTCCGTGTTTACACTGGAGATATCGTTCCGTGGGTTTGCTCTATTTCACGATAATAGTTACCCTCTCCAAGTGTTAATTCTCGAGTCGCCGGGGAAAGAAAAACATCGGCCCCTGAATCGAGTGAACGTTTATCACGGCCATTAGCAGGGCAAATTTAACGTGGCCAGGTAACCGTGGCCGTATTTGGAATGAAAATACACGGCGATCGTGGTTGACGTGGAACGAAATAAAGGGTGTTCGAGAATGGTAACTAGGATACAGGGGTATTACGTATACGTAGGTGGCTCCTCCGGATAGAGGAGCCTCTACTTCGCTGTAATATTCAGATATTGCGATGTATGCAATATCAATAAGGATATTGGGAACGTATCTACACATCAGTGCTTAGGTATCCCGGCATCAATACGATCCGGATACATGGCGCACAGGGCGTATAACGTCTTACGGTACCCGCGTGTCGTGGAACGTTACCAAGCGATACGAATTTATTGTGTATTTTCAAAGTGCTGGAACTTTATCTCCCAGTGAGGCGACTCGAAACCAAAAATGTCTCATTCGACGCGGACGCGCACACGCGTACAGGATCGATTCTCTCGTGCCGTCTCGATAAAGCGAACGATTCTTTCTTCCGACTCGACGAGTACACGCGTCCTTCGCGTGGCCAGGTATGATAAACGGTATCGCGATGAACGCAACAATAAACCCTTTGCCGTGGAAAGACCGCGTTAAGAATCAGAGGCGCATCCACCACGGGCTTTGGGAACAGCAGCTACTTTGCGTTTCGCGCGCGCAAAACAAAGCCACCCCCGGCGCGTGACAATACAGGCCACTCCGCGATGATAATTAATGGATTCTCGGACCCAGGGACAAAAGTTGGTTATGTAAGGGTACATACGCGTCCCTTTATGCGCGGCAATATGTACCCGTGCATTGTGGGGACCGCGAGCGAAACAAAGTAGGCTTTAAGATCGACGATGAAGATCCAGCAACGCGCGTCCACTGCCCTTTTGTTTACGAACAGCCGTGCTGACGGTGGAAAAACAATGAAAATTCGGGCGCATCTCGTTGTTAAGCGAAACCTGCGATTATCTAAATCCCCCGGAACGTTGAGTAAACGGCCAGCATTGTGAAATAGAAATTTCAGCTGACTGAATTATCTCTTTCGAGGCGAATATTCCTGCCCGTTCTTAACGAGCAACTTCGATCTATCGACTAAGCAAATCTATAACCCCCGAAATAGCCCGCTCACTTTACGCGGAGTAACGAAAGCACGTACGAAATCCTCTTTCAGATACGGGGAAATGAATGAGGAAAAAACCGTTCATTCAATATCGCGCCACAAAAGCGTCGGGAGATCGATCGATCCGAAGTCATCGTCGACCGGGTATTTCCAATCTCTGGCTGGAGAAAATGGAAGAAAAGAACGGCTCGGGGGTCGAAAGTGTGCGGGGCTGTGCAGCAACATCGCGTTTCGATTTCAAAAATTCCGACGACGCCGCCCACGCCTCTGCCCCGATACGATAATAAAAGACCTGTAGTCGAAAAATGCAATTTTTCTAGGCCAATGCGGCTGATCCGTCGACTACCTTAGGATGCGAGCCTCTGGGTATGCTAAATGTAAATTCGATATGTAATTCGAGGCCTCGCATCGAAATCGAGTCCCGTCCAACTACCCCCTAGATCGCAACCCTCTGTTTCGCGTTTCGTACGAAGATGGTTCGAAGGCGGACAGTTCAAACAGGGGTGAGTTATTTTTTTTAAACGACACACCATCGTTTATGCGACTTGAAACGTGTATTCGTCGCATCGTTCGAGGACGAAACACTTTTGTTTTAATCGCGAGAAGTTCAAGCATAAATCTTGACGCATGCGAAAAACTGGCCGCTCGAAGGCTCCAAAGTTGTCAGGGTCTACCGAACGTTTTCAACATTAAATGGCCGGACCCGACGCGATAACAGCGTCGAGGCTGCACGAAAGACGGGGGCCACGAGCGCAAAGGTGAAAAGAACAGTCCTGGAACTGAAAACCGTCGAGAGCTGACGCGTTTCGCGTCATCGGCGCGTGTCAATTTCTTTCTCTCATTTTTCCGGCTCTCTGTTCAGCTTTCATCTTCCGTCGTTCACCTAAATGTCGTCGTTCGTGAGAGTGCAACGGCCGAGCGCGAACGATCGCCCGGTCAGATGAAGCTGCAATTTTCTGCACTGCTGCCGCGTCTAACGCCCGAAATAAATCGGATTTTCCGCGCGGCGCGACACAGAATAGGAAAAGCGCCCTGGGCCAGAAACAAAAAAAAAAAAAGAAAAAACGAGAAACACCCGCCAGACACCGTACAAGAAGAATTAATCGTAATTAAAACAAACGCGAGCCGTGAATAATCCCAGACGTGGACGCGAGTCTCGCGACTAGTTTCACCCCTTTTTCTTCTTTACTTCGATCCCCCTTAATGCGAACTGGTCTCTCGTTAGCACGGAGCTGCCGATACTACGGAAATCAGCTCGATCAGCTGATTCTAACGAATCTCGCACAGACTTGGGACCAGTACCAATCGAAAGGATAGAAGACTATAGAAAATGGTAGAATATCTTTAGATGGATTTCAGAATAAATCAGCGGTGTTAATCGAGAAAGATGATTTTTCAAGACACGCGCGAACAATACGTGTCCGGGTCGAATAGAAGCATGATATTTCACTCTCCTCTGGAATTACACGAAACGAGTTACATCCTGCGTATTTCACTCGCTCGAAGAGCTTCCATCTCACCTTTTGTTCGTTCACTTCAAAGGGGGAAGACGAAAAACTTATCAACGTCACTGTCGTTGTTTTGCTGCTTAAATATTTCTCTGTTCCCATCCTCCTTTCATCGCTACTTTCCTTCGCCGAGTTCAGTTCCAGCTCCGACTATCTCTCTCTCTCTCTCTCTCTCTCTCCATCTATTTCGGTCCTGTTCGCTACTTTTATTTCCCCTTTTATTACCGCTCCGTGGTGCTTTTTATTGATTTATAAATTGATCCGCTCTCGTCTACCACGTTCTCGCGCCAGCCTCGTTACTTTCTTTTCTTCTCTGCTTTCTCTCTTTCGATGCCTCCACCCACGCTGGCAACCCTAGTTTCGGTGGTTCGAAAAAATTTCGCTCCCTCGATCGATGACCGACCTGAATTTCAAAGAGGCGAGAGGAAGCTGATCCTCGACAGTCCCTCGACAACGAGCTTAGTGTTCCCGGACGTTGACAAAGCGCGTCTGATTTGCCAGGCCCAGAAAAAATACGTTTACCCTCCCGCGTCCAATTCCATTAAAGGTCGCGAACGCGATAATGAGGTTTGCTCGAATCATTAACGTTTTCCAATTAGAGGATTAATCGGTTCTTCGAGTGGCGGGGACTTGTAACCAGCCTAACGATTACCACGATCGAGAGGTCGCCGCTCTTCGAATCGCATCGTTCGAAAGTTTTCTGATCGCGAAAAATTCGCGACGCGAGATCGTATCCGTGCTGTTTCAATATTTGTCTAAGAAATATATAGGGACAGGTTATTTTCGAGATGAAAACGAAAAAGCGGAAAGAGAAACGGGCGTACAGTCTGTCACGCGGCTGGATATGTAACAATTTTTCGAAATAGTGAATAAATCGAACGCGGACCGTGTTATTTAAAACTGGTCGAAACCGGTGCGTTCGCGCGTGTCAGAGCAACGAGAATTTGTCAGTGGCTCGTGTTTTGTAACGCTACGTCCGGCGCATCCGCCGCCAAGGTGTAAAATAGTGCATCGTGTCTACTGTCCACTGTTCGTGTTACACGGAACCATGCATTTGGGCCCGTGAAGTGTTGGTGTGCCGCGCGAGGTTTATCCAACAGGTCACGCGACATAGAAAATTTACATTATTCGCAAATTTTTCCTTCGATTTTATTCGCACGTGCTCGAAACACCAGAAGCGAACCAACGACGCTATTTGAAAAAGTGTTAAGCGTGAAAAACACAGCTGGCGTGCATCAATTTTCGTAGCAATTCGCTAAGCAGAGAGAATCCTTCCGTGGATTCTTGGCGCTATTCGCCTTTATACGGAGAGGTAAATTCCATCGAACGTCTGAAAAGCCAGCTCAAGACAAACAATGCAGTCGGAATAAGGATCCTCCGTTCGCAGAGGATTTAAGGAACAAAAGGGGAACACGAGCTCGAGGAAACCGCCAGGCACCTGTGTGTAAGTAACAGCTTCCTAGTAATCTGGATTTCGAAGTCTTCCATCGAGCAGAGTGGCTGGGCACGGCTAGCGAGAGATCAGAAATGTTGAATATTCCTGCGCTCTCGAGCTCTACGAACAATTTTTCCGAAGAATAGCTACGATCGCGAATTATGCCAGGTCCCGGCGATTGATTAATGGATTTCGCAAACTTCTTAAACGCCAAGCCGCCCGCTGGTCGTCCAGGGTATAACCGTAAAATAATTTCTCGAGTCGCGGAAAGAATCGCGATAACTTCTCGAAGAAGTTTGTTAATCAGAGATCACCGGCCCGCTTCTTCCGCTCGATTTTTCCAGCTGAAACGCTTTTTAATTCCCCGGCCCGTTTTCAAATCCCCTGATTCGCGTAATTCCCGACGATCCGCGTGCAGGCAGGGATCCGATAGCGACGATGACGAGCGAAAAGCCTCCGCCAGTGGAACCGGTAAAAGTATGGGAGAGAACGATAAATGGAGTGCTCTCGTTCGAGGCCACTCGAAAATTTCAACTCCTCCACGGTCGTACGGCCTCTCGAATTGTCTTCGAGTTTGCTGACCGAAGTGGAGGCGATCTCGCGAGCTTCTCCGCGCCTTTGATCAATTCCCCAGAAAACCACTCACCCGTTCGACGCGATCCAGTTGGGAAATCGTTCGCCCGCGTCGAATGTCGGGACGGGGATTTTGTTTCGTCGGGGCAATTTGATAAATTCACCGTGTTATCGCCCGGTTATACAACGCCGACACCCCATTATCGTGGCAATTAACGGTACACGGCGCGAGAGGGGGGTCTACGAGGTGAGCGTCGGCTATCTGAATTATTCTTTGGACACGCGAGCGCGTTAAACGCAATTAAGATCCGGTTGTTCGTTCCGGAGGAAAATTAAATCACGGACGTCTGTGTCCTCCCCCTCGCTGAGCCGCAGCCGCGACTCTAACTGCGCTGTTTCTGCGACAATTATCGTGACTTCCGTCGAACGATTAATTAAAAAATGTCCCACCAATCGCACTGAATGATCCCACTCATCCCACAAACAACTGTTCAACTGCTTTTCTTTAGATTAATCGTCCCTTGGTACTATTTTTTTATTTGAATCGTAGCTCGTAAAACGGCTTGATTAAATACAGATGAACCATTGCCAGGCGATCAGTTCGCAATTGCTATGAATTCTAGTCAGCCAAAGCTTGTACGATGGCAGAAGCGAAGTTAAAAATCAGCGTAACGTCGAAGGGCAGACACGATCGGTGCTAATCAAGGGCAAACACAGTCCGGAAGTCACGTAAGTTTCGCTGGACGGGTTTATTTCGTTGGACACACCCCTGTTAACTTTCGCCTGTAAGTTCGCCGGCGTGTACAGGACGGCTACACGTAACCGTCTAAATTGTAACCTCGTTACGTACTTAGCGTTGCCAACGTGACGCGTAATCTTGCGGGCATTGACCAGCGAGCTGGAGCAACGGGGCAACGATACCGGCGCAACAATCTCCTTCGAGTCATTAATTATCGCGTAGACACTGGCCGAAACGCGCGATGGCAATGAAGGGTTCTTGCCAGGTTATTAGCAATCGAGAACGTACGCGGAACACCCTGATTACCGTCGAGAATATCAGCGCGCTCCTCTCTCCCTCTCTGTTTCACCGTTTTTTTAATTCACCTGCGAAAGTAGCTGGAAACGTGCCGGTTGAAAGTGGAGGAGCCGGAAGTGTTTCGTACCGATGGTGGGAAATGAGATTGGAAATTGAATTAGGAATGCGTGCGCCTAGAGCCTACTCGCGCGGAACGTTCGCAGAATTCAGAGAATTGCCAAACAAATCTCGCTTCTACCGCTCGTACTCCGATCGTCTACGTGGAACCGCGTCTGCAGGACTAACTGGGGAAACTGGAATTGCTCGGTACGATAGCGGTAAAGGGTTAATCGGGTATCCTGGTTTTAAATTCGTCGACTCGCAAGGTGTCTCACCAGGAACTTTGATCCGAACCAGTATTATTAGCCGAATTTCTAAGCTAACCCCGACGGAACTTTCGAACGTTCAACGAACTAATTGGCGAAGCTATAATCCGGCTGAGAGATGTCCCGAGGAACTCGAAATTAGAGACGCGGACCGGAGAAGTGATTCGAGAGCGGCGGTCAGCCTATTTTGTTCGCGATCAACGGGTGAACCCTCGTGTTCGAATCAGTTTACCGGAAAGACGCTAATTTCAGGTGTCCCGCGGAATATTCTAATCTCGTTAAGTACTTAGCGCAGCTGATATGACGTGTAATCTTGCGGCCATTGTCCACGTCACCGATGGTGCTCTCGAGGCGAGGTGCGCTCGGGGTTATCAGCAGTAACAGGCGAAGCGCGGCACGCGGACATCGGTGTGCAACCGTGCACAATCGTGCAGATGCAACGGACTAATCTCCTCTATGCGGAGGCATTATACCGAGCGGGTCGAATAGGACAATCTGGTTCGTAAGTAATTCTCTCGAGTAACTTGGACCCTTTCCACCGCGTGGAAACCGGGACGAACCCAACGTTTCCTTGTTTCAACGACACGATACGCGAACCACCGACCTCCATCGTTGAACTCTTCGTGCGAATTAGAAAGTTTAATAAAAATCGCGGATATCGATCGAAGGA
Source organism: Xylocopa sonorina (assembly GCF_050948175.1). Classification (NCBI taxonomy): domain Eukaryota; kingdom Metazoa; phylum Arthropoda; class Insecta; order Hymenoptera; family Apidae; genus Xylocopa; species Xylocopa sonorina. Next base: position 10,371,909 of record NC_135199.1, read on the forward strand.
GGGAGGAACACGGCGTATTCAGAGGCGTTCGAGAAACACGCCGCGATAGTAAGACACACTCCAATTTTAGATTCAACCAGAGAAGGACGGGGAGGCTCGATATTGCCACCCTTTTTTTCCCGCGGGTCGCACAAAGGCATCGGTGAAAATTTCGGACCAGCTCTCGTCTGAGAAAGGATCCGAACGGGATGAATCGCGCGGTAAGAGCGATCCACCCCGAATAATAATGACACGGGAAACGCTCGGATGGGGGCAACGTGCCAGTTCCGATAAATAAGACGAGATAGAGCACAGAGAGCCGAGATCCCTTTGAATCTCTCTCTCCCTGTGAATCGGTGGAATTTTCGGAACTATCAAACACTCGAGAACGCTGGGACACCGATGCCTCGCGAGCTGTTTTTAATGAGAATCTTCGATCATCGATAGAGAGAGAGAGCGCTTACCCAACAACGCCTGGAAGAGTCTGCTTTTGAAGATACGTATCACACGCTCGATGGCCAATCGGAGTTGCTTGTCCTGGGGCCTCGTCAGCTTCGCGTGATAATCTTCGAGGAGCTCCAGAGCTCTGTGAGCCTCTGCAAAAAAAACAAACGACGCTGGTCTTTAGTCGCTTTCCTCGTTCGTACGATTCGATATCATGTTTATTCGACTGGTTTAAAAACAAAAAATAAAAATACAGAGGAATAAATAACACGCGAACGTTACACTGACGAGTGTATCTAAACGTGTTCGATTGTAAATCGAATGTACGTGTACGTAGTAAAAGGGGGAGCGATGTTATTTACAGATGCAATTAAATCACGCAACCCAATGGGAATCCGCTGTTGAATGCGCGCTTTCCAATTGTTTGACGTTCTATAGAAAACAAGTTAATTTCGCTAAACCGCTTGCAAAATTATAAATTTAATCGGCTTAAAACTTGTCGCCATAATGCTTCGAATAAGATAAATGTATCGCGCGTACAGCGTGCGCCGCGCCACGTAATGTCATGTAGCATCCATTAAAATGTGAACCGTGCGTTTGTTTTCGCGGGGTGTACAGAGGTACCGCGGACAAAGAAACGAGTAACGAGGACATGCATAAAATTTCAAGAAATAAAAGCCGCGTTAGACACGCAGGTGCATCTGATATCTGGCGCAAAATTGCAACGGGGACGTCGCGTACGTGAAGTTCTTCGCTTAAAAAAAAGAACGGAAAAAAAAGAAACAAAAAAAAATAGGAAAAAAAGGAAATGAACTACGGAGGAAGAGGAGGTTTAACGTCGGACGATTCTTGCGCTGAGAATTCATCTGTACGCTCTTTTGTAGAAATTTAGATTCGGAGCGGAATAATTTTTTATTAGAAGAAGACGAAGGGAAATGGAAGGTAGTCGCAACAGAGGACCGAATCGATGAACATCTGCAGGCAATTTTCTCGCCATTCTCTCTCTCGCGTCGCTCGCAAAGTAAGAAGCGCCTATTGCACGAGTAGAAAAACGCGATGGCGATGTCGTAAGAACTACTTTGGAATCCCATATGCATCGAGCGCAGATTCACAAAGAACAGCGGAACTACCGATAGAGAGGACCCATCGGAGAATAGCATCGAACTGAAATCCTGCAGGACTATTCCCTTTCTAGTTACAAAACTGGAATGTTCTCGAAGATGCGTACGCTTTTACTGCGATATTCATTTCCAACGCAGCGTTAAAAAAAAAAAGAAAGTATCTCTCATCTTTTCAATGAACCAAAATTTCCAAGTATATTCGATCATTAGCGTGGCCATCGTCTTCGAGCGCTTCGTGGAACACGCGACAAAGTTGCAAGGTAGTCCAACAGATTCTAGAGGAGGCATTGTTGAAAATCTGCAGATCATCTCGACGATTTCCGTACGGATGGCTTAGACGATGGCCGATGAGTGGTCGGCGCACTTGTTGATTCGTACTACTTGCTGGGCGAATCTTGAACTCGCAGAAAGGATCGATCAGAGCTCTGAACCCTCCCGTACGTTCGTTCGTTTCTCGCTCGCGGACGATGGAGCTGGCCGACGTCTCCCTTTTGTCCGTGACACAATATGCGGCCGGATAGCGGGCACAGGACCGTGTCGAGCAAACGATATAAACGTCCGGGTCGATGGTAACGCGAATTTTCACGACTCTTCTTAGTTCGGTTTCCTGGCCATCGGCGACCACCCGCTCACGAGTTCCTTCTTCTTCGACGAGTTCCACCCCCGCCCCTCGAACTTCCAAACTGTGCGGTGAACAACGGATATCGTCTCGTCTAAATTCGAGTTAAATGAACTTCGAAGATCTTTTCCTCGTAGGAATGGATCGTTGTCGCGTGACCTCCTCGTGGCGTAGGAAACACGGGCGCTTGATTAATCGCGCGAAACTACGAATTCGAGAACGATTACTCATTCCGCGCGATCTAATAACGTTCGCGCAAATCTTGTCGAGGCAATGACTCGCGCCGAAACGTGGACAGGTTGTTTGATAAAGGTTCAAAGATCGTTAATTGAGCCGTTGGAGTCGAGGCTGTGCACGGCAATTAAAATTGCAGGTCACGACGTTTAAACGCCGCCGAAAAGGCGCGCCGAAAGTCACGTCGTTATTAGAAGTCGTCTTTAATGAGCGTTCCCGTAACGACACTCTGATAATTACCGAGTTAGGCCCCAAACATACTCGACGACTCTATGACTGATAGGCGTTGCGCGTCTATAAACGCGATAAAGTGTATAATTCGAGTTACGATTAAACGATTACGCGTGATTCGAGATTATAAGACGCTGTTAACAGGATTAACGAAGCTTTTGTCTCTCGCGAGGGGACCAGCCGACTGAGCAAATCTTTCTAACGGGCTAATTATCATTAACCGTCCCGTTGAACGAGGATGCTAAGAGGCCAATTACCGGTAAATACTCCATTTCGAAAGCAACCTTCGGCTCCTTCGAGCACAATTGCCGGCGTTTCTTTGCTGGGAACGGTCGAAATTAACAAGTGCGCGGAACAAAAGGCCGCGAGACTGGATATACTGAATAGAATCTACGTCGGTGTACGGTATCACTCGGAACGATAATATTTGTCTCGAACCGTGGGCGTCGACGCGACCGAAACTGTGCGCGTCTACGAAGCGGAGAGCACGCCTGTTCGTTAGGATTGAAAGCGGGGCGAGCGAAGACGCGACGAGCCCGTAAAACGACGAAGTTTACGAGAACGCGCGCGACGGCTTTGGAAATCAAAGCGGCTCGTCGATGCTCATCGGCACACGGGGATAAAAGTCAAAGTGGCGCTTTGATTTCTGAAATGCTCGCGCCGTACGTGCGTGTAACGAGCGTTCCTTTCCCCGCGCGTTTCCATTTTCGCCTCGTCCCGGGCTACGCCGTAAAACGAGAGGGGCGAAACCACTTTCCGAGTAAACGAGAGAAGAAAAAAAAAAAAAAGGAGAAACAGAAAGGGAAAAAAGAGTGGCCGGATATGGATGCCCGTTACAAGACCGTGTACACATTTCGTAGCACGTACGCTGCTTTATGGATCCACACGTCGTAAAATTTAGATACCGACGACGTTAGTACATGAAAAAGCCCGCTTAACTACCATCCTGGAACGTACATGAATTCGCGAACCTCACTTTTATTATTTACTACCCCGCGCGGTGAAAGTATTACGGTTTATGGATCTATTAAAAATAGCGACGCGGTGGAACGTGCAACGAGCGTGTTTCGCAGCGTATCCGCAAAAGTTGATCAATAATTCCGAAGATTCGGAACACTTTGAAAATTCGAATTTGTTTCGTGGCAAGGAACCAGTATAAATGCTGCAACAGGGGCGCCTCGTCTCTTATCCGAAGGGAATTTCGCGTACGCGCTGCGCATACCATTGTACAGTTAAGCGTATCCGGTTGAGCCATAAGGCGAAAATTTCTCATGGGTAATAAGAGGACGATGTGTGAGTCGTCGTTCCTTAACGCGTGGCAACGAAGCTGCGCCAAGCGCGACCATTCGTCTTCTGCTTTATGATTCGAGCAAACAGGAGTACTTTCGCTCGAGTAGTTAGAACGCGCAGTCCTTGATAATTAATCGAGTTCCTCTTCCCCCTGTCGGCGAGCATAACTTTCGGACGGTTCGAACATCGACGCGCGAGTGTAAACGCGGATTCGCGGCGCGTTCAAAGTCCCGCGCAGCCTGGTCCCGCGACCGGTTCCGCCTCCGCTTCCGTTTACGGTGGAAAATTCAAAACTCTTTCTCTGGCAGACGGAATAAATTCAAAGGATTTAATTAAGAAAGCTACACAGCCGGAAATACGAGCGGCTGGCCGACGATTATTAATCAAAGGAGCTGGAAAGCGATTCTTCAGAAAGGATAAAAGCCACACGGAGAGCAACGTTAAATTAAGGAAACGGACATTTATTTTCCGCCCCATTTCTTCGTTGCAAATTAGCTCGGACGATCTCTTGAAAATCATCAAACAACTATCGCAGAGATCGCGCGCGTGAAAAGTCTGTCCGGATTAGAAACAAATGATTAATCAAGGATTATAGCTAGCAGTTTTACCCGGCAATGTCCCATTCGACGTTTCCACGCGGGTTATAATATCGCGTTGAACCAAGGAAAATTTGTCGTCGCGAATATTACGCAGGAATTTTATGAAGTGACGTTCAGGGGACGGAAATTGCAGGACCTAATTTCGGGTTCGCTTGAAACGTTAATTCAGGATCTGGTTTAAGGCGAAAGACTCGAGGACGGGGGACGGAAACGGACGGACGAAGACGACCTCCGCGCTATTATTTTCGTCATTCATTAGCACGTGCGCCGGTGACACAGTTCGCACGCAATAATTAAAGGACGCTCCTCCTTCACAGGCGTGCATCTAATTAAACCACGCTAATTATCGAAGTGAATTACAGCGCTCGCGTCTCGACGACGTTTCCCGCGATCATCACCGCGCTGAAACGTTTAAAACAATGCGAGCTCCAATTTTAAATCGCGCCCCGTCGCTCGGCTGGCGGAAGCCTGCTGACTAGAGCGGCGATCGGTAATTGCGATAATTAACGAAACGGCGTGTGGCTTCGAAAAATAACAGCTTTATCCTTGCACCGCGAAACAGAATCGTACCGATGACAAACGCTCGATAATAAACGACGGGTACAAATTGATACAACACGTAACACCCATACGTTCCCGATGTTCACTCAGTTGTTACGTACAGCCGATCACACAAAGAAATATCAATTAGCGGATTTACGAGACCAGAATGACCGAGCGAAAACGGGAAACGAGCGAATTTCTATACGGGGCCCTCGTCCGTTTCGCGTTTGTCAGAATGACAAACCACGCCCGATCGTAAACCGAAATTATACGAATCCTTTACGTTTCTCGTCGTACCCGAACGACGCGCGCTCCCAGCCAACAGAGAATATTCTTCGGGTTAAGTTTATGCAAACGCGAAACCACGTAAACTGGCGCATCTATCATGCTTTATGAAAGCAGGTATAAAAGGTAAATGGAACGATGCTTGTCATTTCGGAATCCTATGAGAAATAGTGGCTGAAACGTCCCTTTGCCCGATGATCCATGACGGCCCCCATCGGATGTACGGTACACGCGGCAAAGAAACTCCATCCCCTAAATACGTCGTAAATTTAGCACGCGAACGTGGAAAACGACGCGTCGTTCACCGCCACGGGGACGGGATGAATTATAGTCCTGGGAGGCGAGCGGCGCGCGATCATCGGCGACGGACTCGGTACAATCGGGATAATCGGAAAGGAACGCGCTCGTTTCGAATGGCGGCGTCGCGAATCGAAGGGCGGGACCAGCGTTCGCCAGCGAGGATCCATTCGGAAGTTGCGGAGGGAAATTCGCGGGGAACGTTTAATCCTGGGCCATCGTATTGCCACTGCCAGGGCGTCTGCCAGGTGTAAGATAAACAAGGGAACAACGGAATACAGATTTCGCGAATTTACGGGCCACGGGTGTACGGCTCGAGAATTATGGAAATTTCAAATAATTGGATCCCAGCCGCTTCCTCCTCCTGTATCGAAAACACACCTACGTGTGAGACAAACGCGGCTGAACGTGACCGAGGGAGGCGTCGAAACGCAGAAAAATCGTTGTTTCCCCCCCGCGATATACATTTCGTTTCGCACGACACACGGGATGGGAATGGGTATCCGCTCGTTGAAAGAAATGATTTCATGGGTCCCGAAAATTTTGTCGGCGGAACAAACGAATCGGGGAATCAATGTTTTCCAATGGTCCAATGCGGGATTGGTCGCTATTTTTATTGTATAATTGGCTCGCGCGCAACTATGCTTTTTTTTTTTTTAGCGCTCTGCAATCAATATTGAAATAGAACGCGGCGAGAAAAAATCGGTAATAAATGCGACAAATCATTGGAAATTGGGAGCAGAAACAAAATTGCGCGCGACTCGTTTTACAGTAAATTCGTGTACCATGCACGGTTCGCTGATCGTCGTTAGGTTTCATTGATTCGACGCTTTGCTTCGCCCCCTGACGCGTTATTACACGCGATCAGGGATTCCTTGGTTATTGAAAAGGGAAGAAATTTCGAAGCGTAAATAGACAGCGGACAGGAATAGCGAGCGGATGCTCGTAAGCATTCGAAAGTAATGAAAGAACGATGAATCGAACTTCCTCTTGCGAACGATGTAGGTACAACAGTAGCTGTTTTTAATAAAGAGCGGACGGTTTTCTTGTTCGTTTTCCACGGTGCGTCAAACTACGCCAGGTATTAATACATCGGAGGGCTCTGCTTCGGAAGAATTAAGGGTAATAAATTTCCTTGGGGGTCGACAGGTCGACGTTAAGTCGAGATAAAAAGGTAATTCCGTCCTCCTTAATATTCCGCGCCACTTCTTCTCGCCTACTTTTCCCATGGACGGCGACAAAACCTTTCGAATACTTAAAAACGAATCCCACGACGAACCGGGAGGAAATTTCGTAACAATTTTCGCTGTCGGACGCTGAGGAGTAGCTTTGGTGCTTTACTTTTTTTGTTTTATTTTAAACATAAAACCCTAATTGGTACCGTTCCAAAATGGACCTCGAGTGACGTTAGGTAATGACGTAATCAATTTAGCGTAACTTTCATCGTGAAAGAAAATAATCATCGGGAAGGGAACACAAACGGAGTAAGAACATGAAGAACGAAGAAAGTTGGGAGGCAGGCAAAAAGGCGAATACCAGCGCGTTCTCCATAGAGAGAGGAGGAATTTACGTTTCCCTGGTAAAGTTCTACACGTTACTACTGTCGGGGAAGGAAACGGATTCGTGACGTCCAGTCAGCTTTTTCACTTGATGCTCTTCTTTTCTCCCTTTCTTTCCTCCCCTTCGCCCTCCTACGCGCAGCTCTCTTACATTTCTTCTTCTATTATCTGAGTCATTTGTTCTGTTCATCGGTATACTCTCGAGGAAGTGCATTTGCATCTTCCGATTCCATCTATGTTCGTCTTACGTCCGCGCGACGTGCCCGTGATTATATTTAATCACCCGGTTCACCCTGTCGTAAAAAGTAATCTTTATGGATCTCTCCGAGATATTAAACGCGTTTCATTCTAATAAAGGGCAGGCATTTAATAAAACATCTCGTTCGAACTCGACGCTAGATGCGTTACGATCGCGTTCAAATGAAATGCATCTGGAAAGGTTGCTCGGTTGATATTATTTACCAGGAACGAGATAAGTTGTTGGAGACGTTCCAAAAATCGGTACTTTAAAGCGTTCAGCTTGAAGTCACTGGCGAGACCAGAAAGAATTGCCATCGTTTACGTCCGATTAAAGAGGAACGGCTGCGAGAACTCGCGATTTCCGTTGATTTCGAAATTAATTCTCGCCACGTGGCGTCCCCTCTGATATACGCGAATGATAATAAAGAACAGTTGCAAGTGGGCCCGGAAGGCGATCGTACAAACAGTGCCAATTTAATCTCCATTCTGCGCGCGACAGCTGAAACGATCCTCCACCCACCGAACGGTCCTCTGAAGCAACCATAGCGTGAAACCGCGATAATCTCAGTGTCCATTCGTCCCAACCCCGTTCGTTGTCGGGCCATTGAAAATGCTATAAAAACAAATACCCCGGACCACCGACCGATTTTCCAAATATTTCTCGTAAACATTTCGCTGCGTCGAGATTCAGCTTCCGTAATTTCATATTTCATTCTAATCAGGCCGAGAAACCGTTAACGCGAAACTAAATCCCTTTCGGGAGCATTCGAAACCCATTTCGAACGAAGCCAAGTGAAATGCAAGTATAATTGCCGCGCGTTTCCCAACTTTCTTCGCCCTTAACGATCAAACGTATATTTCTTTCCTAACGGCTAACAGATTCCGAAACAATTCCAACAGTCGACGCGACCTTTTCCTTTTTTCCATGCAGCGTCGCGCGTACGCAGGTGTCCCGATGATCTGGCAAGAATTAACTTTCGACGGTCCGTGCCACACGCGAAACATCGAACGTCGACGGGGCTGACGAAGTTTTATCAAACGCCAGAAGCAGCAGCTGCGCGAAAAAAGAAACCGATGGATGGAACGCAAAAGATTGACGGCTGTTGATTTCGTGGCTCTTTGATGAGAGATTCGCGGACGCGGTAAAACCTCGCGAATATTAAACGCAATTTCGGATGATCATTTGTCCCAGGCGACTCGAGAGCAATCGAAACTCGTACCCTCCAGAAAATTTGTTGCGACCCGTTCGTAAAAGAGACCGATTGAATTTTCAGCGTGGGGCGAGAGCGGGAAGGGGTCGCGGGTTTCTCGATAAAACGACGTGAAACGAGTGGTAAGTGGCCAGCCTAAATTACCGATCAGTTCGCCGCGCGTGCTCGCCGGTGAAAAAGTAAATTTCCGGAAATTTACACGCGCGAGGCATAAACAAGCTCGGTTCACCGCTCGTTTATTCGATTACCAGGCCATAACGTTTACTCCGCGTAAAAGGGGGCCATAGTTTAACTGCTTCATTATGCAAAACCTTTCTCTATCTTTTCCCTAAATAAGTTTGAGGCCGGTGTTAACGTCCCTTCCTTTCCGCCTGTTCGTAGCTCGTTTACCGCACGGCCACCTTAAAATAACGCTAATCTCGCCATTCTACCAAACTAATACGCCCGTGGAATATTCCTAGCCGCTTAAAGGAACCTCGCCAGCGGGCCCGCGATCGTTTGCGTTCAACTGCGAAAGCATATTTCACCCGCAATGGATTCGCGATATTGCGTCGGACTTTTTTCTTTTTTTTTTTTTGCGTAAAGTATCGTAACGAATTTGCGCGCGGGCAATCGTAGCTGTTCGTAGATCGTTTCCCCGCGAACGTTCTCCACGAGTGCCGGAGCGAATGCTTTCAATGACTCTTCGTGCAAACATCGCCAATGCGCTCGACGATAATGTTTCGATGTATTCGCAGTACGCGTGTGCACCTGGAGATTCCTACGAACAGCCGATCGTTATTCTTCGCGCTGTCCCAGATACCTCTACGGAACTGAAAGTAAAAACGGTACGTGCTCGCGCTCGAAAAGAGTGGCAACTTAGACTTTAGGGGCGAACAACAAAAGGGGCGATGGTGAAGAACTTACGATATCGCTCGAGGTAGAGCACGGTAGGCAGATAACAGCACATGCCGTTATCGCCGTGCACGTGGGCGTACATGTCTGCTAATTAACACCCGAATGCCGGCGGTATCGCGTACGCGAGAGTGTTGCCGTGGTTCCGATGCTTCAGCAGGACGAGCCTCCTCTGTCAATTCGGCGATCCACTCGACGATCCTTCATTGGCGCCGGAACAACCGCGTCCGCGGCTGATCGCGAACGCATGGTCGGTGACGTAGCGGGGTGTCGTCCGCGGCGGACACGCGCGACTACCCCCGTTCGCTTCGCGCGCCGATCGAATCCTCTTCCTCCTCGTCGGGGTACGGAGCCCGCGCGAGCCTCTCGCTATTATGCGCCGCAAATAACGCGGATCGATCCTCCGCTCGTTAAAAAGATCCCTTTTTTTCTCTTCTCCTCTCCTCTTCTTTCCTCCCTCGCTAGAGGCTCGAGCTCTTCGATTCGTTCGCTTATTCCCCTGGCGCTCTCTCACGCCTTGTCCCTTCTAATCACCATCGAGGAACACGGTTAAGTACGTGACCGACTGCCTGTCGGCCGCTGGAATCCCGGCGAGCGATTTTAATTGCGAATTCGAGGGCCGAATCGCGACGCCGCGGCGGAACTTTTACAACCACCGCCTTATCGCACCCATCGACCGTTTCCGCCGCTGGGAATTCGAGTAACCGGCGAATCGGAGGGGTAAAAATGCGATCCGCGCGCTGCTACGCCGGTGAACCAGTTTCGTACGCGGTCCTGGATACCACGGACGCCAGGGATAATTTTCGAGGGTCGACGCTGAAAATGAAAATCGGTGCCAGCGTTGCTTACTGACAAAAATCGAACGACGGCCAGAGGTACAACCTATTTATGGAATTCTATCTGTCCGGTTCATTATTTCGTTTCTTTCGTTCTCTTTGCTCTTCTTCTTCTTCCCTGGCGATTTTAAAACACACGCCAAGCCGATTTTCGGTAGTTTTTTTTGTTAAGTTCAGCTTTTAATATTGGCTGGGGGCATCGCTGACACACCTCGTTCCCAGTTGCGTAATACAGCGTCGAGTCCACGTTTAATTTTCATCCGCGTAACCGGGGATGAACTTTTCGAGCCAGCGTGGCCGTTTATTTTCCAAACACCGGTAATTCGACACCGCGTCGCGTTAGCCAAACTTTTCTGCACGCAAACCGATAATTTCGCCGGTATTATTATCTTACTCCGATTCGACGAGTCGGTATGAAAAACAGTTTCATTAAATATCAGCCGCGATATCACTGGACGATAAAATTGATAAACGATGTGCGATGACGCGTGGTCCTGTTGAATAACCTGTCGGAACGGTTTATTGGTCGAAAACACGCGCTCGATGGAACCCAAACGATTCTCGTCGAGTCGATGCGAAGCGGCAGGAGCCTTCCGCGAAGCTAACGGAGCTCGATCGCGACGGCTAACGCGTCTATCACGGTAAAAGTGGGAAGCAAAGTCAATGTCGCGATCCGAGCGGCAGTTAACGCGGTTTTCCCGAGAGGTACGTTACGCAACTGCATGGAAAATGGTCGCAGTCAAGTGCATTCGCGATGCCAAACACGCACACGTGACTGATCCGTCTGAACCAGACGCACGATTGATTCGCGGGGTGAACACCCCTGTCAACCAGTTAATTGCACCAACTATAACGATTCCTTTTTCCTCTGTCGCCGTTTTTCCTCTGTCGCTGCCTTTTTTCTATTTTTTTTTTTTTGTTTTTGTTTTGTTCGTTTCCTTCCTCTTCTCTCGCTGTTGGCCAATTCAACGATCGCGGAATGGTACTTCGCGGCGATGAAACTGTACGAGCCGTTTAAAGGAATATCGCAGCGTTTGATGGTGAAGTATTGTTTCTTTACTTCACGGGTCTGTTTCGCTTAATTTGTTACGCATTCGTCGCGATAACACATAATTTTTCGACCGTCAGGCGAAAACAGCGAATGGTAAAAATGTTCTCCACGGTTAATTAGCGAGCACTGCTTTATCCGATCGCGAGCATTGTAAATGGTTCGGTGGAATTGAAAAAGTTTCTGATCGCGTTAAAAATCGGTACTAATTACGCGCTGTTTAAGGGGGCTATTTCGATCGGCCCTTCAACTTTCATTGTCTTCCCTGCTCGTTCCGAAGCGACGAAATTTCCGAACGTTCTATTTCCTAAGCATTGACTACCGACGAATCTATTCAAATGAGCCACGCCACCGTGATACGCGAATCCGCAATTAACCGTCACAAAACGACTGGAACAGTTAATGGTGGATGACGGTAACGCCGGATTCAGAAATTTTATCGAAGGCATTACGAAATTTTACGCGTTGTTTCATCGTTTCCTTCTAAATATATCGCATTCTACGCCACCGTATAAATTATGCGCCAAAAATTCGAGGAATCTTTCCGAAACACATTTCACATAACTGCTTAATGCAGCAACGATAATTAATTTATTTCACTTCCTGTAAATACGATTCCGTTTCGAATGATTTAACGTCTTAAACATATTAACGTTTAATCACGGTTAATCGCTTTTGACGGCGTTGCCAGTGTTCGTCCCTTCGCGATAAATCGTTCCCGAATATTACAGGCGACGATGGAAAATAACGAACGTCCCCTCGAAAACGGAAATCTGATAAGCAAATTAGTAACTGTGCACGCGTTATCGAGTGCTGCCTTCGCAGCGACTCATTCTAGTTATTTACGGTCTGTCGTGAGAACAGGCAAGCGTTTTTTTTTTTCCGCGAACACCTCGAAACACCGCGCACCAGATAGAGGCTGCATTAGCGCATCAGCGATATTGGCCAGGGCGACGATTTAAATGGATCACATGTGGCGGTGGCGTTCAGAAAAGTGCTAACTCCAACCGACTAATGGCATCATTGCCGATCCCGAGTTTTCCATCAGAGTATCGAAAAAGTTGTTAAATGGTGAATTCGTTCCCACGAATAACACCATTCAGGTGGAATCTCGGGGCGAGAAAGTTTTTCCGTGTATTTTCAATGTCCACCATGCCGCGTTTGTACATTCAATAACTTCGAAGCAAACGAATTCTTATTCGACGCTAAAAAAAAAGGAAGAAACGGACACCGAGAAGGGAATGTAAATGTGCGCAAAAATCGCGTAACTTAGTTACGTGTCACCGCGATCAATTATCGAGAAATTAGCGTCCGTGGAATATCAACGCGGCATCGAAAAACGTCGAAACCCAAATATTTCCCTTTCGCGATGCACTCGAACGATCCTTGCGGAAACAATCTTCCATCGATCGACGAGCCAAGCGTCGACCCGTCGTGCGTCCGAAGAATCACACACGGCAATTATTCCTTGGTCTTGCTTGAACTAACACGTGTCACACAGCATCGAGGACGACCGCGACGACACTCGTTCTGCACAGTTTGCTGGTCAGACGTCGTTGGACCGGCAGGCACGAGCGCAACGAAGCGTCATCGTTTCAGCGATCATCGAAGCGAACCACCAGCACTCGCGCGTGACGTCGCGCAGGAAAATGTAATCGCGCGAACTCTCTGTCCGTGCGTGGCGATTAACACGTGATCGAATTGCGTCGACGAGAGCGTTCTTTGCGCGACATTCCGTCGGAATTCGAGAGAGGCGAGAGGCAACGCACATGGAACGCCCGCTCCGGGCGGCTTTAACCCGCTGACTGCCGGAGTCGCCCCTTTTCCAACCCCTTGACTCGTCCCGGACCGCCCTCCAAACCCACGCTGCTCCCTGGCCCCTCGCTACCGCCACACTGCCCTCCTCCTACGTCCCGCCAACTTCCTCTACGACCTCTACCTTCGTCCGTACCTTCGCGGAATCCTTTCCACCTCCTCCATCTCCGTTCGTACACGGACGGGACGCGCAAAGTGTTCGTACGCCTTTTCATTTCTCCCATTAATAACGGGCCGCCCTCTCGCCTCGCCACTGGGGAAAGAAATTGCGATCTGACGAGCACCGCTTTAGGTATATCGCTCGAAATAATTAGAAGATTCCATGCCAGTCGAGGGAAACAAGCGGAAAATAAATTTCGGAGACGTCGAACGGTGTGTATTTTACATGGAGCTCGACGATTTCAATGAAGGGTTTAGAACGCGTGCTCTCCTTTATGCAGGAGTTTCGAATACCGTGGCGAGAGCGGCGGTTAAGTGGTATCGCTCAGCGCTTGGTCAGACGGGAAGAAATAATAGATCTCGCCGGTGGTGCAAACACCGCGATCGTTTCTCCCCCGCGATCTTTCTGCTTCCAACGTTCGTTCCTCGTCGTTGCTGATTTTTGGGACGTAACAGGTTCCATTTTCGCAACCCGGTTGAAACGTAAATAGCTACACTTTGCGCTGTGCTGAGTCGAAAATCTGAATTTTGCCCCCGCATTTATCCTCGAAGCTCCGCGGGACGGAACTAAGCGAAGTTTACGCGACAACAACGAAAACTTCGTTGCGATCAACGAGGAAACATTACGCGAGACGTAATTACAAGCGATCGTAACGTGTAACTCGTCGCACGGATGAAAAAAATCGTGACATTCGCAGGCGACACCAAGGGTACGCACGCTTCACGCCTTAACCGTCGGTCGACGGTTTGATACGATCGTTGATCGAGCGCATGCGTGTAATGGGATATAAAGCATCGTGAAAAAGAGACACACGAGCACTGTCCGTGTTTCCCTTTCCCCGTTTTTCCTCTCTCACCGCAACGGGGCTCCATCGCGGAGTTGAAAGGTAACGCGAACAAGTAATAAGGGATAGAGAAAACGAGATAAAATCGTATGAGACCGGAGAGGACGGTGGAAGAAGGCCATCCGCGTTGCTGCCGCGACTTCTCCTCCGCTTTTCTAGCTTTACGTCTTTCGTCGACCGGCCCGTAGAATCCCGCTTTCACGTCGAAAGTCGTCTTAACGGTAGGCAGAGGAGGAAAAGAGACGGGGAATATCCATCGAGGACCTAATAGCTTTTTACGCCTTATTACTCATCGTCGCGGGTCTGGCGAAGAAAGCGATCGACGCGCTAGAATGGCGTTCGTTCGGTTATCTGGTAGCGCGATCGGAGAGCCGAGTTTCAATGCGCGCGCTCGATACTTCTAGCGAGGAAATGATTCGCGACGCGATTCAAAGAGTGGAAATTACCAGGGAGCCTTCTCATCCGACGAATAGCCTGACGGTTCTGAGCCCTCGCGCGAGGGTGACAAATGTTTCGACGTAGACTAGAATTTCTGGCGAATGGTATTTACTCGAAGCCCGACTAAGCCTCCTTAATCTCCTGACCATGGCGAGGTGATTGCGGAAGTCGGGAAGCGATTCGGAGACACACCGCTAATAGAGTACCAGTTTTGGTCAATCTACGCGTTTAAATGAAACCATAATCGCCGCGCAGAGGAGACGTCCTTCGCAAGACAAATATCTGATCCATCTAATCCGAGCACTTTTGCAAGCACGATAAAATCGTTAACGGAACACGCGTTTGTTTTTGGCTCGAACACCTGAAGCGACGACGTCGCGATCGATCGACTGCTATTAACGGCATTATTAACACGACAGTCGTCGCATTACTCCGTAAAATGTGCAACAAATTACGCGGAATATTTTGTAGAGAAGAAAAGACAGGAATTTCGTGCAGCCGCGTTCCAGTTTCGGATGCGTATATAACTGTTGCTAAGCAGTTCCGCTGGTGGAAAAAAAAAGGACGAACGGTGAAACAAGGACGGAGAACGGAAAAATGAAGCAATTTTGAGGATCACTCGAACGCTCGAATGATCGTGAATCTCGATGCTCGAGAGGGGTAAATCGATTGCGCGTCCCTGCAGAGCGTCAAATTTCTAATGGGGTATGAATTCCAGCCAGCTCCTCGTTCTGCCATTGACGGGGAGGAAAAAGAGGGGTGAAGCTTCCTGAATGTTTGGTAGGGTCGTGAATGAAAGAAACAAAGGAGTAAAACTGCCGGTAAAAAGAAGAGGAAGAGCCCCGAAAAAGAGAAAGGTCCGTTTCGTCTCTATCTGGCAGAAACCAGAAAGCATTTCGAGGCGAACTGAGAATAGAATTGCGAAACGAAAAGGAGGAGAAAAACTGTTCGTCGGTTATATTCGACGCTACGCGATTGTATCGCACGGGGGAGGCCCTCGAGAACAAAAAATTCTGACATAATATTTTTTCGAAACGACACGATGGAAAATCATTTGAAATTCGCGTTCGTAACGCGAGAATTTACGAGATCCTTTTAACGCTTCGCGAGGAAGGTAATGCACGAAGTAATGACCCGAGAGCGATTTATCGTTACATTTCTTTAAATCAGACGAAAGTAATCCACGCGTTAATCCAAGAAAAACGATCGAGACGGCATCCGGAATTCTATTACTCAGGATCGAAACTCAGCCTCGCCTGGGCCAGTTGAACCGAATCGGCTTATGACTGTGCCTGGGACGATGAGCGTGCCG
Source organism: Xylocopa sonorina (assembly GCF_050948175.1). NCBI lineage: Eukaryota > Metazoa > Arthropoda > Insecta > Hymenoptera > Apidae > Xylocopa > Xylocopa sonorina. The sequence continues at coordinate 10,387,908 of NC_135199.1, forward strand.
TAATTTAATTACCAATTTAATTACGAAGATCGTTAATTACCCAAAGTTTAAGCTCGCGCCAGGATGATACATCAGGCTTACTTTACAAGAAGAATCAATCTGATTCGCCGAGCTCTTCTACGCGAGTGTTGGAGCGTATTAAAATGGCTAGGACGACATAGCACAGACGACTTAGTCGCGCCTCTGCGCTCTACTAATTATGTAATTAATGAGGTACAAGCTTCTTTCTCGCGATCCGTTACAAAGCGGCCGGACGAGTCGAGGACGTGAGAATAACCGTGCTTTTCGCGGTTTATTTAATTAAAATTGCTTATCGCTGCTCGCCAATGAAGAATTACTGAGATTCTCAGGAAAAATGAGAAATTAACGAATGTATAAAATAACTTGCATTAAACGAATAGAGTTTTTCCATCTTTTTTTTTTCATTGTCGCTACCATTTGGATTGTTTGATTGGAAAATCTGTACCTCGATCGATTCCATCTTGTACGATCGAGTAAGAAAATTGAAATTTTCTTCGCCAACTTATTCAGTAAACAGAGCAGCGAGCCCATCCGAAGGATCTGCAGCGGAACCGAGCATAGATCGCGAACGAGACGCGAAGTAAGAATATAAACATTCGAGACACGAACCGCTTCCCCATAGAAAACGAACGGAATATGCGTATCGATAGGGATTACGTCGCCATCGAGTAATATTGTTTTTTAATTGCTACACGGTAGCACAAAAAGCACGCGTGGATGAAAATATAAATGTAAAACGAGAGAAGTGCTTGAATAATACTCGCGATTTAATCATTTTTACATAAAGGGAATTGAACAAAAATGAAATTTCCACGGAGGTTCTCGCAAATGCCCCTTAATAACGCATGCCTGGAATCCAACGATTTTACGCGGGAAATAAAGCAAATTCGTCGCAACGATTTCGCGAAAGTGGATTCCTAATCGATCTACACGTGGAACAGAAAACTAATCTGAAGGGGATTTCGTTTAATCCTTCTTTCGATGTTGTAAACCTCCGCGATACACGGGATTACATCGGCTGAAATTCTTGATAAAATTCAATGGATTCCCCGTTGCAATATTCGAGTCGCGACGAACCAGTAAAACGTTGTCGAGTGTTTCGAACGAGACCCAGTCACGTTTAATCATTTCTGTCGGACCATGAATAATTTTCATCCCTTTTCTCCTGACCTAAAGCGATACGCGAGGCGCATCTGTTTTCATGGACGTTATCCAAAAATCATAGCAACGTAAGGGTGCAACCGCCGATGCAGCGGTACCCTCGACAGAAACGAAAAGACACGCGTTGTAAGAATGTCTTCTTTCAGTCCGGTTCTCCCGCAACTACCCCTATTCCACGGGCCAGGTTTTACCATCAACCCTTTTCAACCACGGTTCAGCCCTTTCCTTTTACCCTGGCGAGTGATAGCTTTCGAAACGTTACATTATACACCAGGAACTCCTCTCGCTGGTACATCAGTTCTTCTTTGTCTCCTTTGGCTGCCGGCTGAAGAGGGAACCCGCAGAGGAAGAAAGAACGAGGCGGAGAAAGTCTAGGGGGAAAGGGGAAGGGGAGAAAAAGCGAGTAGGATCAAGAAGGCGAAGAGGCGGTCCAGGATGAAAGGGTAAGAGGGAAGAGGGAAAATAAGATTGAAAAAGGGGAGTAAAAAAGAGGTAAGGGAAGCGTACACGAACGCGTATAGGGGCAGGTTGTGTATATATATAGAACGTATTATCTATGTGCGCCGAGTTTATGAGCTTCCACCCTCGTACGTCTATGTCCACGTTTCCTGGCGTGTTTCGTCTTCTCCTTAAAAGTAAACCGTAATCCAGCCACTCGTATTCGTGCCTCCCGTAAGTATCGGTGTACCTTTCCCACCTTAGGTGAAATAAAAACGTGCGAGGGATTTTTGGACGAGACACTCTCGCCGCGCGAGCTTCCGACGTCCGTGGTATTCGCAAATTCGCAGAATCGTATCGATTTCGTATAAACGAGCGGTTGCGCGATTTCTTTTTAACCAACGCTATCGCGAGAGTCTACTTTCGGAGAATCTTCCGGGAAACGTGTCGCGGCAGCTCGTGTGTCCGATGCATTAAGGAAAACTCAGCGCGCGCCGTAAAAGACGAAAAGTGCACTTCGCAGAGATGAATAGCGCGACAACGCTAAGCATAACCCGACGAAATTACACGGAACTTTCTGCGTGAAGCGAATAAAGGAAGTAGTAATCCATGTACAACAACGAAGTAACTTTTTCGCAGCGACGAAGGTACGCGCGCGTCCAGGTCGTTGGATCCCGAGCGAATCGTCAGAGAGGTAAACGTCGTCTGGGAGGACGCTTAAAACCGTCTGAAAAGAAGACCGTTCCCTTCGATAGGGTCGCAGCTATATTCGATAATGAACACACCTGGGCAAATTCGATTATACGATTCCCGAGGGCAAGTAATCCAATTTGCACGTCATCAAGTCACGCGGCGAGACTAGTTCGAAGAGCGAGCCGTACGACCGCCTGTATCAAATATTGAAGTTCCCCGGATTGCACTGGACTGCCCTCAGGGACGCCAAATAACTGGCGGGTCCTGAAAACGCAGGAAACCTTCTCGAACTGCGGCTTGTACTTAACTCAGACCTAACGTTAACACGGACCTAAGATTCAGCGAGACACGGCGCGGGGCGCGTTAGAAACCTTACGGAAATACGAGGGCTAGGCGGTCTTGCTAAACCGACCAACTCCACGGTTTACGTTACCGCTTGGTATTTGTTTCTGTCGCCCGGTTTGTCGCCATCGTTCTTTATCGCTATCTGGAGCGCTAAATAAATTAGGAAAGTGCATCTGTTCGCACTGGTTAATGCCGCGACGAGTATTGCCGAGATCAACGCGATAATCGTGTAAACGAAAAGCGTTTGTGTTATCAACGAATTGCAGGTAAATTTGCTTTTTCGAGAAAATACAGTTTTCGCGGTAGGAAACAGAAAAAAAAAAACAAAAAACGCGACTGTGTAGCGGGATGAAAAAAAAGTATTATTAGCCGTATGGCAAAATTGCGAGGATTTTCAATCAAAACGACCGGCGAACGTAATATTGTTGTTAACGGTGAGTGGTTCCACGCCTTCTGTCAGAGTACGTACACGCACGGTGTGCAATATGCAGTATGCAGTTTGTTAGCAATAGAGGAATATTTCACGTTACTAGGCACAGTGTTATTTCGAAACAGCTACGAGAATGGCCTGGCGTAACGTGTAAACCCTAAATTATCGTCTATAAATTGTCAATTAACAAATATCAATTTAATGCAACTTAAAAACTCTCCTTTATTAAATGCACGAAAACTCTGCTGTGCATTTTAATTAAGTCCCTCTCCACGGACTATTGCAATCTGCGAGGTTAATTAACACGTAAGCGTAAACGTAACGTTTAATCTAATTGGATGGTGGACCATGTTCCAGCGGAGATTCCACGCGCCCGTCTCTATTAACCGTATGAAAAACCGACTTTTCATGCCAGAATCGATGCTGACGTCGAAACGGCAGGTACGAGAGCAAGTCTCGTTGGTAATTACATCAGTTTACCGCGGCTAAAACATCCCGCCGCTGCTTTTGATCGAGATGGCAGCGGTAAGTGTAAATACGCGGACCCTCGTGAGATGCTCGTGATCGCTGAAGTGATATCGCGCACAGAATTCCAGTAGAGAAAATTATGCAACGAGAGGTTCGATTGAATTATTGCTCGCCGTTTCCCTATCTCTCAGATAGCGAAGAATCCGGCGACGAATCACGTCTCGACGCCTAAATGTAGAGCATCGAACGTTTGCGAGGGAGATGGATCGAAAGAAGGAAATATAAACTAAATACTCGACTAGATTCGCCGCAGTGATAGCCGAGCAACATTATTAGACGCGTTGCTATTTATTTCGCAAGGCTTGCATAAATGAGACTGAAGATAATAGAAGCCTTCCTGCGCGTATGGCCGCAATGGGCCGCCTGTTTGACACGTTAGTACCAACCTTTCGCTCTCGATTACGTTTAATCGTCTAATACTATCGCGCTCTCGCCCGCTATAATCATTTTGTCATAGTGACCCTGTTGTCTTTCAACAATGGACTGGCGATCGGATGGACGTCCCCTTACATCGCGCAACTGACCAATGGAGAATCAGTGGTACACTTAACGGACGATGAGGCATCGTGGATAGTTTCTCTGTTGCCGTTTGGCCGACTCTTTGGCGCTGTGATTGGTTCCCTCACGCTGGAATACTATGGCAGTAAAAAGGCCTTGTTAGCGACCGGTTTACCCATCGTGCTCAGCTGGATCTGCGTAATATTCGCCAATTCGGCTTGGTGGCTTTACGTGTCGAGAGCCTGTGCAGGTAAACGCGATTCTCTTTAATCACGTTCCTTCTAAACGTGCGTACAACTTTTTCAGGCATCACCTTCGGGATGTTTTACAGCTGCTTCCCCCTTTACATGGGCGAGATAGCGACAGCGAGCATCCGTGGCGCGCTGGTCAGCACGATAGTGAACGGTATGCCGCTTGGTACGTTGATCGGCAACACGATGGGCAGCCTGGTCTCGATGATGTCTTTTGGGATCGTCGGTCTGATCGCGATCATCTGCTTCCTGGTGATGTTCCTGTTGCTGCCGCAATCGCCGCACTATTACGTGCGATGCAACAACGAGGTGATGGCGAAAAAGACCATTCAATGGTACCAGCGGAAGTCGAACGTGAACGCGGAGCTGGAGGTGATCGAGGACTTCGTGCGGTCTACCGCGTCCACGAGCTTCCGCGAGAGGCTGCGACAGATCTTGGTCAAGAAGAACAGACGTGGCTTCGTTATAATCATATTCTTGTTCGTTTTCATGCAGCTGAGCGGCGTGAACACGGTCGTTTTCTATATGGAGACGATCGTGAGGAACGCGCAAGTGACATCGATAGAGCCTGCGACTGTCGTGATCCTTGCTACAGGAATAAGTACATCGTTTCTCATATATCGTAAAGAAAAACCATCGCTTCGTCTTCGATTAGCTACAGCTTCGACGCTATTCCGTATTCCAGGTATAGTGATCGGTTGGATCAGCGTGTATCTGATCGATCGTTGCGGCAGAAGGGCTCTGATGACGGTCTCGTGCGGCTGCGTGATCATGGCGATGATACTTCTGGGAATACAGTTTATGCTGCTCGAACAGAATTTCGACCCGAAACGTCTCGAGTGTCTGCCGATCCTCTCGATGGTGCTTTTCATGATGATGTCCATCGGTTTGGTCCCAGTACCGAGCACCATACTCAGCGAGTATTTCCCGGACGATTTAAAGAGCATCGCCGGGTTCACGGCCAGCATCACGTCCGCGATATTCGCGTTCATATGCAGCAAGACCTACCAGCCGCTGATCGAGCTGATGACCGAGAAATACCTCTACTGGATGTACGCGGTGATGATGACCGTCTGTCTGGTGTTCACGTGCGTGGCCATGCCAGAAACCAAAGGAAAGACGTTGCAGGTAGATTTCCCGTGACTTAGATAACAACGCCGTTCCTGACAGCATACGTTTCTGCCCGCAAACGAATCGTCTTATCGCGCGAGAGGCATTCAATATCCGAGGCTATCAATATTGCACGGTGGATGTAAAAAGTGTAGTTAAAATCGCTTTTCGCAATTTCACGTTCGCGGGAGTAGAGCGTGGATGTCGAACGGTAACGGAGATTGGTGGTTCGACCTGATTTCGCTAGAAAACGTACAATAAGGTGTTCCGCGGTAGTGTTCTTGATCGAGCATTTCCCTGTGTACGCGGTACTAAATAATCGATCCGATGTCTGCAGGAAATACAAGAGATGCTGTCCGAGATGAGTAAAAAGGGGAAAAAACATTTGGAACCGAAAGGAACGGTTAAGTAGGAGCTCCGCTGCGTGAGAATAAAATGCGATGTAAGGAATCGACGGCCTAGGTGGTTAAATAAATTGACGTTTTTATAAATGAACACACGTTGTTACGTACTACCCGCACTCTACGAAGCAAACACGATATAAATACAGTTTTCGCGTATGTCAACGTTTAATTAGGTACTGACTACATGCAAACATTAAACGTTCTAGTTTTGATACACCAGCGAGTAAATCATACCGAATTTCGCGTATCTTATCTTATCGTTTAGAGTAGAAAAAGTAGTGATTAGCAAATAAGTGAACTTAACAGAATGACACTACGAAGAAAAGATCAGCGGCAAGTTGACGTACGCTGTGCACCAAAAATGAGCACAATTTATCTCTTCGAATCTGAAGACACTGGGTACGTATACCAATTGGTATATGAAACAGTAATAGAAAAAGTGTATTTCTGTTCCAATACGTTATCTTTCTCGCTTCGTCGTCTTTAATAGTTCAGTCGTGCGGAGCACGCCGTAAAATCGTAACGCTCAAACTACCTTCGTTTACTATAGAAAGTAACCATTAGAAAATAATTGGCACGATTACGGTTCCGAACGCGCATCCTCGATGAACCATCGCAAAGGTACAATTCGCAACAATAATCATCGGTAAAAGATCCGATTGATTCAGCAGCGATAAATTCCGCAACGCCTCCCGTTCGTTTTCGGACGGGAATAAACGGAATAAAAATAGTCTCGAAACGATTCCCATAAATCTAGTTTAACAAACAGGCGGAAATGTATACACTCATTATCTCTTATCTAGAGCGAACAAACGATGCATCCGTTTCGGTATTTTCGAAGGTTTCCATTTTTGACACGATCTTACATCAGTCAGTTACCTGTTATCTTCTGAGGAGTCATCATGAGCAATGGAACGGACGGGAAAACGGAGAAAAATGTAACCTGGCCGCAATGGATCGTCGGTCTCGGTGGTGAGTGTTCATAAATCGTAAGACTCGATTCTACTCCTTGCCAGCAATTCAATTCCACTCGACGACGTCCAATCTGTTAATAGCGCTGCTGTTGGTGACTCAGATAGGATTACTGACAGCCTGGTCGTCACCGTACAACGAGCAGTTGATCGCGCCAGATTCTCCGTTTCCGGTAACCGTAACGGAACTGTCCTGGGTGGTGTCGTTGCTCAATCTAGGACGAATTTTTGGCGCCGTAGGAGGCGCGACCTGCACCTACTACTTGGGCAGCAAGACCACGATTCAAATCACCAACGTGCCCATAACATCGAGCTGGGTGCTGACCATCCTGGCTAGCAGCGTCGAATGGTTATACGCGGCGCGATTCCTCGGTGGTATCGGCATAGGGATGACCTACAATTGCTACGCCATATATTTAGGGGAAATATCGAGCCCAACTATCAGAGGGGCATTGGTCTCGCTGGCCTCAGCCGGGCTACCCTTTGGAAACCTTATAATGAGCATCATGGGAGCGTATCTGGAAATAAAAGCATCAGCTCTGGTAGCTCTGGCCTCTTGCCTCGCGTTGATGCTGCTCTTCTTGTGGGTGCCCGAATCACCGCATCACCTGATAAAGAAGAACTCCCACGAGAAGGCGAGGACCTCGATCCATTGGTATCATCGCGACTGCGACGTCGAGTCGGAATTCATCAAGCTGCGGCAGTTCGTCGAGAAGTTCAGCGAGCAATCGGTATCGTTCAAGGATCTGAAGACCGTGCAGTTCCGGAAGTCGTTGCTGGTGGTCGTAACGCTCGTTACGTACAATCAATCGTGCGGGGTTAACAGTATTCTGTTCTACATGGAGTCGATTTTAACGTCGGCGGGAGTCACCATGGTGAAGCCATCGTTGATGGTGATAATAGTAATGACGTTCGGTGTGATCGGTGCCGGGGCGTCGATGTATCTGGTAGACAGGTGCGGAAGAAAGATGTTGATGATCGTGTCCTGCGTGGGGATCACGTTCTCGTTAATTTTGTTAACGATCGAGTTTCAATTGTTGAGTTTCGGTTTCGAGGCGGAAATGGTGCAACTATTGTCGGTGGTCGGGATGTGTCTGTTGTACCTAGCGATGTTCATAGGCGCCCTTCCCGTTCCGGTCACGATACTGTCCGAGTTGTTTCCGCCTCACTTGAAATGCATCGCGGCGCCTATCACCAGTTCGACGGCGGGCCTCGTCTCTTTCGTCTCCACTGGTACTTACGTGCCTCTGCTCGATCTCATGACCGAGCGATACTTGTTTCTGTTTTACGCTCTGCTGATAATCACCGCTGTGCCGTTCACCATGTTCTGCGTGCCCGAAACGAAAGGACTCTCCCTGCAGGAGATCCAAGCGCGTTTAACCGGGAAAAACAAGTCGCAAACTGCGGTTCTGTCCGAGAGGAAAACCTCTCAAGCGCAAAACGCGAACCTCTATGTAATACCGCGTGCTAATTTAATTACCATTTGAGTGTACAAGAATGTCACGAGAATAGAAGAACTCTGCGAACGTACTCGTTTGTAAACAATTTAAACTGCAACGTCAGCTACGGATAGCGTCGTGATAACGCGTGTAACGTCGCGTTCGCCAAAGATCATCGCTCGGTCCGACACATATTTCATTCGGACGAACTTCCCCGATAAATTCGCAAACGACGAATGAAGTCTCGGATGATAGAGGAAGAAGAAGATCGGCGATGCCTGTTGTTCTTCTGCCCTTCTATTCTTCCTGTAACCGAGAAACGATGTAGCTATTTCTCTTCGGGGCGGACATACGTCGCCGTAACGTCGACGATGGAACTCGGCCAGTTTCATATTTTAGAAGGCGATATTTCAGTCGCGCTGGCTGCGCCAACAGCGTTAAAGGTGCAACGGTCCCATGGCGGCACTGTTCGAAATTGCTCGCCTTATCTCGCCCGGGTCATTGCACGATGACTCCTCGTTGATGACCTTATAAACGCCAGGGCATCGATAAGAATTTACGAAGCGATTCTTCCCTCCTACCAACTTGTACGATCGTCTGAATTACGAAGAAACTCTTCCAACTAAGATATTAAAAAAGGGAGAATGCGACAGAGATGCGACATCCCTTGCGCTGTTTCCCCCTTCGCGGACGATTAAATTCCCTAATTAGCAAAATTTCCACCGCAGCCATCCTCCGCTGCGTCGCGCGGTCCGTCGACACTGCTGTCGCACGCTGTCGAAAGCGTGTCCCACGAGGCAACGCGAAAATCTGCCAAAAAGTTGCACAACGATAACGGCTAAAACGCGTCGCATCGCATTGCACCGTATTACATTCCCATGACAACGAATTGATTACTTAAACGTCACGGTCGTTTCATAATAAATGTACACGCACCCCGCGGACGTGCGCGACCGGTTATCATTTTAAATTCATTTCACCAATGGCACCGAATTGCATTCAGAGGGCTCCGCTGCACCCACTGCAGGATAATGGATGCACGGGGTGACTTCGCCCTGTGACGCGCGCCCATGCCGTTAAGTTATTGCGTCTAGCGCGATTCGGATTTACGATAAGCCGATTTCCGGACGAATTCTCTGCCGATTGGAAGATTATTGGATTTATTGTAATTAATACAGTGTCCGTGAGCGCCATAGGGGGAGGGGGTGGGATACATCGAACTTTTAATGGCCGCGCTGCTGTCTGACCGCCTTCATGAAATATTCATACCGTTTTTTTCCTTACGGTTGTCGCCAGGGCTCCTCTGTTCGTTCCTCCGAGTCGAAACGACCGTCACAGTTTAGCGGACGGAAAAAAGCAGTTAGCGAAAAGGGCGATTACCGCTCGGGACCGCGGCGGAATATTTAAAAAGATCGAAGCTCGCCGTTGAATACGTTCGATAGGGAATAAGACGACGACGCGTCGATGGCGCACTGAGAAAGTAATCATCTCGCGATGTATAATTTAAATCCGGTAGCGATCGAAATAAATCGCGGAAATTAGCAAATACAGATGCAATCCGATGATTCGCGAAGAAGATACGAGCACGTCTGCGTAATGCCGTCTTAAATCTTTCTGGAGAACAAACGAGAAGTTTATTGTCGCGCGGATACAAGCGGTTCCTCTGACAAGGCTGTGAAAATTGCGCGCCCGAAGGCACACACTCTGCACCGCTAACTTTCATCGAATTGAATACACTCTGTGGCTCTTTTCATCGTAAAAATAAGATAGTTACAGCCTTGATCTAGTTATTCGTTACATTTTCTAAATACGAGTTGCCTACATTTCTCTACGTCATCGATTATATTTCGTTCGAAACGATACTTGAAGCTATCGCAGCCTGAATTCCCGTAATTATCGGAGTTGGAGAGAAAATTGATGCGATGCGTCGAGCATGTAACAACGGCTCGAAAACTAACTCGATCGTTTCTGCGATGCACAGGTCGCTCCTGCGTTTCAGAACTCCTAATCGCTTTAAACCTGTCTGCAGCTAAATCGAGTCAATTATCCCGCTGTCAACCATCTGTTCGGGATCCTCTTACCCGGTATCAATTAGCATCCAACAGAGGTTTCGTTCCGTAAAATAATCCGTAAAAGATCCACGATGTATCCCTCTTTGCGCGCTGCGTTCGACGCATTAAGATCTCGTTTGCACCGAGCCCTCGTTCGTTTCTAACGCCCCGTTCTAACAGAAATGCCGTTGGTCATTTCGTAAATGAAGTTTCGAGGGACGTTCGCTTCAATCGCCGTCCGCCCTCCCGGAATCGATGAAAAACCGAACTCTCGGTTGATGCGCCAAAAACGAAACAGCAGGACCATTCGTCTCGCTAGTCTAGAGCTGACGCGGTCATGTAATTTACCTCGACAGGAGCTTTGGCGTGAAATATAACATAAAAGCGTAGACGCGAGCTAACAACACGAATTATCGTTTCATTCTACTTGGGGCTCAATTACGATTATATCAATCGCAGACGATGAAACGCAGCCACGTTTAAAACCCGTTCCACGAGGCTCGCTCGGGAACGAGGGGGATGCGCGTCGAAAAATCATGCATACGAGCTGCAATAATGGAATTCTTCCAACTTTCAGTCAATAAAGAAGTTCTGAAAACAATTTTGCAATGCAATAACCCTTCGCGCCTCGGCAATCGACAAAGTTTCCCCCGAAGCCTTGCCTGGTCCGCGCTCGCGAACTCTACTTGCGGAGGTGGACCTTAAAATTCAACGAACCTCGAGGAGGATCGTCTTTCCACTTAGAAACAGAGATTCGCCCGTCCCAACCGTTCCACGGCGCTGGTCGTTTCGCACAGGGGCGAGTTTGATCGGCTGTAAAAATCAAAAGGTCGCGGGGGTAGGGCAGTTGGCACTCGTTCGAATCGCGTCTGTTCCATCCGCTCGCACAACAGGCTGCGGCGTCCGCCATCGAGAGCGCCAACGTTTTCTCATTTCCACGTCAGAATGCCCGCATTATCCGGACGGTGAAAATAGAAGAGTAAAATGGGCGATGGGGAGAGAACGCCCCGAGCCGTCCAAGGGAAATCGAATCCTCGAATCGAAGTAATTTTTTATCGCCACCTCGAGGTTCCGTCTTCCTGTCTGGCTGCTTTCCTCTTCGTGAACGCCGCGAGGGCAGACGTTATTTTCATCCACGGATATCGCGTGAAGCGAGGAGCACGCGGGCCTAATCAAATTTTACAAGCTGTCTGCGTGTCGATTTCATTCGATTGTCGCGAAATCCGCCCGATTAACAGAAACGAGCAGCGAAGATTTCCACTGGCCCGATGGAGGGCCAGAAAGGGGATTTCAAAATGTGCAAAGCGATAACGCGAGAAAGTGGCGGTTTAACGCATTTCAGCGGGTTCATTGGAATGTTTAAACAAAAGGATCCGATCGATCGGTCGGTCGTCCTACGGCGTAAAAGTTCGATGCACCGTGGCATCGACCGGACAAAATGTAGGCTAGTAGTATGTCACGAAAACGCCGGAATTGGTTGCTCGCCAAGTCGCGGATAGTCAATGGAACAGAGATGGGAAGGACCGAGCGGAGGGTGGGAAGGGGATGAAGCGAACAGTCGGGTCTGTAACCTAAATTCTCGCGCAGCCCCGACTACCAGCCGATCCCTTTGAAACCCCCTGTACCGCTTCCGTTGGATCAATGATACTCGCGGTTAACTGTACACAGTGTTGCATTGCGATAGACCCGCTTTCGATACGCGGCGACATACTCCGGTTGTACGCGACCGTTTTACGCGGCACACAATCGAGGCAACGAAAAAAAACAAAAAAAAAAAGAAACAAACAAACAAAAACGGAGAGAGAAAAAATGATCCCACGGAGACCCGTGTCCCCAAGCATACGTCTGACAAAAACCACGAATTAATCCAAATAACGTGATCGCGCACGAGCGGAACGAAATACGACGAAAAATCCAAATATCTTTTGTTCCCTCGTCGATAAAGGATATCGAGTGAAAACTACCGTCAATTCTATCGCGACTATTGTATCCGGCGGATTTATTTGTTTTTTCGAGTCGTCGATTTACTCGCGCATCGACAAGTTAAACGACTAATTCTGTTCTTTCTCTCACTGTTGATCGAGCAACGCTGCCCCGACGAGCACGTTCTCCGGCTCTCCGCGCTTAATGATTTTAGCGATAAATTGGAGATAACGAACGAGCAAGTTTTAGCGAGAAAGAAAAAGAGGAGGGGAAAAACAAAGGGTGAACGCGGAGAATGCGGAGGCGGCAGCTTTCACCTGAATATTTATACGAACGAAATGAAGTTGTAGGAAGCAAGTAGAAGCGAGGACTCGCGGGGGATTGCTTGCCAGTCCCACGGCGCTCTTGCGTCTCTATGTCTTTCCTCAGGTATGCCGACATCAATTCCCAGTCTTTATTTCTCCTCGTGTCCTTCTGACCCAGTTCACTCCGTTGCTCTCGCAAATTATATCGTCCGCATAAATTAGAAACAGTATTTTACAGGGGCCGACGGTTTCATCTGATCTTTAGCGAAGCATTCAAACGACTCTAGGCAAAGGGAATAAATTATCTCCCTTCAGAAGACGAAGCTAGAGCCAGATATATCTAACGGGCACGCTTCTGGGCGAACATTACGCGTAAAAAAAAAAAGAAGAAAGAAAAAAAGAAACACAATGATAGATGGATGCGCGAACTTTCCATAGTAATTTTGAGAGACGAGCAGGTGCAGAAAATAGAATAAAGTTTGGAAAAGGGGCGAGCGTCGGTGAGTTAGTCACAGCACGTCGATCCCAAGGCCCGTGGGCTCCGTACCCTATATACATACATATATGATTATCCTGGCGAAAAGCGGTCGAAGAACACGTTACGATATCCCTGGGGATATTCCTTTGGCCATCCTAACTTTTCTTCCCTTCCCTCCTTGGACTTTCTCCTCGCGTGCATCTACTGCACCGTGCGAAAGTCCAACATGAAATATGTCCGTGCCCCACGAGATTTCTTCCTCGATCTTGTCCCTAGCCGTGCATGATTAAGGGCTACTCGAAAACTCGAACCAGCCCGATAAATTTAATTATCCGTTTCCGCGAACTTCCCTGTGCATTTCACGCGCTGGACGCCCCTCGCGCGATCTACGTACGTGAACTGTTATTCTCGTTCTGTTTCACCCTGTTTCGCGTGCTGCTTTGCGCGTTGCGTTTCAAAACTTAGCGAAGTACGGTCGATACATATGGCAGAATTATCCAGACACTGTGCAAGAGAATCGATACGAGTTTGAGATCGTTGCGGCAAAGGTTTCAGAAATACGATAAATATCAGATAAATTTCCGAAGCGTCGCGAGTTTCCCCGATGCCTGTCGGGAGTAATTACGTTCCACTTGCGATTGCATGTAGCAATCGAGGGAAACAAACGGCGGCGACGACCGAGGAGACCGTTACATCAACGAAAACTTTTCGAGCGATACCTACGATTTCGAGGAGCAAAGTGTTGGTAGCAGTCGCAGTCGGGGGTGGATTTGTAGCCAGAGCGATTGTCTCGCGTTCGTTCGATTAATGATCGCCGGATTCGCCGACCTCGTGGGACTCTTTACCCCCGTTGTCCGTAAAATTCAACCTTCCTCAAATAAAATTTACACGAAGAAAAAATATTTCTCTTCTGCAAACTGTCCGAGACGTAGACAACGGAGTTGGGAAACACGTACGAGACGAAAGAAATCGGTCAGCTGTCGATACCCGGGCGAGGAACAATTCTCGACAACAATTTTCACTTCCCGTCTGGTTGTTTGCAATCCAGTTTTGCTCGGCTCTCGCTTCGAGAGCATCGTTGCCAGAGCAATGAGCGCGCTTGCGAAACAGCTTGGCAGCACGTCGTAACGTTCCTCGAAAATGACAGCGCTCGCGGGAACGACCTGACCGGACTGATACGCCAGCGAGACGAGAAGGTTCGGCGACTTTACCCAGAGCTTCGAACCGATGAAAGCACCGCCGTTCTCTGCTGGATGGAGTCTGAAGAGACTCCCACGGTTCGCCACTTGCACCTCGAGTGCTTTGCTTGTCTCTAGAACTCTCGAGCGCTCGGTTAACGGACGGTAATTCCACGCGGCGATACAATGTTTTTTCGACGCTCTCGCGGGCTGGACGTTACTCGTTACGTGGAAAAACAGCGGGGTAAAAGGTGCGAAAGGGGTTTTCAGATGGAATTCCCGTTCGAGAGACCTGTCGCGTCTTTACCTTGCGATCATACGTAAAATAAATCGCAACGCGTTCTAACCACACGATATAAGCATTCGTGGACCGCGTGTTTACGTTGGCCACCGAAAGCGCTGCGTTCGGACAAAGCGATGCTATTCAAATATATCCAGATGCAACGTCATCGCGCCACTCCATTGTGTTCGAGCTGTTTGTTTAAATATAACATTCGCGGTCGAAACTCGAGAGCGTTAAAACATTTGCTTAAAACGTTCAGGATCGAACAATAAGCATCCTTTAACACATTTGGGACTACAAATCGCTTGGGTGGGGGGCGCGTATGTATTTCAAAGGGAAGTTTCAATGGAACCACCGGATGTATTCGTATCTGGGCTCCGTCTGTGGATCGCGGGAACACGTTTAACTTTCGGCCCGCCTACGAAATCACTTGGAGCGAAACCCTCGGGCCAGGAGACTACTCGACTCTATTCACCGAGCGCGGCTATTCCGTGTCCAGATTTCTGAAAGGCCGAATATCATAACACGCGATCCGATGGTACGATCTCTGGTGCGGTGATTTCACGCCGTTCGCCTCTTTTCGCTCGCAGCCCCGCTCGCGTTCGCGGATCGATCTTCGCCGCGAAGTTCGACTCTGAAAATTGCAACGGTCGTTAGCAATAACCCTTTGACCCGCTACGCTCGACGTACACTTAACTGCTCTCTTCGACGGACTTTGCTTTTACAAGTTTTTCCATGATCGCGTTTAATGCCCCTGAGCGAACGCTCGCCGTTTCGTAACTTCGAGCGCCGCCTCCCTCGCGACATTTATTTACCGACGACCGTGGCAAATCTTCTCGTTCGTATGAGGAACGATCGAGACGCGTAGAAAATTGCACGTTTCTGAGGGGGCGAGTTAAATCGTGCGAGCAATTTAACGGATCGTCTGGCGATATTCCGTGCGTTTAGGAAGCGCCGAGAGCATCGCGGACAGAGCAGGTTGTCGACAGCCTTGCCTCGATTACGATTTATTAGGTACGTACGTCGACGACAACAACGCAGATTACGCCGGACGATAACAAAGCAGCTTTTGAACGAACGGCAGCTTCCGCGACTCGAACGGGGAAACAGAGCCGTGGAAATTCAGCGCGCGCGTAAAAAAAAGAAAAGAAGAAAAGTACGACAATGCACGCGAATCGAGCTGCGATGGTTCGCGCGAAGACTCGAGCAGAAATTTCTATTATATAAATACACTTAAGAGATATTGCGCTTCGTCTGCCATCCGTTGAAATTGATTAAAGAGGAGAAACAAGAAGAAAGAGAGCGAGAAAGATCAAAGATAGGGAAGGTAAATAATATGGAAAAGAATTGTGCGTTGGCAGACTGGAATTACAGTCAAAAGAACAGACGATACGAAGCCCGGATAAGAATAACGGATGGCAGACCGCGAAATAAAATAAGGACGACGAAAAGCTTGGCAAAAAACGTGACTGGTTTGAGTCAGTTTATCTGCCGGTGAAGAGACGCCCTGTCCCTTCGGGATTCAGCTCGCGAACTTATTTATCTCTTTACAGAAATCTAGCCGAATCATCCCCGGAGAGAATTCAGCTAAGTATAATAAAGCGAATTCTCAGCCGCTGTTAAATTATCCGGTGTTATTCCCTCGGGAAATTCCCTTCCCCTTGAGCACCTCTCTTTCAACCGAAAGCGACGCTGACACCTTTTACGCGTTCAACTAAATTAACCGGGATCCCAGTTCCAATGAATGTTTTACGAAACAAATAGTTGAAGCGCTGCGAGGGGTATTCTTCAGTAGTAACGCTCGTCATTAGTCAGACGCGCAGGTAAGCGCGTTGCGCACTCGAATCCATCGAGGCCCACGCATTGTTCCCAAAAACTTGAGGAACAATTACACCATTGGAACAAACGTGTACGCGGATGAACCACGTACACGAATATCGTAATCGTGAAAAGACATTAATTGATCGCGCCTCTGCGAGGACAGCTTGAAAGGCGTCGGACGAGAAACGAATCGCTTCGTCGTAGTCGTTGGTTACGGCCGAACGGGGAAGGTTTCACGCTTTCCAAACCAGTTTTGAATACGCGATAAAAGCGGCATTGAATTTCGAGGATTCTTGCGGCTTAATCGCCGTCGAAGACTACATTTAATCACGGTCGAAAAGGGGACAGCGATCGAGTTCCTTCTGAACGCGCGTCCAACGCGGCGGTGCGCGCGATTTCGCAAATGCGCTCTTCGAGCGCGTTTCAAACGGCAGAACGAGAGAGAGAGAGAGAGAGAGAGAGAGAGAGAAGCAATCGTGCAGCTCTTTCGGAACTCCCGATTTCATCGAAAAATTTAATTCACCTTAATGGAGTCCAGCTATTACCGCGGATAAAAATACGATAATGACTGCGAAGATAGAACCCATTACGAAAGGTAACGCCGGACAAATAAAGGTATCATTGCAAGCTTATCGAATGGAATGATGACGTGCTCCGAACCGCCGGGGAAACTCGTTAATGCGCAAATTGGTTGGGAACAATTTGACGGAAACACGTTCTGCCGGCGAATCATCGATAATGCGTCCGGATAATTAATAATCGGTGCTCGACGCAACGGCTAGCAACGATCGATCGGAAATTTTTCCCTAAATTCGTCTGCTCTCGAGGAATGCTTGCAAGGAGGAGTCCGCTGTATCGCTGAGAAGCCTCGTCCGCCAATTACTTGAAAAAGTATTCCGAAACTCCTGGTGAACAGGCGGGGGAGGGCACCGCTGGGTCCGAATACATTATTTCGCGCATTTGTACGTTCGCGCGCGAAGAACTTCGCGTTATTCCCGACACGAACGTCTAAAAAAGGCCGGCATGAATTTTTTATAAACCGCACGGAATTCGTACGCCCGACGTGCGAATTTCCGGCGAAGAAAATTCCCTTGACATCGCGGCGCAACGTCGAGCAAAGCGTTACCTTAAGTTTCGTTCTACGTGTAGTCGCTGAGAGATCTCTCCTTCTCGATGCTCGCTGAAAAACGAGCAAGCTTCGAAGACGCGTCGTCCTTTACGTTGTTACCAGCGATCAATTACAAGCGATTCCCACTGCTCGATTAAAGTACCGGGCTCCGTCAGGGAGTTCGCGAATTTTTTACAACAAATCCTTGCTTGCCGAACGAGTGGTGGATATTAAGTGAATCGCAGCGCGTACCTGCGATAAATCTTTTCTCTGCAGGGATCCAGTAGGAAACGCTCGTATAAACGCTAAAGTGGAACACTCGACAACGTCGTAAAAAACTGGAAATACTGACAAGTTCACGAGCGCTTAAATTTGTATAGGAACTGCTCGAGTAACAGAGTTAAATAACTCTAAAATCGATGAATTACGATATTTTCATGTTCATCAATGGCTGCGGTTGTGTTTAAGTTCCGCATATCTCAACAGTTACGAAACTGGCGTTTTACGTGTATATTTTGGGCACAACCACACGGACGGGATGGAAGTTTTACATTCAACGAACAAAGTATGCGATAAAATATGGACGCGTCGCAACGGTGCTGAGACTGCACTCTCAGGATTTTAAACGTTTGGCGTCTCATAAATTGGCCTGCGACCCTTCCTTTTGCCGTTCCTTCCGGTTTTTTTTCCACCCTCGCTTCTCTCTGCTACTTAATTCGATCAATTCCCGTCAAACTTCGTTCCAAGGCACAAGCACTCGATAAATCGAAACTATACAATATGTCGACGAAATTTCCAATCCGTTTAGCGTTCGCCAATTACTTTCCAGCAACCGTTTCGCGAAACCCTCAAAGAACACCTATACCGCTCGATTAAACGGTGTTACAATAAGACGCCTCCTTCTTCGTTCGCGTCCTACAAATTTCACGTATCGAGGAAATAATACGCTTCCACCGTTCGTCCATAATTCACTGTCTCGTATTCTTTTCAAATTACTTCTTCGAATGGCCCGAATTTTTTAGCATGTCCAGAAGTAGTGGTCGCTTCCGATACGGTTCAACCGTCCGTGCCAACCAGCTTCCAACCGCGCTGCCAGTTTCTTGTCCCCGATTTTTCGATTCCAAAAGAAACCCCCGCAGCCTCTCGAAAGTCTGCAAGATAAGATCGGTTCAGATTTCCGCGGTTCACTTCCGCGGACCCCGACTCGAGCCGCTATTTTCGTAAATCGCGCCGCGCTCCCAACTGATTATCTCCGACGATTCCAACCGCGTTACCAACCACCGTTTCTCACCGGCGCCGTGACATCTTCGTCGACTTCACCCCTTTCCCTCTGGCGCGTCGCAAATCTCTCTTCGCGGCGTGGAAAGCTCGAGAAAGCAGCCACCCCCGTCCTTATCCGGCGAGAGGCGCGTCCGAATCCTTTTCAACGACGGCACTCGTGTCGCCGTTCCCAGCGCAGGTACACGGCCGAGGCCCGTCGAAATCTTTGAATGAAATCCCGTGGAACCGGACTCGAGACCCGCCTCCGTTAAAGCCCCGTCCCTCCATCGATCCACACTTCAGATTAGGTAGAAGTATCCACCTCAAGTGCTACGCGGAGGAGGTGAAATACGTTGCGAAGGGGAAAGAGGATTGGATCGCGCGGAAACGAGATGCTCCCGAAACGGGAACGAGACCGGGGGATTGGGGCCTCGAAAAAGCGGTTAGAAACGAGACAAGAGGAGCGGGAAATGCGGTGTACGACGCTCTTTTTCCTTTTTTTTTTTTTTTTTTTTTAAAGCACGTTCCAAGGGAAGATCCGACAAACAATGGCCCCCCGAGTTGGTTATCCAACGGAATATAGAAACGGCAAAAATTCCATCTTTCTCCTGTGCCGAAAAAAGGGCAAAACGCACGTATATACGCTGTGGATTCATTAGTGAAATGCACAAAGGCAATATACTCCGTTTTTCGCGAACTGACAAATGAAAATCATAATTTTTCATACGCTCGTCCGCTAAAGATTGCTGGTTTCTAGCAGACGGACGTCTGACGAATTATATAAGCAAAGAAAACAGAAGGTACAAAATTATATACGCGATGTTGTCTTGAATAGTATCTGTCTTGAATCACAGACGGAATTAGCCCGGGTTACGTAAGAAATGTAGCCAGTTGCGGCGAATAATCGATCGATTAAAACGTCTGTACACCGTGGAGAGGGAAAAAATGGTAATGAAAATCGTAAATGAATGTTTAATTACATTTTAAAAGGATGTAGAAGGGTAGAATGAATTACGAAACGGAATTATTCACGTTTTAGCGTGAATAATCTAAATAGCGGGATGATTTCTCGATGAAACGGTGGAATTAATCGAACTGGAAACGTCACAAGCGAGATTAAGGAACGGACGGTTTCGATTCGAGTCGAAAATCTTTTGGTTCCATCGGATTCCTCTCTAAAATCGGGACCGCGACTACTTTTGACGCTTGGCAACCCACCGAGGATCTCGCGCAACACAGTTAATCGGGGATTGTTCGAAGGCATAAAATATTTACGTGTAGGAAACCGGCGGGGGATCCGGTGCCAAGTGTTGGCCGTGCAACGAAGGAAAGTAAACCAGCGATAGCCGGATTCGACGTATGAGAGTCGCGCTCTTCGTCCGCATTGCCATTCTTTCCTGCTGGCATGCGCGCGGACCGTGTCGCGCACAGATTAAACCGAGGAGACCGGAAAAGAAGAGCAGTCGGGCAAAGAAGCTGGAATGAAAGAACTCTGGCTCGCCGCATTCTTTCTCCCAGCCAATCGCAGTGTATGACGGACGTCGCGAGCACGTAATTTCCATCTTCCTGGCGCGTGACCAACTTCTGGCAAGTGGAAAATATCCGGGATAAAAAGGAGTGGAACGTCTCGCGTGCGAAGGGCTGAATTTCTTGCAACTTTTTCTACGGCTCGCTTAACGGCTCCCGTGAAAAAGTTTCGACTCCTCGAAGCTAAGGTTAGATAAACGAAAGACGTTCACGATGCTCGCGAAATCGTATTCTTTTATTCGGTGAATTAATAATCACAGCGAATCGAGCGCGTATACAACGGAAACGTAAGGGGGGGGAAACAGTTGGAAGAAAGAAATTGGCAAACGTGGCGGTCTCAAGGGCTTAAGAGATCAGTGCCGTTAGTCTTAGATAGAAGGCTTTCCCGCTCGTATCTCTACGATATAGTAGCACCCTATTTCCCGGAAATTTATAGCCAACATATCTGCCAGATAGGAAAGCTCGTAGACCTCAGATGCGATGTCAGAATTTGCGGTACGTTGTTTGATTATCGTTTTACGCGCATCTGGAACCACGCTATCCATATTATAGATTACGGTTCCTCAGACATCGCTGACAATGTTATCCATCATTTCCTTTATTAACAGTAAAACAGTATTAACGCGCTGTCGCGTTTAAAAGCTCCTATTCCTCCGGCATTCCCCGCGTACCCTGTTTATCATATAATAACGTTCCCCTGCTTATTTATATGCGAGGACTCATTTTTTCTACTTACACACCTCGTATCCTCTCGCGTAATATAACGTTACCTCTCATTCGTACATCCGCGGGAAAACAGTATACGGATCACGAACAGAGCGAAATTATTCCATCTCCCGTGTCGTACTTACTTTCAATCTTCGCGATGCACATTTTCATGCGGTTCGATTTAACCCCGGTGTTCCGTATTCTGTACCACGGCTCTTCATCCCTCCCTCTTTCTACTCCACGCTCCCAATGGAAACCTTACCGCGCGTATCCCCTAATTTAGAAGAAACGGCGCCCTAACGAGACCGATATATTTCCGTCGAACGAAAGCTTCCGGCTATCTTATCGCTACGCGGCTTATCTTATCGTCGCAGCCACCGCACAAAGAGTTTCGACCACTGGTATCGGCGTGATGGTGGTGGTTGCCAACCCCCGCCGCGGATGCAACGCGAGCGTATCGACGTTATCCGCGTCCGAGGAAACGCTGATCAATCGCGGTTACCACCAAGACAATTAATTCAACGGTGCTCGCGATAATTCCTGCTCCGCGGTTCTTCATTTGGATTGTGCGGACCAAGTGTATCGAGTACTTTATCCGGTTGCCTTTTGTGACGGGCACAAAGAACCCCCGGCAACAATGCCCGGGTAGACTATTCGCGTCAGTTTCACGCACATGCCCGGGGCGTCTCAAAGAAGGAAACTTTCGATCCTCCGCGGCCGTAATCACGTGACTTTCGCGAAGCATCCGCGATTACATCTTCCGACGGGTCACAGTTCACCGCTCCACCCCTCGCGACAAAGCGATTGCCTGACGTATCCCCCGATTCTCCGCGCCGATGCCGCCGACATCGACTCAAGGAATACACGGCGCCGATAAAAGCTTCGAGAGAACGTCAGAGGAAGCTCGGGATATATGTACATCGCGTCGATATTGGAGTACAATAATACCTCGAAGATCCTCTGTTGCAGCCATTGTTTGCTACGTGGAACCAGTTTCTGCAGGCATTCCAAATTCAATTCTCATCTCGCGCACTGGCTAAACTTTACTCTGGTCAGATTCGATCGTTAAATTCCAACCTGCCATCGTAAGAAATATCGCGTTGTTGGCGCGCGAAACAAATATTCATCAACCAGGATATTTCTGGGGGATACCCCGGCGGCAACTTATGCGTCCTCGATGATCCTGATGGCGAGAGGACTAACGTGCCACGCGAGTTCCTCGCTGCGACCCACGCCACCCGGGAAAAGATTCATGGAGGCCATTATTCACAAACGATTTAACGCTGGAATAATGAATACAGCGATCTATACGGAGGAAGAGTGGTAGGAGTGTGATCCAAACCAACGAGTAAGCGCGACGAGGTCGCAACCGGGGCATGCAAAGTCTTTCTGAACTGTTCTACATAAACGGCCTCGTACCTGACAGAAAACGCCTTTCCTTTGCCGGGACGATTGCATTAATATTTATCGCGATTCCTTTATGCATTGATATTCCATCGGGGAATTGTTTAACGTGACGATGTTATTGAATCAAGCGACACACGATCGACGATGTAAATGTATGTTTCAGGCACGTTTCTCTGCGAGACGATTTTTTTCCTCGGTCCTCGAGTCCTGCGGAACGTCGAACGGATCGATCTTACACGTTCGACCAATCAGCTGGCCGTAGAGCAAAGGAATCCGTAGAGTTTTTCCTGGTACGCAGCCGTAATGGACGAAGCGAGCGTTGAATTTGTCCTTACTGAGTCAGGCGTAGAACATAAATCAACCGGTGCTATTGTGCGGGCACCAGTTTCGTGGTGGACCCGGTACATGCACGGCTCGAAAGCAAATATTTTATCCCCGCGAATTAGCATAGATTTCAGGGATCGCCGAATGGGAAGTCGTAATCGTCCGAAAGGTTTATCAACGTGCCCGAGTCTGAATACCTGAGCGCCTAGCTAAACGTCGAGCTCTATCACTGATTAGCCGCACGGATTTTACCGAGGGAACCAGCCGCGAAATCTACAACTATATCGCAACTATTTTTACGGCGCAAATTAAACCGCGCGAACGGAATTAATTAACGTCGCGAAGGACGTTTAAATTTCCACGGCCAATTGGGACGGAACAATCTTTGCGTTTACACCGCGCGTTGTCTCTTTATTTCCACTTTGATAAAAATGAATTATATTCGTTTAACCTACCTTCGAGCTTAATTGTTAACGAAATTTCAGCCGTGACGCGTGAAACGAACTGTTCGCAGCGTTCGTGTTTTCAGTTAGCACGCGACAAAAGTTTCATCAGACGTCATCATTATCGACGATCACGCGAGCGGACGTTTTACCGTTTTGATTTATAATTTTCGGTATTCCGATCAATACGGTCGAGCGATCGTCGTTGTTCTCTCTCTCTCTCTCTCTCTCTCTCTCTCTCTCTCTCTCTCTTTCGCCCCTCTGGCTGGCGCGCAAACGACGGAAACTTCATCGATACATTTTATTGCATCGCGATGCATGGCGCTCGGATAACGACAAAGCCTTTCGAAATCGACGGCTAGGACGATTCATGAAAAATAACAATATCAAAATTGTCTACTTGATCACCTGCTTCGACACTGCTGGCCCTTTACATCGCTCGAACAAACAACGGCCACGATCGAATTTGCAATAACGCCTGTCCGGTCGTAAACTTTGAAAGGGACGAGCTCGAAAAAAATTAACAATTCTCGACAAATCTATTATTTATTTAAATTGCCCGGCGTTATTAATACCGCGTAGGATACGCATTCATCGGAACGGACAGTAATACCGCGTATAACTCGCTAAATATGGATTGCCAATTTGCCTATCAACCCATGATAAACACGATTTAACGAGTTCCCGTTGCGTCGAGAAAGAACTCGCGTTCGAACAATGTGCATGTTCAATACAAAATTCAATATACACCCATTCAAAGTTTTATAAATAATATTTAACAAAAAAAGCTCCACTGTGATATTCTTGTTTCGCTGGTGAACACTTTCCGAGTATTTAGAAATTACCAGAGAGCAATGAGAAATAAAGAATCAGTTTCTCTTGGAACATTGATACGCACACGCGTCTAAGATGACGATTCAATTCTCTAGCAATTTTCCGTGATCATCGTTTCTTCGACGAGGTTGTTTTCTTCGAGAGAATCTCGAGCCTATTTCTCTCAGATTCATGTAGAAATAGCGGAAGAAACGGAACGATATTTAAAGGCCCTGTTGAATGAAATCGGTTTCCCGTCAGTCGTGGGCTCCACGGCTAAACGGTCGGACATCTTGCCGAGACGTTCTCCCTTCCCCCATAAATGAGTCAGCCAGCGTTTCCGGTCGTAAGTCAGAAATAAAAACGGCGAGGTTGTAAAGCACGGACTGGCTGATCGAAGGAAATCAACCAATGCCATCGGTCATAATTTCTAACCGAGAAACGAAGGGAGAGGCTAGACGTTCGATCGGCGCAAAAATCGTCCTTAGATTATGCGGATTCGTTCTCCGCTGATTCCCTATCCGACGATATGGAAGTAGAAACGGAAAGGTGATCGAATTTGGTTAGAAAAAAAAAAGCAGAAAGGCAAAAGGGAAAAGCAGAATATTCGTAAAATCGTGATGGTATATAGGTAGACGAGACTCGCGTAACGATTTACGTGGGTCTATCTTCGCCCCTCGATTATGAATGCCTCGAACTTTGTACATTAAAATAATACCTTACAGTTGTAACTCTGCGAGGAATATGAAATCAGCTGCATATAATGGAATCTGACGATTATTAAGCCTTCTCGGAACAGCGCGAATAGCATCGAGGGAAAGTTCAAAAGGGTCTAACTTGGCTCTACCTAACCAAGTCGGATGATTTGGTACGTGGGAAGGTATAGCGTCGGTTCGCGACTTAACGAGACACGACGGAAGCTAGGAGATACGGGAATAAAGCTCGAGAATAACTCGGCACCATCCAAAGGTGATGAAAATTAATTGCAATAGCATTACACGGGGCTCGTTTGGTATTCGTTCCAAGTTATTTCGATGACGCGGCGAGATCGCGCGCACCTACAAGGATATGAAGGTACGACCGCAGCGGATAAATTCATTGCGAGTAACGCAACAAAAGTTTTACGGCCGCGAGAGGCCAACGGAGATGAGGGAAATAAGAATGTCGCGGGGGTAAAAATCTCGAAGGACCATAGGTAGCGGGATGCAACGTAGCTGCGTCCTGACAGTGACGTATACGAGCTGCGCCACGGTGGCCAGGACCTAAATTGTTTCGAAGTAAATAGCGCACGGTAGCCTCGTGGCTAGCAAATTGCATCCACGGCACTTTAGGACGATATTCTCCATCCCCCCGCCGCCCCTGCTAACCCTTCCACTATTTGTTTGCCAACGAATGACCACCGGCGCAATGTAAACGCGCGCGGAACCCGTATTTTAACGCGGCGTAAGCAACAAATACTCGCGCGTAGCCTCGCGACCATTTATTACGAGCTGTTAATTGAAAAAATAACGTTACCCCCGAACAAGAGGTGCCATCAACAGTTGCGGTCTGGCGAAACAAAACGGTCGCGAGCCAGACGACCGTTTAAACTGCCGCGCTGGCGAACAGTGGAAGGATCGTGCTCGTTGCTTGATGAAAGATTGGATTTTTCGGGGCCGGTTCAGCCATACTTTATTCAGGCGTTCCCTCGCGGGACCGAAGGAACGACCGCGGGTGCATTCCGGTCGCAAATGAATAGGATACTCTTTACTGCACTCACTGTCGACGTTTATGATTTACGCGTAATACGTCGGTACCATTTACATCCTCCCGGAGAGTAATTTGCAGGGAAAGCTGCAGCGTTACGGCAGTGCGGCGGGAGTGCAGGTGCGAGATGCTCGCAGTGCACCAACATTAAATCAAATATGTATCAGACACGGCCTGGTATTAGTCCGTGGGATGGGATCGGACTCGAAGGGTGACGATACGCGTCGATTGAAACTTGCAGATATTAAAATGACGCTAACTACGGAGACTTGTTCCGTTGTACAATCAACGCTGAATGGAAGAACGTTTTCGCGAGGAGAAATTCGATGTATCAGAGGGATGATATCGGGAGAGTACGTAATTACAAGATGCTCGATAACGAAACAGAGGTGCAACGGTAATTAACGAGTTCGATGGAAAAAAAGGCATTGCTCATAAAGCTATTAGACGGTGAACGGATTAAATTGTCCGTAATTCTGCGAACGATTAATCCGATCCGGGGCGAATAGCGACGCGGTAGCACGCGGACGAAACTAACGCAGGTATAATTGCAGAGGAACACGAACACACGTGAGTTATAGCGAGGAGAGAGACCGAGGCTGCCTCGCTCGCAGAGACGAGCCGTGAACCGGTGCAGTCGGCATCGCAATATCTCCTTTGGCTACGGAATAGGTCTCGGCTAACAAAGTCTGGTAGCGCGATGGAACTAAATAGGTGCATTGTCATTAGACGTTTCGGCACAAAGCAAAAGGACCACCCACGAACGGGGGTTGCGCAACGACGCGACAGGTGAGAGACACCCGAAATTAATTCAACGATCCTGGTGTACGCGAAATTAACCATCCCATAAAATCAGTTCCCGTTCCGCTGTCAGAGTCGTCGGGTAAACATAACCAAATCCTCGAACGATCCTGAAAGCGTGCTCGACCGTGAACCAATTGTACCAGCGGCAGCCAACGACAAGGCCAAAGATAATTATTCTTGATTACTACGGATCTAACTTCCACCTGAGAAAGGGGAACGAACTGACTGAGCTCGTTATTTAACACTGGCATAATCGCATCGCTTTAGCCCCGGCGTTCTAATAAACTCGCAAACTTATTCGGCAACTACGGGTACTGGCTGGTTGCGGGAACAGGGAATAGGCAAGGGGAAGTTGAGGCTCTTAAATTTGCTTCGCACCGGAAGACTTGTCAGTACTCGTCCACGTCGCGTTTCCCCGTGCCACTTTTCACCCTCCGCGTGTTTAAAAATACTCTTATCGTTATTGACGCTATCAAACTTTCCATGAAATTCCACTCGTTCTGTTTCGAGCCGCTTTGCAAAATATATTCCCGTCTCTCTCTCTAACGATTAAGAAAGGAAAAAAAAGAACACTCGCAAAAGCGAAATGCGCACTCAGATTTTCGATGAACCGCGATATTTCCGTTTGAAAGCACCACGGAAACCGCAGTGAGTCCCAAAGGTACACACGTCCACGCTCTCGCGCGTTATTTCCTTTTCGAACTTTCTAATTCGTCCCTTTGCTTTGGGACGGTGTTTTCCTTCTGGTCGGTTTGCTTTCGGTTAAGCTGCAACCTCTCAAGACGGTACAAGTACTCTGGCCCCTTGAGTCGACTAAATAATTGTCTCCGTAGGCGACGCGTACACGAGGAAACGTTGTTACGAGTCGTCATGCTCTTCCTTTAGAGAAGGAATCCGCCGTCCCATCACTTTTACGAGATGAGAGATTTCGAAGATGATGAAACGTCGATTTAAATCGGTGACGCAAAGATTGGCCAAGTTGGAGGCAAGCATTTTTGGCAGAATTATTGGAATTCGTCCAAATTAACTATTTCGTTGTTCCGGTTGGCCCGATTCGAAACGTTTAAAGCTTCGCTGTCTATATCTACGTGATTCCTCTTTTGTTAACTTCGATGGACAGCATCGGCGGTTAAATGGGACCAACCGTATCGCGCGACTCGTAGTGAACCGTTCCTACGTTTCTCGTTGCATAGATGAAGTCACGAGAAATTTTCGAAGGAAACCGTAGCCCTGTTTACAACGTTCAGAAGAGACGGAGCAGCTGAATATTCATGAAGACGAGACGAGCGCCTCGTGGATACACCCGTCGCGACTCGCTACAAGCGGTTCACGTTTACGCGCGCGTAATTAACTTAATGAGCCGGTGGAAATACTTTTCTCTGCTCGTCACGAGCAGATAAGTACATTGTCCGGACGCATCTTTGACTCATCGGGTACGTTAATAGAAAGAAACCGTAAACCGTAAACGACGCGACTGCAGTCAAATTTAATAGCGCCATTTCTTATATAGCTCTATCGTTCCAATCGGTGTATCCAACGCACACACGTCCACAGGGGGAGCACACTGGTGTATCGTGCACGTGCAAACACGCCCGTACGTGTGTGCATCCACTGCAATGGGGAGCACAATGCGGATTGACCGGTTACCAGCATTACCGACGTGCCTTTCCCGACTCGTAAAGCTCAGCCAACGGGCAAACAACGCGATGCCTTCCAAGAATTACCCCTCGTTCAATTTCACTATCTTCCAGGTTACATCGTTTGCCTGATTTCCAGCCCAGGCACGTGGCAAATATTCTCGAAATACGTACATTCGCGGTGAAAACGTTGCTACGAATACGATCGCCATTTGAAACGTTCTACCATTTTTCACGATTACGCGGTTCTAGTCGAAACTCTGTTCCCTGTACCGAGTACACACACGTGCATGATAAATGATTTGTGATGCTTTTCCTACCTGCATGTTTTCGCGCAGGACGAGGCGTAAAATCAGCGATGATTTCGGCGTGGTTGCACTCCGCGGATTGGTCACACTCACCTGCGACAGAAAACAGGAGAAACGTTACAGGGGTTCTTGATTAATGAAATTTCGCGGAAGATAATGATAACAACGAGAGGAGCGATGCGTCGTACGCCTGAAACTGGTCTATCGCTAGCGGTAACTCGATAAAATACGTTGCAACATCTCGCACAGTAGATTGGACGCATCGCCGCAGCTGTTTCAGTAGTCTGTGCCAGGATATGGCGCGACGCAAAGTTTCTCTTCGAACAATTAGTGGTTTTATCACGTCGCAGCGTGATATAACCGTACGCGCACCACCACCTCGTCAAAGCTTTCAGTGTTCTGATCTGTAGACTATGGAAACTAGCACGAATCCATCAGCGTGGAAATCAAGCGAACCTCGCCAGAGTTCTAATTGTGTTTCCTGAACGTGTGCAAAAACGACCATCGAAAACAATGCATCGTCGAGGGGTTTTTACGTTTTAAAAATCGTTCAGAGGAATCGAATTCTAATCGATTATCGTACGCTACCTTGTGTACCGTACCGGATACTCGAAAATTCATTTAATCTCCGATGCGTTCCACGAGAATGCTTTAAATACCGATAACTTTTTAATGGGGCGAAAGAGGTCGGAGGTAATTAGCCTGGAATTTCGTGACATCGGTTATTAAGACAGCAATATCGGCGATACAAAAGTAGCGACGATCCTCTTACGGTGCGGAATAACTTTATCCCCGACCTCTTTTCATCGTTTACGAGGTTGCACGAGAAGTGCACCCATCGAACGGTGGCATCAAAGGAGAATGACGTTATATCCGGACGAGAGGTAATGAGATCTCTCGTCTCCCGATTGTTCCACGAATGGACGTCTGCGAACCGGGAAAGATATCACGGGGTAACCACCCCGTTTCACCTTTCATTGTATTCGCTCCCTTTTTTCCCATTCGATCGACTCGAGTCAAAAATTGATATCAATCTTCGACTCCATCCGTCGATAACGAGAAATGTCACCTCATGTGCGTCTTAAGAGTTTTCGCGAATGTCTGTAACCGAAAAAAAGGCAGACAAACTTTAGCTTCGATCGAAGAAATTAAATATCGCGCGACGTTAAGTATTATCGTTGACCCACATCCAACTCCTACGGGACTATGCGGTGGAAATTTACTTTCGATGTTGCCTGCAGCGCGGAGAACAAAGTAATTAGCTCTTGGTCTTACGGTTTCCTCGACAATAGGAGCTTCAACTAAACCGTGAGAATATCGACAGCGAAATACCGCAGCGAAGCCTGTAAAAAAAAAGTGGCATCTCCGTTCGTTCGCAACGGTTGTCCGACAACGGACGTTTCACACGCGCCCCGCTTTCACGGGAGACCAGCGTTTTAATTAAAACGATCGAACGATTAAAAACAGGCAGCCGGGCAAAGTGAAATATTTATAATCAACAATGAAATATTCGAGTCTCGTCTGGAATTCACGCGAAACTCGTGTAACGCGTTTCAACGAAAAACGAGGGACGAGGGAACTTTCAGCAAAGGTTACCCCTTGCGAGTTCAGAAATTATTCCGACGTTCGCCGTGCCATTATGCCTCATCGTTTGCACAAAGGTCACGTACAAATACGAGCGGCGAGCCGCGCTATCGAGAATCGAACGAAACTCTCGAAACTTTGAAATTTACTCCGTCCCGCGAGCTTAAACGAATGAGTTTCAACGCGGCGATACGCGATCTCTCCTCTTTTTCAACGCTCGAGACACAACGTCGTTCGATTTCGAAGATCGACGCGCGACGCCGCGTTCATATATCTCCGTACGCAGATATCTACGGATAGAGAGGTATCCCGTTTTGTCTGAAATAATCAGGAAAGTAGAGCACCGCGACTGGTACGACAATTAAACGTTTGCGGTCTCTACCATCCGGGAAACGGAACAAAACGGGAGCCTAAAATGCGCGTTTCCGCGGACGCATCAGCGCGCGCCTCTACGAAAGAAATATTTTCATACCCCAGCCCGTTAACCCCGGAGCGGTATTAAACCCGCCGATGCGAAGACGCGAAACAGAGAAGCTCTCGTGAGCATAGAAAAAGCTTTGCCGGGGCTTTGACGACAAAAATTCACCGTTATAATAAAGAGAGGAGAAACATTCGCCTACGGTAAAATCAGCTCGAAAATGCCGCTTCGAGGCAAAGAAGAAAGTCGAGCATGAGGATCCTCGTTCGATAGCCACGCGCGTATGTACTTAATTACTCGACGCTGCCTATCATAGGGCGGTTACTTGGCTCGGAAAATGTAAGGGCCAGCCCTAAAGGACGACCACGACCAGCCGCGTTCAACAAATAAAAAAAGACACTTATTAGCAGCGGGAACAGAGAAAGTTGCTCGAGAAACAATTTCGCAAGTAATTCCAACGATACCGTGGTATCGTTGTGTACGTACTCTGATTGCCAGCTTAAGATTGAATTTACGACGTGGTAATTAAAATAAAACTCGACAAAATCGGCGCGGTAAAATTGGCACGGGCAACGTAAACCGTGCCCAAAGAGAATAGCGTCAAGCTCGTTGGTTTAACGGACGCGGAACTCAAAGGGTGCGCGAGGTATGTCGAAGATAACGGGTGAAGCCATCGTTGCTGAATACAGTTCCATTATCCTAAACGGAGTAACGTTAACCTGTTCTCTGCCGCGGAAAAGGCAGGTCCTCCGTTCTTCCCCGGCGTCGAGACGAGACGAGGCGAGGCGAGGCGAGCAACCGCGTTCGCAAGGATGAAAAAAAAATGGTAAATTCGTCGGGAAAAAGAGATCAGCTCGCTGATATGTAGCGAGTACGAAAGTGGCGTTTTCCATGCGGAAATGTATTTATACCCGAGAGCAGGGGGCAAGGGAAGGAGAAGAAGGGAACGCGAAGTAAGAGGCAGATCGATGCAGCGACCCGCGAGAAAGCGTCCGTCGTTCGCTTAGCAGCGAAGGGAAAATAGAAAAATATCGGTCTGGGTACACGGGTATATACCGCGGTTGAACCTTTTGCCCTCTTTTCCGGCCCTCTGCCCGTCTCCGTTCTCCTTAGACGGTAACCACAAGTACCTGGCTGCCGGCGTTACTTCATTACCCGGCGAGAGAAAGGCTGCCCGCGACTCTAAAGTGAATCGCATCTCTCTAATTAAATTTTTGTTGCCGGCGAAAGAGCGCCGCGAGTCGCTCGTTTACACCGCCGCGTCCAGCCCCTCGACGAGCGGATACGTGAACTTCCGACTGTTTGGATTACTCCGTCAGTGCGTCCGACACTTTCGACGCTCCGCTCCGTCTAATGAAACCGCGATCGTCGGTACCACGGATAGATTTACAATGGACGCGATGTATCTCGACGCAGTGGACGCGGCGGATTCCTCGCGCGGAAAGCTACGATGTTAGCTGCGATATAATTAAGCTCGGTCCATCCAACAACTATGCCGGGCACTCGGTTGGCGCCAGACAGGGGAATAAACAAACGGAAGTTCATACTAGAATTGTCGACGAATCGATTCGGTGTCCGCGGAACCGTTCGCGTATTTCGCGATGATTGACCGTGTTCGGGCACTAAAAATTCATGACTCCGGGCTATAGCAGAGCGTAATAAGAATCTCCGCGGAATGCGCTTCGAAAACTTTCCAACGATGATAACGATCCAACAAGCTCGATCGGTCGAGTGCTTTATGCGCGAGAAACCATTACGGGGCGCAGCTGTGTATTCCTCTCTTGTTAGGGAACAAGGTGGTAGTAAAAACTACGCGGGTCTTGGATCGGATAAGCTTGGCGCAAACTATTCTCGTTGCACTTGCACCTTGAATGAGCATTCGCGGTGGATGGTCTTGGGCGACTAAGCTGCAGGGAACTGAAAATACGCTTTCGCGTTACTATCCGCGGTGGAACGAACAGGCCGTTCGAATAACAATGACCGAAAAGTAGTGTTCGAGATGTGGCGCAAGGTCGAGGCGACGTCTGCCAACAATGCACGCGTTTTATTAATCGTTTTAACGAGAGAAACGCCTAGCCGTGGCTCTAGGCGGGTCCCCTGGTGCGTGCAAGGAACTCGAGGCTCGTTTCCTCGATGCACGATCGAGGGAACCGCGGTGTCGGGCGGATTTAAATTGGCCCGCTAATTTTCTGCTTTGGTGCTTGTCCGTGACACAATAATCGTCGGATCGGTTCGCGAATCACCGCGGGCCAAAAGGGAAGACAGTGACAAATGGAGGTTAAAAGAGGTGGACGAGAGAAACAGGCCGGCGCAACGAGTGGAGCACCTTGCCACTCGAGTTTATTTTTGAACACCCTGAGGACGACGTCACACGATGACCAGAATAGCGGGCATCTACGTCACGTCTGGGTAACCCCGGGTGAATTTCGAAGACAGACACGCTAAAGAGGCAGGAAGAACGGGAGCTGTAGGGAAAGGGAGCTGACGCTGGTGAACGAAACGACCGACGAAAAAGACGGAGAAGAACCAGCCGCGAGGGCGTGAGGAATTTCGAACGATAGCCGGACTCGGTTATTGCCAATCCGTTCGTCAAACATTGTCTACGGTCTTCGGCTGTGTTAATGCGACGAGCCAGACCTGTCTCGAACTTTTAACGATGCCAATTTATTCGTTGAATCCCGTCTGGAATCTGAGATCGCGATGATCAATCCGACAGGTATAACCGCGAGCAGTTTGTCACGCCAATTTTTGCCAGTTCGATCGTCCGCTCTGGGATTTTCCGCTACCCGGCCATCGCGAATTTCCAACGAGTTATCGCGATGCCAATTCGCCGATCGAATTATACTCGAGACTTTTGGAACGGGCCTCGCGTCACATGCCCAGAATCTTGACCACGTCTAACATCTCGTACGTCTAGCGATCAAAATACGAAATTGTCTTGCTCGAAATTTTAGATATTCCTGAATAACCGCGTCCAAGAATGTTAAAAGGTCTCGCCCCGTTCGTATTAATACCTAGCCGAGGCTAGACTAACTAATTCCACCCATATTTCCTACCTAATGTAAATCGTATCGCTGTGATAATAGAACCACGTGTTATCCATGTAAGCTCGCGGTATATTATCTGCATACTTAACATCCAACGCGTAAATTTATTCATAGCAACCCGTCTGAAATTTTCAGCAGGATGGCCTTGTTAAATATTAGTTACACAGAGCATATACCCCAGGGAGTCGTAGATTATAACCTGGGCTAAGAAACGAGGCCGGTACCGAACTATTTCGTAATCTATCGACTGGATTATCTTTCCGACCGATGATCTCGACGATCAGAATCAGAGATCCCAGTTCGAAAAGAAACCACCGTTCGGTCCTCTACCGAAATTCCTTTGCTCTGACGCGGAAAAGCGTGACGATATTTCTCGCCGAACCGTGTCGACATTCTCGATCAAAGCGAACTGATGTTTTCCGTCAAGGCAGACCGATATTTCCCCCCAGGGTGAACCGATGTTTTCCGGCAAGGGGGGGGATCGATATTTTTTGCCACAGCGGATCGACGTTTTCCGCCAAGAATTTTTATCTCGCTCGGAGTTTCTCGACCTCGAAACGGTCCGGTTTGATTCCTTTGACCCCGCGGTGATCCGAATCTGGGTTTACGACCTCGAGGTGATACGAGCCATGTCTCCTGCTATAAAGACAATGCAACTGAAATCATCCGATTTTACCGTGGTTCGACTCGACTTCCACGATTTCGCAATTACTTCTTTCACCCTCGCGATATCTCGAGCGAACGGAATCCTCTGATGGTCCTTTCGAATTGAAATTGATTAAATGAAATCTAATTCGCGTATTTTATAACTGCGCCATTTCGATATGAAATTCGATATTTAATGCGTCGCGTATAAAAATATACATGTCACGGGACACGATACGATTACTGGTGAAACGTAAACCCGACGATAATAGGCCACGATAGACATTCCACCGGCCCCAGTTATTTGCTAATTAATTAGCTGTTTCGGAAATTGGAATCGCAGCTGCAATCTGCAACAAATTCCACAGCTACTGATACGACGTTACTCTGAATCGTATAAATCACGGGCGAGCGCAGAAATGACAATAGAAATAGCATAACCACTTGCATTGATGCCTGACCCAGCGAAACGCAATTTCGCATATCCGAAATGCTTCTCAGCCCTCGCAAGAGAATGATCGATACTTTTCCGCTACGGAGCACGAATGGTTTCGATGCATCGATCTCTCGATCCTCCGAATTGTCAGACAAATTTCATAATTATCTACTCTGAACACAAGCATTACCTGTTGTCTCACTTATCGTGGAATAAGTCACGCTTTTTGTCGCGAATTTACGCTGCATCAAATTCATAATTGTCCATAGAATAGAGATTACTGGCAGCCACATGTCGAGTCGTAAAAATCACTGCTATCGAGCGATCAATCAACAGCCTTGCGTGGTGACTCGTACAACTTCGAGTTGCGGGGGCGTTGAAGTAACAGAGTTTCCCAGAAAATTGCTGGTTGATAAAATGATCTCTAACGCGACGCGTGCTCCGTTTTCGAATGCAGCTTGGCCCTTTAAAAAGTAGAGAAAGTAGCACAGAAGAGACGGTGAGAGATTCTCGAGCACGTGGTAGTAGCAAAGTGGACCCTGACGAGACGCGTCTGAAAAAATCTGTGCGCGAGACGATTCAGTTGCCGTCATAGGTAAAAGCGATACACAGATAGCAGTCACATTTCCGACATGTATTCGTGGTACGTCGTCACACGTAGCTGGGAACGTTTACCGCATCGATCAAATCCTTTCGCGCAGTTTTCCGTTCGTTCCTACCACGTTTCTATGAATATGATTTTCTGTGGAAGATCGTTATCAGTCGTCGTGCATTCACCACCGAATTTCGCACCCCTCTCCTCGTGGGTAGATCCAAATAATTTCTCGCGGAGGATCGAATACGGTTCCTCGATTCAGACGCTTTCGTAACGGGACGCTGACTTTAAACGACCGTCTTCTCCATCGTCTTCGCTACATTACAAAGCACTCGTTATTCCTCCGCTCTCTCCGTTTACTTCGAGAGCTCTCGATTATGCGCGGCGCATAAAAGGTAATTGATTCCTAGCACAAATCCCGCGATGTCCTCCGCAAAAGATCATCCGATAATTCTCCCGCGATTATCCGGCTCGATTGCGATCTATATTTCCAATTTCAGGGTCCACAATGGCGTCCGTTGGCATCTCGCCAGCGCGCTTCCTATTTATTTGTATTGTCACGGCTCTACACGTGGTCAGGTTCGATGGCACGTGACACGGGAAATTAATCGCGCACGGATCGCGAGGAGGTTCGCGACCGCGATATCCGCGTGAAACACGTCGACGATCATTCGTTAGGAAAGCGACGCGTCGGTTATCCGGCTGGTGAACGAAGACACCGCGGGTACGCGAGAATTTTTCTCAATTTCCCTGGGGAGAACCGAACCGAGACCGTTCGACAGGCGCACCTGCGACGTGCGTGGGCACCATTCGAGGATCGACTGCTCGCACCTACCCTAAATTTAGCATTCTCGTCGACGCCCCACATTAGAAGAATCGTGTCTATACGTCCCTTCCTGCGTGTGGCCATTTTGTTGCACTGTGTGTCGCGTGTCCCACATACGGACAACATTTATAGACACCGATGCTCGTTTCGGTGTTTTATTTAGATATTTTATTCGGGCACCCAACCACGTGCTGCTCTGCGTTTAAAGAATTCTATCACGCTGGGCAAGCTTTCGCGACAAGTTCGATCGAGACGTTAGGGAAGAAAATGAAACGTTTGGTCGCCGCATTTGCGTTCGCGCGCAAACTGGCCGGTCTAAAGACAGACGCGTGATTTCGACATGTGAGCTGGGTACCACGGGACGTGACGAACGCCGAGCGTAATCGCCAGAACCGGTCTATCGATAGTAATTGGCAGCGACCAGTGCTCGTTAAAGCCAAACATATCATCTAACGATGCATGCGAGCAATTATCACGAGGTAATGACACTTCTGGCATTTTAATACCCGGCTGGTGGGAACGAAATAATAATTCGAGGGTAATTAATATCGTGTCCCGTGTCGGTGCAAGAAAGGAACATTAACGGGGAGACATAATTTGCCTTGAAACTGAATTATCATTGAGAATGCGAATGCAACGAACGGCTGTGGCCACGGTATCTTGTTAATTATTGAAATTCACTGTTTGAACACGGCCAGATTTCCAGGCACAGTCTCCAGGACGCAATTAGGTTTACGAGCGGACCACAGTGTGTGTAATATCTACAACATGAATAATTCTATCAACTTCCCGAGGCCCTGCTCCGATATTAATCGAGAATAATCGCTGCGAATCCCCTTTCTCGCAAACGTATACGCTGACCATTCAACTGAATGTGCGTCGATCGCGATACTTGTTCTATGATAGTTCAGAGAGCGCTCGATAGGAACGGAGTTCGTTGAAAAATCAATCGTACGGCTCTAGTTGCTCTATAGATCGTGCATATCATAATCGCGAGCATAATCAGGAACACTCCTTGCTTATCGCGTAACGATGAAAAACCGTTTGTACCTCGAAACCAGCGCGTAACAACATCTATCCCTTAATCGGTGCACTTTATATTCATAGAACCCGTGTCGTAGGAATTTCGAGGCATTTATCAAGCACAACAAAAGGCCATTATCAAATTCGTGGTCGTTCTAATTGAACCAGCGCGGCGCACCCCTTGGTTGTCTATTAGCTTTTGCGCGATTAATCCTCCGCGTGATGCACGCGCGCGTCAATACAGATCTGGACAATGTTAACGCGGCAGCAAGTTGGCTATTGCTCGTATCCGTTTTCACGTTAATTAGTAAGATATATCGAAAGATAGGGGATCGCGGTGAATGACGGCGACTGAAGCCACCGATGGGACCGGAGTGTGCGCGTGCTCGATAGCCGCGGTGGTCCGTTCAGCCCGCCTCGTGAAATGAAATCAGAGTGGATCGAAACCAATGGGACCATGGTTCCGAGCTAAACCGCGAATATCACCGTGGACCATCTACCGAGCACGAAAATTACCATGCAATTTAATTACAAAACTGGGCCGCGATTTCGCGGTCAGACGCGTTATACATAAATCATGGGGCCTGCCTGAACCAAACGTGGCTGCACGGAAATAATTAAACTGCTTCGAGTGATAACCAACCGAACGGGGAACGAGGAACGCGGCGATGGATTCGATCGACGCGATTTAAATAACGCTGCCTTAAGGATTATTCGTTGATTCGATCAGTCAGTGGAATTCTCGTTAAGTTGGCATCATTGATCCATCGATTCGCGACTCCCCACCGAGCTTCATTTAATATCGCAATAACCGATTAACGTTATTTCTATGGATACTCGTCTCATCGACTGGTCGCTCTGATATTAAACGAGTCACGCTGAATGTAGCGAAACGAAAGAGGAGGGGACGAAAGAGGAGACTGATGAAGGAGAACGAAGTGACGTGAAAAGGCAGAGATTCATAGATCGGCGAAACGATGTGTACGAGCCGCTCAAACTAACATTAACCATCTCGGTTAACCGAGGGCCAGCGCGGCTCCACGGCAGAAACCAATACCGTGAAATATCTGTGAACTCCACGGTAACCGGAAGCAACCGCGAATTGTTTCGCCGGAACTTACCCAGACGGTGTGCAGGTGCAGCTGCGAATAGGTATTCCAAAATCTGCCAGAATCCAATTTAACGCCGCCTCACGCTCGCGATCCGCCTTTCAGCATATTTTAATCAAATCCGCGCTGCCCGCACCATCTCGCATAGATTCGTCATCCGTGATTTGCGATCCTAACGGCGATCATCGGCTGGCAAACGCCTCGCTATCGATCGCGAACGCGACCTTGTTTATCCTCCCATTCGAGTAAGAGATCGTATCGCTGGTCCGCCATCGATTCAACGTCTCTGCTGGCGTTTCACCGCGAAACGAGCAAAGTAGACGAAATAAGAAAGGAAACGAGGGTATCCCCTCGAAAGATATTTGAATAATCGAAAGCATATCGCGCGTTGGGCCACCGTGGTCACTGGTAGCGGAGGACTTCCGTTTCTTCGAGCTGATTATTAACGCTGTTCCATTCTCTTATATTCGATTTATCAGGAGAGAAAGCAACGGTCAGACGGGAAAATACAGTGTACCGATCGGAGCACGAGGACTATAGGTAAAGGGGGAGGAGGTAGACGAGGGTGGTCTGTACGAGACGGAAATCCTATGCCTGGGTGGAGAAGGGTGAGTACATAAGCCCTCGGCCCACTTCCTATTCATTGCTCTCATTATCAGCCACGCTGTCTCCCTTCTCGTTCTATATCGTCTCGCGAGCGCACGGCGCATCGCGCACTAGCCGTCCCGCCAATTTACGGACTGAAAGTCGCAACGAAGCGATCTCCATAAATGAGCCGCGCACCCGCAGCTCGTCGAACTGAATTGAAGGTACGCACGCGACCGGTAAACGAGGAAACGTAAAAATATCAAGCTGAAAGGCTCGCGATCGATGCGGAAATTCGCGTTAACGCATACGCGATTTCATCAAACGCCAGCGAGCAGCAATGTAAATTATACATCGATCCGGTTTAATCTGCACGCAGACATAAACGATCGACTCGTTAGAGATAGACGAGCACGCGTTCGCAGTACTATAACCACGAGCGAGCATCCTAGAGTTCGTTCGAGGGTTTCGAGCGATGTCGAGGGCATTTGAGATGTTTCACGCGGAAAGAAGAGACGCGGTATCATCGCGGTGGTGCAGCGTGAAGAGGCGTCAAGGATTCCCTTCAACTAATCCCTCGTGCTCCAAGGAGCAGGCCGGTGACCACCTTGAAAGCGTGCAGCCAGCACGTAAACCAAGCGTCTGCCGTCTGTTTGTCTTTAAACGGGTTGTAACTTCCTTTCACGGTCTTTTCGACGAGGACTGGCGAAATGGGAGGCGACCGCGAGTCGGTGTACCCCTTCGTGGCCGTCGTCCCATTAAAATCGACCCTTTTCCGGGGTTTCGACCGCGTTCGCCGACAAAACGTTGAAACGCCGGTGGAAACGCGGTTTCCGCTCGCGAAAACCGCGCGGGGGAATGTATTATAAAATGTAGGCGCGCGCATCGGTATGCATAAAAGCTCCGCGCGCTACCGAAGTAAGCGAATCACCGACCCATAAACCATCCTTGACTCTCTCCTCATTTTTGCCTACGAAGCGCCTGCACCGCAGAAATTGAAAACGATCAGCGTCGTTGGCTGACTCGATGTAGCGCTCGCGTTTATGTATCGTCTTACGGAGCCGGACAGCGAGCAGTCGCGAAAATTTCCTTCGACATTCTCACACTCTTTGCACCCTGAACGATTAACTCCGCCGAGGCGTCTAATTCGAGTGAATTATGCGAGACGTTCAAACTAGAATTGGGGAAAGAACCGTGACGTAACCATCGATCGATGCTGTTCGTACACACGATATTCCTAGCCGTGGAATCGTTAGTAGGGTTTTACGTTCCGCGTCACTTCGAACGTCGTCAATTAAATTTATCCGACCGAGTGAAACGAAGTTCATTCCTTGAACGACAATTCCAGGGAAAGGAGGTATCATCGAGAGAGCTCTAAAGGAGTAAAAAAAAAGAATAGAAATATCGAACTATCCTGAGAATGGATTGAAAAGTATTAAATGAAATAGCGGAGGCATCGCGATGGATCATCGTGAACAATACTGCGCTTCGATCCGTTGCCAAAAATTTTTGGGACGTGCTACTTTTTACCCCTCCCGGACCAACGGGGTCTTCGATGCGGAATTTCACCTGCATTTTCATTCTTTCGTTACGTTCGAAGAACATCGCAAATATTATCCCTTTCGAAAAAAGAAAAAAATAAATCGCGCGTTACTAAAAATATTCAAAGGGTAATTAGGTGGATTCGATCTGTAGGTGTCGCGTTAACGTGGAAATGGTTCGGTTCAGAGTTTCATCTCTGAAATTCTTTCAACCGATCGATACGACGTGCACAGAGGGTCGCTAGCTGGCACGTGCTACGAAAGAGTACTCGTTTTCACCGTATTTCTACGAGAGGGCAACGAGCATTCAGGATTACGGAAAGTACTCCTCCAACTATCAGATTCGCTCTACGTTTGTTTATGTGAGAACCACAGCTCGTTCCACTGCTACCGTAGAGACAT
Organism: Xylocopa sonorina; assembly: GCF_050948175.1. Classification (NCBI taxonomy): domain Eukaryota; kingdom Metazoa; phylum Arthropoda; class Insecta; order Hymenoptera; family Apidae; genus Xylocopa; species Xylocopa sonorina. The sequence goes on from NC_135199.1 coordinate 10,428,532, forward strand.
TGAACTCCTCGTATTTCCGTAAGTTTACTACACAGCACAGGAGTGGAACTTGTAACGCGTAGATATCATAATGTATCGAATGAATTCGAGAAAAGCACTAATTGGATAACGAATATGGATAAAGTTATCTTGGGCTCAGTTCTCGCTCCGCGAGAATGAAAATTAGTTTCACTGTTGACAAAGTCGTGAACGTGGAGTGAAATAAAAAAAAAAAAATAGATGAAATTTCGAGAGAACAAGCATCATCCAGACGACCAAGCCCATGGCCGTGAGTGCCTCGTCGCATAACCGCGGCAGAGCTGAAATTATTGCGTTTTCTTGGACGACGTCCAAACACCGATAACTAACAGCCGTGTGATTATTGCAACACATTCTACGCTGGCGTTCCGATCGACGTTTCGAACGATCGATCTCTTCGATATTTTTAATTAACCTCTCCGTTAAACGAACGCGATCTTTCTCCCAAAACACGCGGCGTGGGAGAACTGGTGTTGGAAACGAGGACGAAGAATCGAACGACGAACGTAACGGGTGCAACGAAATTAGGTGAACGACGAGATTGATCGACCGATTTAATGGTGACCTACTCCGGTGGATTGTCGCGTTTGTAAAATAGAACGACACGAGCACCGCGGACCAAGTAACATCGCACGTGGCTCGAAACTCCAACAAGTATTACGATCATTAGCATTCCTGTAATAATCATGCGCGATTACACGAAACGTAATCCGGTCTCCATCCCTTAGACACGCGACCCTCCTCGCTTGAACCGTGCAATTCAAGGTCGACGGTTGTGCGCAACTCGGGCTAGAAAAACTAACAATAACAGTACGCGCACCCGACGACGAGTCTTTTCCAATAACAGTGACGGCGATAAAATGAAACGCGCACGGATTACGGGTTATTTATCGTAATCGTTAATAACCGGTCTACTCGCGAAACTCAATAGGGTGGCTGTCAAAGGAGAAGAGAGAGCCAGAGAGAGAAAGAAAGAATGAAAGAAGGAGAGATTAAAGAGGCATGCAACTGACAGCCCTATGACAGCTGACCGAGTGACCCGTCGTATCGCCCCTCCCATTGGGCGATTCTGGATTCTACTTCGAATCGACGAGTTCAGGGGGGTGGGTTTTTCTTTCGCTAGAACAGAGTAGATAGTAGTAGAGCTTACCACCTTGTTTACGAACTGGCATCCTGTTTGACAGCAAGTAAATCCCTGGTACGCGTACGTGAATCGCACAGTGTTGCGGATAAAAGGGTAGACGGCGACGGCGACGAGGCGTTCGACGACACTGGTTTACCGAAGGTGGAAGAAACGGGGAAAGAGAGTGGCACGAAGCACGGAGTGTCAGTTCGGGTGGTAGAGGAGATCGGGTGGCGCACGTCACGGTTTACTCTTGTCAGGCGAAACGACGACCTGTTTCACGGATGGCGTCGACAAGCATGTACACGGCTCGGCACGTTACTCGCGAGACCTCCCGGTGGCCCGTCGAAACGTGGTAAAACGAAACGGATATAAACACAGACCGCCACCACTCGGCCACTGGCAATATGGCGTCGCGCTTAGCCTAGCAGGCGGAAAACTGACTAGTCGCGAGAACGCCACCTCCGATTGGTCGATCGCACCAGCGTGACGTCAGCTCGTCGCGTGACACACTCCCCTAACTGAAAACAACCCCACGAGACGTTCACAGACGCGCACAAATTTCCTCTTCTGTTGACAAACGATTCTACGCAACGCGGACGAGGATAACACTTCCGCGCGAGTATTTTTCAAGGGACAACGGTTTTCACGTCGACACGAAAGCTCCGTTTGTTTAATGTCGATAGCAAACGTTGTCTAAATATCGACGATACTCGCAGAGCGCGGCACATTATTCGAACTGCACGGTAGTTGTACCTCTCTAAGTAGCCGTTGTGTGTCGCGAGCTGACAAAGCTTCTGACAGTGTCATCTTATGGTGGTATACAGGAAGGAGGTAAGGACCGGTTGCTATTTCGGGTTGGTGAGTCGATAACATTGGATAGTGTGAGAAAAAGACGTTCGCTATAGGTTAACCTTATTCTATACTTGTCGCGTGCCTCTGTTAACGAATGGATACGTAATTGAATTTCGCCAACTTTTCAAAGCTGTATAATATACATAATGGCATTCGTATACATAGACGATATTATCAATGGAGACGTTGGAGACGAACTCAAAGACCGAAAACGTATAATCAACGAATGGAAACCAGACCGTGAAGTGTACATAACCTTTAATTGTAATATATCACCTTAACATTATTTTAATCATTCTTTGTAATACGAAATTCCATTTTTTCAGCTTTAATTTGAGATACGGAAGTTTAGCAATAAGCGTGTTGGGTGGTTATACTGGATTCCTGTGCAATAGAATGTTTAGGAAATGCCTTAATTTAATGAGGCACGGCTTCTATAGTACAACCTTGTTTGTAACATTAGCTCCTGCGTTTGTTACGTACCTATCTCATGAATACGTATGTTGAATTTATAAAAGATATCGATTCCTTTTATAAAGAAAACTACTGTCATTATACATACGTAACTATAATACATATGTACAAAACTATAACAATTGTTACTTTCAGTTTGTTGTGAACAATATGTTGATGTACAAGGACCATTGCTTACTATGTTCTGAACTGAAAGCAATTGCATCCACCACTATAAATGGCTTCATCTATCCCTTAATTATAGCACCAACGATAGGTCTTCCAGTAAAATTGTTTTGTTCTGTGTTAAATAGGTTTTTCTTCTATTAATTATGTTATAATAATTTTATCCATTTATATATAATTTTTTGTAGCTGGCTGGAAATTTGGGATTGAGAGTTCCATATATTTATGAAGTAAACGAGATTGGAAGATTTTGTAAAGTTGTTGTTACATTACACCGGTCGGTCCTATTAAAATGCTTAATTGCGAATTCAATAATGGCAGGTTTTGTAACTTACAAGCAACTCAAAGAGGTGAAACTTTTAGAAGAAGTTTTAATGAAAGTGCAAAAGTATATAGATGACTATAAATTGGTATGTTCAAACAAATGATTATTTACTATTTGATCGATTATACTTATCTTTATATTTGATTATGTATAGTTTTCATGTGTTTTACTTCTATAAAAATTAATATAAATCATGTTCATGTAGGAGGACACGGAAACTCGTGCAGTAAGGAATGACAAAGAATTGAATTTTCCTTCTTAATTAGAAATTAATTAGAAATTGCAAATAGTTCTTCAATGATATCATACGTATGTGTGTACAATATACAGTAATAAATTGATTCGTACAGTTAATCAACTTGCGTGTATTGCACTACTTTTCTGGCATTTAATAATTAAGTTTGATGCAAAATTAAAATACATTCAACTGTATACCAAACAATAACCAAATATTTCTATATATAAATTAGTCATATAGTAATTATTCCAGTATATACATAAAATGTGTGATTTGTCATATTAAAAACTATAAATTATTATTAAGTATTTTTAATATATTTTTTACAAATCTTACCTTAGCTACAAAAAATGTAATCATTTCTCACATATTTTTCAAATTTACATTGGAAACGATATATTTCATTACATAATTTTTACAGATTAAAATACAGTTCTATTTAAAATATAATATTCTATATGTTTTTTTTTTATTATAAAGACTGTGGCATATAGTTTTATTAATTACAAATCACAATTTTTTCCTCTCTTTTAAAGTAATTGATCTATAAATTGTCATAACTGTTATACATGAACAATTTATATTTTATTTTATTCATCATATACTTTTTTAATTCATACAAATTATTTAATCTACCATTATAATTATCCTATTATTCCAAAAATGTGGGAGTTCTTAAAAATTTTTAATTCACTAAACAGTTGTTTATGAGATTAAAAAATAATGTAACTGTTACATGTTAAAAAAAAAATTAATGCTTATAACTGTATGTACTATAAATATTTAACTTCTTTAAATATGCGACTAACAGCGAAAGACCTTAATTTTATCTATACATATGTATATATATATATATATATCACAATTTTTTGGACTGCAGCCATAAATGCAGACATTAATGTGACGGCTAGGCTAAATAAATTAAGTACAACATATTTCTCAAGTATTAATTAAAACAAACAATCATGGATAAGAAATCAAACAAAAAACAATATTGTTTTGCAAACTGTTCAAAATGTATTTATGTTATCAAAAAAATTAGAGAAAATTTGTCAACTGCATTTAACTTGAACCAATAACGTCATCTTAATTATATATGTTATTTCTAAATAGTAATTCAGAAGTGACAATGTTCTATCATACCCAAGATTCTATTATTTTTAGTAATAAGTAAATAATAGATAATGTGATTTGTGAAGATACACAAGATAAATGTGAAACATAAACTGTATAAGAGGCGCCACTGAATTAAAAAAAATTGAGTTTGATTATATTTAGTACCATGTTTTTTTTACTCCACAGTCCAAGAATTTGCATAGGAAGACATTTTTTTGTAATCATAACAATAATCGCATGATGGTGAAAAGTAAAATTCTACATTCTGTGCCAATAATAATGGAGGCATAGATGATACAATGAAAAAATTAATACATACTGGACATGACTGTGGTGTGTGGTGCATGAAAAATAATTAGGTTCTACTACGATGAATGCATGTTGACTGGCCATTATATTATTGTATGAATAACAACAATTAAATGTATCTGTATTCAAATAACAAGTATCACTAGATACATGGCAAATAGGGGGTCCTTTGATAGAACCCCATGGCAGTTGCTAGCATGTTCGACTATTATGCCAGCGTGTTATATAATCTTGATAGCTTACAGTCACTTTTTCACTCTGGTATCGAGTCAACTTTACACTGCGTCTAATATCAGGGGTAACTAATCCTTTGTAACCTCCTTTATGCAGTAAAGAGTCTATTGTTTGTATTTGGTTCCATCCTTAAACAAATAAAGTTTTAACTCTGCAGAATAATTGCAACTAACCCTTTATTACAAATGTTTTATGTTATAGCATAATCAAGGAGAGAGTGAACTCTTATGATTGCAAATTCAAGCTTGCAGATATAAAACACACAAACCTTGCTCAATTGCTACATCCGGCAAATATGTTGCAGTTCGTTTATTACCCTTCTCATTGTGAAATTCTATACGAATTCCATGAATCCCTACTATCCAATCTAAATAATCTGCTCCATCTTCAAAATGTCGCAGTATGGAAACGCTTACATGTAATCTTGGAAGTTCTTCTAACGTTATTGGATTGAATCTCGAATCCTTGAAAGCACTGCGGGAATTAATATATTTAAAATTCTTCTTTTATTCCTATTTCCTTTAATTGTAAGTATGGTAGTACCTAGTGGTGGCATATTCTCTTAATCCAGCATGTAAATGCATTGCATTAAATGTACCAATGCAACCCCTCAATCTCATATCTTTGCCAGTAGTCCATGTTACGAATAAAGGGCTTCAGAATTAAATGTAAACATATTACATTAGTATCTATATAATACAGTAACGATATTACAATCATTCATTTTGGTAACTTAAATAGATATTAGTTTGCATAACGTGCAAAATAAAGTAGAGACAAAAAGATGGAAATAAATAAATAAATAAATAAACATATATATATGTATTAATACTATATGCATTTTGTTAAAAAATTAACTACTAAAAATTGTGATTGAAATACCTATGGATATGCATTTATTTACCTAGACAATTATTATGTACAGATGTAAAAAATTACATGTGATTTATCTAAATGTTTGAAGGCTTATAAAATGTAGCTCACTTTAAATTTAATACTACATTAAAAAAGTTTAAAAAATAAATAAAGTAGAAATTATAACCTTTGTATTTAGTCCTAAACACGAACTGTACATAAAGTGAACCGTGTAAGACAAAGAATATTACGACTGTCGTAATAAAAGAATCATGTACGAAAGATTTGACGTAGAGAATGAATTAAACCGTGGAAGAAGGAAACCGAGGAAGAAAAGTAAATGAAACGAAAAGAAGCGCAAGAGGCAATACTCACAAAGCTTCGTTACTGAAGTTGGGTGGTTTTGGGGGGTCAAGTTGGTGCAGTTGGCAGTAAAGGACATCGAAACAATAAAAGCCCATCTCAGGCTCAACTATTATAGCGTTCCGCATACGAATACCATTTTGTAAACTTACGGTACAGTTACGCGGAACACTACTAGAGTCATTCAGCTTTTGCTTTTTCGTCCCACAACAACTAGCTGCCATGTTTTTCTAGTTGACTCTACTAACTACAATAGATACGAACAGTTTCCGTGTTATGCATTTTGTTCATTCGTTGCTATTACATATAAAATTGTGTACGCGTTCCGCTAGATGTCTCATTATTCGAAAAAAACAGCTGTTTCACTGCCCGCTAATTTACCAATAATTTCTCTTTCTTGCAGAATCTAACTCTGTCTCAACTGAACATTCTACGAGCCTCCTACTACAATTTATTCGTTCGATACGTATATTTAATCGCAAACAATATTAGCGAAAAGTCCCAACAACACAACTCTGTCACAGTTAGAGCACTGTGATGTTACTTGCGCCGCGTGACATCACTTCCATAGCCATCTACGACCGTGCTCCTCGATGGTTGTGATGCCACGCGGTAACACCACCTGGTTCTGGAGCTACCTCAGAGGTAAGAGAGCGAAAAATGCTGTAAGAAAGAGTGAGACAGATGATACCGACCCTACTCGAGGACCCCTGGCGCCATCTCAGTGAAAACTGCTCAAACTGGTCGCTCAGCATTATCGACAGCGAAGTAAACTACTCGAGCACTACTAGCGCCATCTCTACGGAGGATACTGAAACTAATTACCGACCTAGTTTCAGGATTTCTCCAAGAGATGGCGCCAGTAGTCTTCAGTAGTTCACTTCGCTGTCGATAACGCTGTGCGAACAGTTTGAGCACTTTTCGGAGAGATGGCGCCACGGGTTCTAAAATAAAGTTCCTATCATTTGTCTCACTCTTCCTTATAGTATCTTTCTCTCTCTTACCTCTGCAATCCTGGAAGCCTGGGGCGCCGCGTAGAACTCGAATCACGATATATAATTCCAGCTTTTGCATAATTTGCTATTATAGATTTGTTAAAACATAATTTAATCTAGTAAATATATATATATATGTATATTTAAGATAAGATAAGGGAATTAATAGTAATAGTAACACGTATAATGATAGTGTAATTAATTTGGTAATATAAAATTTTTATTTATTTATTCTCATCCTATAATAAATCGTTAGGATTGTTATCTTTTATATTCATTCATTCATGAACTTTTCATTTTTAATTAATCTATGTAGGTAAACATTGTCTTTTATGGATTATTTATAAAACAATCTTTCGTTGGACGTGTATATATGAATACAACAAAGTTATATTCTTCATATAGTCTTGTACATTCTCCTCGTACTAGTTTATATCGATGTACAGATATTGATTTCAACATAAATATCAAAAGATGTAAATCTGTTTTATAACAATGTCTTTATTCCTTAAATATGTATCTTCTTTTCCCTTTAAATTTTATAATTAATCATTCTTCCAAACATTAATATCAAATTTATTTACACCATGAATGCATACTTTATTTTCAATGAAGGAATTAAGGTATTACTCTGTTGTCACAAATTGGCGGCGTTCGATTATTTTTCAAATAACTAGATACTATTTAAGTTATGGCAGTTAATTAGTTATCATACAATTTTGAATATATAATAAATAGTAGAAGTAAATTAAACAACTAAATATTTTAATCAGTATAATTGTTGAATCATAAATTAACAAAAACAACAATTTTTCATCCCACATAAACTATTTCAACTATGATAAAAATAGCGAGAAATAAATTGGCAGTGTATGAAAATAGACAAGCAAAGGTCACATTTAGTGAATAAAAATAACAAAAAAATATCTGGAAGAACATACTTCACTCTGTTTCAAAAATGCATGTTTCATTGATTCATTAAAGTGTTATTAATTATATATTAATTCAACAAAAACAAAGTAATAAGATAAGTATGTTAAAGAAAGCAATAGCAATTCTATTCATGTTTTATCAGTCACAGAATATTAAAATCACAATGAGATCGTCACATTTTCACTTATAACTATATTACAACTATTATTAATGCATTTTAATAGTCATAATGCAGTCCATTGCTTATTTACAGTAGAGGTCCCATTCTATAATTTTTATCACACTGTTATTTTTATTTAAGAGTATTATCTAAATTTTATGAATTAATTATAATTTTGTACTATACACAAAAATAAACGATCAGTAATAATTTACAAAAAAATATTAAAATATCAAAAATTAAATATGCATGCAGTAATATCTTTAGTGGTGTATCCTTTGCTGTAATAAAACGCTGGACTATAATATAACTATATACACTTGTCAAGCTTCAATGTAGCAATGATATAAAATGAAAGTAAACTACAAGTATAAAAATTAACGTACGATGTTATTGAAGATTTTCAACTTTATAAATATTAGTACATGAATAATTACATGCACATAATAGAATAAAAATTTTTTATTTATACCATTGATGCAAAGAAGTTTGAGATAATAAGTTTAAAATTAATATATATATATTTATATATCATTCACGAATGAATCTTCAGCAGAAACAACAATAAGAAAGCCTTTAAGTAACTCTCTTTGTATATGATTAGTTTAAAAGAATGTAACATATTATTTTCTTCAATTGTTTAATTCATATTAATGTAATCTATGCAAATTCTTTATTTCTCTCTCTCTCTCTCTCTCTCTCTCTCTCTCTCTCTCTCTCGCTCTCTTTTTCTCCTCATAACTTTCGATAAGAATATATAATACAAAAGTTATGTTGGAAATAAGAACTGTATGCTATATACGAATTAACAGAACAAGATGAAAGAAACCATTGTTAATAGGAAATTTGTGTTCTATTCTTTACTTATGTACTTATCTAAAAATGATATTCTATCTTTTCTATATAAGATATGAACAATAGAAACGCATTTTCACATGAATTTGTACATTAAATCTTGTGAAGCAGGCAGTGAATTGCAGGCAGCATCACTGTGCTATAAAATTGTTCATGTCACTCGTATACTGCAGACATAAATATAAATGGACACTCAGTATGATGGCAGAGCTAATTGTACATTGCATATATTCTATTTGTAGACTGAATCATGTACTTCAATTCATGAACGCATTAAAGCACGTGAGAATAAGTAATTATACTATAGTATAAGTTTTAAAATCCGAATATTTGACATGTAGTTTCATCAATAATTATAAATACTAAAGTTTTTAAAGTTAATGCACTTCTTTTACATGTCTATATTTTTTTACGAATATTCATACCAATCGTTAAATAAATAATAATGTTAATTATATACGACGAAAAAAGAGAAGAAATAAGACAGTGCCATCATACACAAAATACTATTGTTCTTAAGGAGGACTATGCGGTATCATAAGGGGAAAACTGTGTATGCAGAAACATACAAAGTATAGTAGGCACCATTTTAAACAATGAAACATTGCAAATAATAGCCGTCTCCAGTGTCATTTACGTTTGCGAACTCCACGATCGGCCGGTTCTTGAGATGAAAAACGGTGAACACGGGATGGTGGATGAAGATGCGAATGTGGATGTGGATGTGGATGAGGATGAGGATGAGAGTGAGAATGAGGATGTGCATGTGTATGTGAGTGTGGATGTGAATGTGGATGTGGATGTGGATGTGGATGCGAGTGCGGATGCGGATGCGGATGTGAATAAGGTGAACTTGTTTGATCCCACCAAAATGACGAGTGATCCCATACAGGTACCATAACAGGAGAAATAGGAGGCATTGGAAGTGGATGTATAAATGCAGGATGATTACGTTGTGCCATTACTAGTCCATGTTCCTGACTGGCCATGTAAGAATTGTATTGACTACTATTGCATAGTAGATGAGACGTGTGAGATGTATTAGCATTATAGTGAACTGCAACAGAATTTTGTGATAATTGGGGTCCTTGGCTTGGACCCCAAGCCAGCTGCTAGCATCTTCTGCTATGCCAATGTGTCATATAGTCTTGATAGCTTACAGTAACTTTCTCACTCTGATATCGTGTTAACTTCACGCTACGTCTAATGTCTGGTGTGACCAACCCTTTATAGCCACCTTTATGTAGCAATGAATCTATTGTTTGTATCTGGTCCCAACCTAAACATGGTAAATTCTACTTTTCAACACAATTATCCAATTACAATCAGAAGTAAAGCATAGAGTTATAATAAAAGTAAAATACACAGACCTTGTTCTGTTGCAACATCAGGTAGGTAGGTAGCAGTCCGTTTATTACCCTTCTCATTATGGAATTCTATGCGTATCCCATGAACGCCTACTTCCCAATCCAAATAATCAACGCCATCTTCAAAATGTCTCAGAATTGAAACACTTACGTGCAAGCGTGGGAGTTCTTCCCGCGTGATGGGATTAAAGCGTGAATCTTTGAATGCACTTCGAAAAGTTTCTAATGTCTTTAAAGATATAAAGCGATAACATTACCTAAAATGAGAATATAAAATAATTTTACCTGGTTGTCGCATATTCTCTAAGTCCAGCATGTAACTGCATTGCATTAAATGTACCAATACAACCTCTTAATCTCATATCTTTTCCAATAGTCCATGTTACAAATAATGGGCTACAAAATACACAATTGAACAATTAGTAATGTATACTGCTTCTTGCATTTGTAAATGAAACTAACTTTAGTCATAGTATGATAATTGTAACATGGATTAATTTTTAACTTAAAGGAGTAATCATTTTCTTAACAAGATCAATTTTTGTTTCTTGTACAATAGCAAATGTATATAGAGAATAATATAAATTCTTATGAAAAGTTATTAATAGGTGCAATAAGTAACTGTTTATTATTATAGTATATCGTAGAAAGGTACGAACCGAGTGCATGCATCTCGTTGTTGCGATGCATCAGCATCGTAACAAAGAAACTGTTTTAAGGAGGGTAAAGGTACGCGAGAATAACATTCGAATAGAAAAGAGAGAGAGAGCAGTTGATATAGTGGAAGCATGTAAAACAAAGATGGTTAGATGCGAAAAAGAAAGAGACAGCAGTACGAGAGAAAGAACAGAGAATGTGAGAAATTTAAAATAATGTCAGTAAATATTATCACTCACAATGCTTCGTTGCTAAAGTTGGGCGGTTTTGGAGGGTCAAGTTGATGTAATTGGCAATAAAGAACGTCGAAGCAAAAGAAACCCATCTCGGGCTTCACTATCACGCTGTTCCTCAACTGTATGCCATTTTGTAACACTGAACCGTTGCATGAAACACTCGACGAATTGTTCAGCTTCTGCTTTTTCGTTCCACAACAACCTGCAGCCATGTTTTCTTTAGTCGACTCCTTGAACGGACGCGACTATTGCAGATACGATCGGTCCTCGACCCACACGTCTCCCATTCTTCCCTGCCGTCGCGGGCTCGATCGCGCGCGCGTTCCGTTAGATGTCCTTATACTCGCGAAAACAGCTGTTTCATTATCCGCCATTTGTCGAAAACGCGACATCAAACGGTAAAACTTGAATATTGGCGGCAGTGTCCGCGGTTCACATTTCTTTGCGACGCGTTCGTGAAAATTCAACGAGGATGGAAACACCGAAGCCTATCGTTGCAAATCGGTAAACACTTCAAGAAACTCCATTGACCAGAAGCAAATTCAGTTCAGAGATTATCTTGATTTTCATGTTCGAAAACTTGAATGTAGCTTCTCTGCAACATCGAACTTCTCTTCTCTGCAATAGACTGATAACAATCGCAATAATCGTGGTAATCTTAGTTCGATACCGTGTACGCATTTATTTATTGTATCCATCGTTGATGTTAAACGAGGTTTGCTTCGTCTGTTCTAATAATATCGTGCACGCATCAATGACGATATAATTCTAATGTAATACGAAAATTTGTTATTAGAAAGCGTGCGAGGAGTTTCGACGAAATAAGGAGCGTTCGAGTGAATCGAAAGAACGTCTTTGAACATAATTGCTTGAAGAAGAAACTATGCCGAGGGCACCGACTTTTCTAACCTCTTACCTGGCACCTGCTCACGATGCACCGGAGAAGCCTGAGGCGTGACAGCAGATTCAACCTGGCAACGTGTACTTGCTTGTAGCTCCGGTATATTGTCAAGTGGCTACATTTTTTTCTGACAGTTGACATCGTATACCTGCAGTTTATCGTATAACGGTTGTACAATTTCTGCCGAGCATCTAGTGCAGCAACTATAAACACTTCAGTTATTCTCTTCTGAAACGTGTCCTCAACGCGTAAACAAAAGGACGAGCTACGAAGTGCGAAAACTATCCTCGATCGTTGTTCGCGTTAAGTGTAATCAAGTCTGCAAGCATCGACGTTCGTGTGGATTTATTTAAGATTAATGAAAGACAATGGTGAATTATTGAAGGAAATGACAATACATTGTTAAATTAACAGTCAGTGGTCAACTGATACACGCAAAGGAAGGTGTTCAAACGTTGGATATTAAGTGAAGATATAAGAGTTTAGTGTTCCTTACGCGGATTCTTCGGCAAGAAAGCTAAATGCGTTCTAATAATACTGCTAAGGACAAGAGGAATCCTTCGGTGCTGAGAACGGGAAGAAACTAGGTAAATACTTTGCTTTTTCTATTTATTCCACGCGTGTAGATACCACTTACTTGCATACAAGATGACGCGTTAGATTAATAGAATCTCGCTCGCAGTTTCCAATCTTGTCTTGTCTTGTCTTGACAGATACGCACACATATGTAAAATGCCATTTTTGTATTTGCTGTTCTACAATGTACACGTTAACACGTTATGTAAAATGTGTCATAACGCTTAGAACGCCCGAGTGTGACTCACATTTACGCAATCTTTATGCGGTGCTCGGATCTGATTATTTTAAATAGATACGAGGAGCCGCACGGATATTCAATGAGTGGAAAATTCGAAAGCGGCAACGATATTGGGTAACTTTCGAAAATTTTCTGTTCGAAAAGTTGTTCGAATTTAATTTGCGAGGATACATTGGGCCAGGCTTTCGGCAACCCCAATGAAATCGGACGATTTCGATTCGAGTTTACACTTACGGTTTCGCGGCTGTTCCTTAAATCGAAGGAAGAATACTGCGTGCGTTCCCAATAATCATCCGTATCCTGTGAACGTTCCCTGTGTACCTTGATGTTTACCAGTGAAATAGGCACGCATCGCTGACATCGTCATCGCACAACGTTGTTCCAATTTACGCTTCGCAAATTATCCACGCTTCTGTGGCTTTGGTGCACGCTCGAAACGCACCTTAAGCAACGTCTAGTTAATTACAATGATTAGACACCTGTAATCGATTCGATGTGTTAACGATGCGTTGATTCATGCTCGCTACGAAGATGGAATAGGAACGTTGACGGGAATTTGGTGGTGTAGATTTTCGCAACTTTCACGAGCATGATTTAGGGTTCAGCGATAGATTAACAACGACAACCTGCTTCTCTATCAGACACACAAAATGCATTTACTAATTTAACGTAGTTGCTGTTAGCGTTGATAATGCACTTGTGTGCATCCCGTAGACGCGGTTTCACTATTTAGGGTAGCACACAAAAGTTTGCTCAGCCAGCTGTTTCGACTAACTAGAGGTACGCGAGCCGCATTTTGCATCAAAACATAGACTGCGTTGCTTGCGATAAGGTGTAACATTATTTTCTTTAAGTACGTATATCACGTCACGACAACGAAGACAAACGGACAATTGGAAAGAATCGAAGGTTACGCGTGATGTAATCATCGCTCAATTAATTCTTGCACGTAGGAAAATCGTATTCCCGCGTACCGTTGAAGTAAACATTGTGAGAAGTTGCAAAACGTACGCGTGTGAGTACAGAGTGTAGATCGTAAAGCTCGAACAATGCTCTTCCCATATCATTCTTTTCAATGATTGCAAGGAGGTTACTTGTATTCACCTATTTTTCTTTCATTTCACCAAATACCTCTTTAACGCGAACACGTTTCGCAATAAATTCGTTTCAAGGGTACGCGATACGTACTTCGGTTAGACAACAATATTGAAAATATTTACATCTAATCAGTATTTCTTAGCTTCGTTAGTATTCAGTTCTTTTAAATATATAAATATAATTTATATACTATATATTATATTTATCTATAATTTATTTCATTTCTAAGATTAGCGAGATCTATACAAAAATGATGATTCGGTACCTTAACACAAGATTGTAACAATATTCCAGCTAAAGAGACATTACATACATTAGGTATGCAAGGCCAGAATTCATGCAATGCGGTTGGGGAATTTTTTCAAGCTACTTATGCGTCAATTGCTTATCTTTGTCTTTTAAATAATCATATTCGCCTATTGGGAAATCCTCGCATTGAGAAGTCACTACTTGCGTTGTCGTTCAACGAATTCCCACATGTTCTCAATTCCTTCGTAATCAGGATGAATCCGCTTTGATGCGAAATTATATGCACGGTTGAAACTTGTGCCATCTTCGTTTAATTCTTCCCAATTAATTATCATAGCTTGCGGTTTGCAAATTTCATTCTGTAGAACGTTATTGCGCGGACAATATTTCGAAAAGTCTCAATTTTGTTAATTGTGCAGAAATGATTTGTAATTTTCCGACCATTTTAGACATTGTGTATTTACTATGCATTCACCGCGTTCACGTGTTTCCAATTATGACAAGGAATGACGAAGAATTATTATTATACATGCAATTTCTAGCGCTTAAGAAAAACTTACTTAGCAACAATACTGTACATCGTTTACATTGATACACAAGAGAACAAAACGTACTTCAGTTATATCTTTCGAAAAATTGCTGAGTATTTCGTAACATCTGGATCCACTTCTAATTCATTCATGCTACTGAACGTTACATATTTCTTAATCGTTGCAATGCTTTCACGAGGAGTGTTGCACTTCGAAACTATATTGCAGTTACGTATGCACTCGGTATTCGGACTCGTCTCTCATTACGAGCTGTTTCCGTGAACAAACCCGTGTAGATAATTTAACGAGTTTCTCCGTTATATTATACGAAGTTGTTATTAAGAGCACAAAATCATCTAGATGTTATAATATTATAACATAGATAATACAGATCCACGAGTTCTAATGTAATTAAATATTTCAACGGAAAATTTGGTCTACGTAGAATGAAACCTGAGTAAATCTCGATTCTTTATGCAACCTCTGGACTAATTGTAATCTTGATGCTGAAGATTAGCCAGAGGAACGCAACTCGTTAAAAAGTCGTTTGTTATGCATACTTGAGCGATTCAATTTACCGGTGATCCTTGCATCACAAGTGCATCCTACGTGGTGGTTATACAGTGTAAATTAACACACAGTTACTTGAAGCGTGTTACTGTTTGGACTGAATCACCTAGTGTGCTCTGCATGTCAGTAATTGAGATTTGACTACCACTATTGCCTTCTGTACTATCTTAACAACACGATTGGAATGCATTAGTTTGAAAAATTATATTTATGAAGATTTTATAACCGATATAATTGATATACCGTTTACTGGTCTCTTTTAGTGGTAACAAAATTTCCTTCAAAAACGCTACGGTGAACTGGCGAATATTTCGCTAGACTATTCTATAGAGGTTCTCGAACTTTTAACCTGGACAGAAATAGGAGAACGAAGCCGTCAAGTTGCAAATCGAATCTGCTCTCATTTCGTGTCTGCCAAACACGGCACTTTATTCACTTACGGGAATATTGGCATGGCCACGGCCGGTTGAATTGTATTCTAAATCCGCATACTATTTTAGGCTTTTGTTGTATTTTTCTGAAAGTGTACTATTTCGATATTCTGAAATGGCACGCGACATCGACGTTTCTGCATTATGGTATTTATAATTCTAAATCCTACTTATGTGTAAATTATAACGCTTAATAAGCCTCGATGAATAGGAAACGGAGAAATACATGTTCGTAGTAAGAGTCAAGATTATAACAGTAATAACAATGAGTAGAGTTTACAACAGCTATCCTTGGTGCTTATCCTAATTTGATCCGATATCTAAATTATCATCCTAGTCTCAATACTCTAGTTTCCTAGTATTTAATATATTGCATATGGACGTCTATTCCTTCCTCTCTACAAATGTTCATCGGTTGTTCTACTATCAATTTAAGTACTTTATCGACTAATTATATTATCGTAAGGTCAGCAACAAATACCGAGTATATCGATACATATAAAGGAAAGCTTAATAAAAAGAAGTGTCAAGAACCAATCCCAAATATTCGCTACGGTTGAGCTCGATACCGAGGAATATTCTTGTTCAATGTTAGTCACTTTTTCTAAATTTCTGATAGGGCGACAATAATATTCTTCGTCGCTCGGTAGAATATCCTTCACGATGGCAAAGAAATCCTCTAAAGGACATAGTTCCACGCAGTTACGAATCGTTTGGATTGTAAGTTGTTCACTAACTCCAGTCCAGAGTAATACCTGGGAACAAAGTCGAAAGGTAGTCAGAACAGTCCCATTTAACGATCTTCAAATCGAGCATTCCATGCTTTATAGATTGAACGTTTACCCGAACGTAATAATTTTTTTTCTTGTCACGCAATGTTTCAAAAATGAGAGTGGACCCGTAAGCAGGAATAATTGGTTCGTCCAGTTCCAAAGCCCTCGCAACAGCAGCAACATTCATTTCGTGCGCGGCGAAAAGGAACGCTTTTCTGTCGTACGGTTCCAATTTACCTGCTTTGTACATCTTGATGTCGTCCACGATTTTACGTATCATCAAGCCTACGGGGAAGAGCCCACGATCGATTTGTTACATCGTAATGCTTGCAACGGTTTCAGTAAAAAAAGTAGTACACTTTTACCTCCGTTTAAACGTTTCAATGTCCTTGTGTACGATCGAAGCTTAAAGTCTAGAGCGACTATCTCCTTCATCGTAGTAGGAAAGACAGTCTTGGTCCATTGTGGAAGCGTCAAGTTATGAGCTGCCTGAAAATCAATGTATTTCAATCAAAATGTCGAAACTCACTTGCCCGTTAGTATATTTGTACAGTAAGGAGTTCACTTCTCACTTGTTCTTTTAATAAATTATAAAGATGTGTGACAGCGGACGTAGTGTTGATGGGCTTTCCAGTGCGCTCGGTTAAGTAAACCATGTCACTCTTGTATTTGCTTATCAAATCCCTCGCTTTGTTTTGACTAAGGAACTTACTGTACTCTGATTGGTATCTTGAATCGTAAAAGACAGAAGGCAGTTATCACGCAACCTTTGTTTTAGATAAGAATAAACTGTGTTGCTCCTGTGACAGAGTTAGATGTGAAAAGAATTACCTGGGGCAGTGATCAGGAAACAAGAGATTGTCTATCGCGTAGGGTTCGAAGAACGTGAACGTCGGAATCCAGGGTAGTTGCGGATTCCAGGTCTGCCTCTCCGAAGGCGGGAATAATCCAGCCATAACCAACTGCAGGGACAATTGAGTCCTTGCGACGGATGTTGATCGGGCATAGATCTTCTCAGGCCAATAATCTGGCCCGAAATATTCCTTGTAACGTCCACGAAGCATCGTCCCGATCTTATATTCACGCAGCTTACCTTGCTAAGTAATTACAGGAAATAATTACACACACTGTTCCATGATTAGTGGTGGAAAATTTAAGGAGTGATTCTGAATAATAAATTTAAAATATCCTTGGTAGCAAACAAATTCTCTACAGCCGACACAATATTGAGGCATCGAGTTTGGAGTGGAATGTAAATATTAACACGTCATGAGCCACAAAATATGCGTTTTTTTGCTGGTTTTCTTTCAATTCAGAAGTATGCAGACTGAGATAAATGATACACAGGTTGTTTGACCGAGTATTCGAAAATAGACGGATGAAGTCGCGATTAAAATTCGTGATAATTCGTGAGAATAATTATTAAACAACTAAGGACAGAGAATTAATTTAATTTAACTATAAGAGGCTACGAACACGAAATTATGCACGAAGAATGATGCGAGTGTGTTTAAATTTTAACCAGTGGCAAAAAATATAACTGGTTTTGCTTCCAAGGATTCCTTGGAACCTGCGAAATATTTGATGTAACCTCACCTTAGTCTCGACACAGTATATGTGGGATTTAGATTTGTATCCGAACGTTCGTTTGAAAGATTTGGTAAATGTGATTGCGTTTCAAACACGTGCGATCACGATTGATACTAACTGATGTTCACAGTCGCAATATATTTAAGTATATTTTCTCAACTTACATTTGTCAAATCTCCATCGCCGAGTGGACCGTACGAGTAGTCCCGATAAGGATCGTTAGGATAATTTTGGAACTCGCGTTGTGGCACCTTCTCACCATGTCGGAACACCTTTAAGAATTCACGTTAATATTAATTTTAGCATCGTTTTCACTGCGGATAGGTTCATTGGCGATCATTGATTATTTCGCGCTTTCGCAGACAAACAATCTCATACTTTCACTACCAGTTATTTAGGAAAGGAGGCTGTATCCGTTTCGAAAACCGAGATTATTTCACCATATGCTTTATGCTTTTCAGTAAAAACATGTTCGATAATGGAATAATAATTTACCACGTGCAATAATTGTACATCCAGATCACAGTTAACCGTGACAACCGCAGATAAAAGAAATATATTAAACGTCACTAAACGATTGAATAACATATCTATTTTGTTCAACACTAATTTAATATAGATGGAGAATTCACTAAGCACATCTGGTATGCACAATTTCTCTGCACGGTCTACGAACAGCTACATATTTCTGCGCGTACTTAAACTAAAACAACTCGTTGAGTGGGGGTGGCTAAGGAACACAGGCGAACAGGTTTGCAGTTCTCTCGATTTGTATCATCGATTTCCCGTTTTTACTAGTTACGTTGATCCTTTTCCTGCTGCCGAGATGTGTTCGTAGTGTTCTACGAAGGCCGCGTACTTAAAGAATGAGAAAACTGGCGGGGATTGTCCGCGATGTAGGTAGAGAAGGTTCAATATCATATCCTTGAGAGAGTCTCGTTTCGTCGTTAACTGATGATTACATTCCGGATTGTCTCGATAGCGAGTCACGTGGTTCTGGACAGTCGAAACTTATTTCATCCACGGTTCTTGCCGCTACTCGATTAATAATTTCAAGTTAAGTAGATGCGGAGAAAGTAGCCAGAGATTCATTTTAATGTTCCCCCACCCATAATTCGACACTTAAAGTTATTTTAAGACATGTTCGGTGTTTCTTCATCGCTTGAAATCTTTAAATCAGTCAAGGCATTCCATTCAACAATTTTGCTTATTTTGTATTCATTATTTCTATTACAATAGTCGAAATTTAAATATTCTGTCATTACATAGCAATAATGATATGACATCCACGAAAAAATAATGCCTAAAAAATCAAGATTCTTTAG
The DNA here is from genome assembly GCF_050948175.1 of Xylocopa sonorina. Lineage (NCBI taxonomy): Eukaryota > Metazoa > Arthropoda > Insecta > Hymenoptera > Apidae > Xylocopa > Xylocopa sonorina. The sequence continues at coordinate 10,448,094 of NC_135199.1, forward strand.
TGGCACTTGGTTATGTATGTACATAAAAATTATACCCAGTTTCTTGCTTAATTCAATTTATTCATTCTGCGAATATTGTATCAAAATTCTTACCTTACCAAGAATTCTCTTTTATTCTTTTTTTAACATTTCCGTTGAAATTATTTTCTGTATAACGCACTGGGATTTACGAGGAAAACCTTAATCGTTTCACAAGATGTTCAGTATTTAACAAGTACTCATACAGGTTCCACAAGTATGCATCGGGACCGTATCGGGAAACTATGTTGTTCCTTGTTAAATTCTTGCGCTGGAAAGGTGACAAATGACTTCTTGGTGTTCTTGGCGTCAAACAGTTCAAACAAATTGCTGCATTGTTTAACAAAGATAAGCAAAGCTGATTGTTATCAATAACTTACTAACTATTACAACATGGTACTGGAATGTACCACATTCTAGTGCATTGACTTTTAGCCTTATCAGTATTTTCTTCGCTGTATAACAGGTATACGCTCAATCAGTGAATAAATTCTTGAAATAACTTCAACTAAAAATAATTTTAGCTTTGCATATTATTTTATAGCATACAAGTTTGAACGCCGATGAAATTCTCTAATTTCAATTTTGCACACTTCGACATTTAAGATGTGGTTATGAAAAAAATACATTGTACCTTTTACTTAAGCGTTAAGCAATTAGTAACTTTAAATTAGCTATGCGTATTCTCTACAGATAAATAATAAATTGTCTTACCAATTTCGACACGCACGGATTCTGTTAATATCAATCTAGATTCGCCAACTATCTTTTCTTGTTATACATTTTTGCAACATTCACGGTTACATATCTTCTACAGCACAAGAAGTGTAGCAATTTCTTTTGGTACATACATAAATCAATACGTGATGTAAGCGTGGAAACTATTTTACACTACATTTTGTACGAATCCGTGTAAAAAATGTAACGAGATCACGAGCAACACATGAACTATTCATAGACGATAGATTTTACATTTCGATTCATCTCTCTTTAATCGGAATCCTACGATCTGGATTCAAGTACGATACGAATGCATTATAATCTCTAAAATCGTTTTTATATTAAAGTGACCATTTAGTTTACTTGCAGCGCTTAATATAGTCTTCTTCTTAAATATTGAACCATCGTTCAAAAACCCCTAAGTAGATTCTTTTTTAATGTGATTTCAACTTCTAATATTAAATATTGGAAAAACATTTTGTTCGATGCCAAGCAATCTCGAGGGATTTTCTACCTAAAAGTAACGTAGCTACTTAACGTCAAACACTTGGCCCGTTTTTTTCTTTTTATCTGAAATCTATGAAACGGGTGACAGCAACGAGTCGTTTCCTATATAATGTATGATTTATATCTGTGGTATTAATGCGCAATGAAACACGTTATGTGTTCGTAGGCGATGATAAACTAACGCAACTGCCTCCTAGTGAAACGGATTGTGGGTGTGTCGTGCGCTAAGCAGACTGATACACCTCTTACCACGAGCATGCATATTAAGGGGTTAAAAAAACGTCCAACAACTGTATAGCGTATTCTTAACGAACGTTTAAAAAGATACTCTTTGCTAAGAGAGTAAATATTATCCGCTTCTTTTCACACAACAGAGGATTCCGACTGAAAAGGTTTCATAAAAATTTTCTATAAAGAAGATAACGACGTGGATGTATTAAAACTGAACCCACCTGCTTATTCCTTTTCGTAACCGTCTGTGTATGGCGTCCGCTTGATTTTATGTATCTCAAGGCTGGCATTGCGAGGTTATTGCTAAATTTATGAAGTCTTCATAAAAACGAGGATGTAAATAGATAAATTTTTCATAGTATTTGTTTCTCAACATCTTTTTACGCGATGCAATTAAACAGGCCGTATCATGAATAATGATACAGTTCTTAATTTGCAAAAAATAAGAAAAACAGAAAGTTACTTAGACGTTAGACGATGAATTAATCCGAGCGCGATACAGTAACGTGTAACCGTCGACGAAGTAGAATTTCAAGATTGTAATTGCAATTTAAATAGCAAACACACATTTGCCGATATTTTGTTTCGCGATTCGATACGATAGAGGACACAGTCAATTTGTAATTCATCTTAATCACGTTTAATTGCCAACGTTACTACATCGGTGAATAATTGCACGGACTTGATGAGCAATTGCGTCTGTCCATAAAATGTATATCTCAGCCAGCTATCGATTCTTAATTGTGCATGATTATTGATCTGCCAGCATCGAGAGCCGTGTTACGTTATGCAAAAACATCGCCGTTAGATTGTTAGCATGCATTCCGTGCAAGTCGACAGATGTTCGATTTTATCTGACTCCCACGTTTTCTCACGCTCTTTCGCGATTTCTTCGCGATCTTCCTTTGCCTCTCTTCCCTGCGAGATTCATTTCGGCGACTTGCCTTTTATCCATCGACGCCTTTATGGACCGGTGCATCGGCCATTCGATTGCTCGTTCAAGGCTATGCTAGCCTTGAATCGGATTTTCCTCGCAACTCTTACTGTATTCGTTCCTATATACGTAAATGTGCACGCGTTGTCTAAATTTTGTCAGGCGATTTTGGTCATCTTTATCTTACAATTATCGCTATCCAAAATAAAATGATCGTTATTCCATCGATTTGCTTTGCGAGGATTTACAATCATCTGGTAACGCGTAATCGTGTCCTATGAATTATTTGGATACTTAGTTGGCTATTGAATAGGTTTCAGCATGTGCACATTTATTGTAACGTCCTTGTATTTTTATGGACGAGTATAAAAGTGAACGGAATCGAGGAAAAAAACTGGCATGTCGGATTCGGAATGTTTATCCTTTGAAGCATAAAAGATATAGAAACGTCATAGAAGCATAACGTCGTTCGTTGCATCGTTCGCTATCTGCTAAATTAAGAACCAGGACGGAAAATGGGACACACGATAACAGTCGCAATAATTAATTTACCAAAAAAAGAATAAGTAAAAAAGTTAAATCATTCACGTTTGATGAACTCGTTGAATATTAAATTACCTTTGACTTTTCCGTGAGAGAACAGAGGATGATTCTTTCTAATCAGAACAATTCAAAATATTCCATAAGATAACATCTGAAATCTAAATTATTGATTAAATATTTCATAGATAATATCATTATCCTTCGATTATACACGGTACGTAATCGACACAACAATTTAAAAGGATGACACGCTGGTTGTAGTTTTAAGGATGATACGCATCAATTGACCATTTCCGCAATTCAGGAATTTTTGATATTGCAAATTTTATATAACACGCCAAGTCGATGATAAGTGAAGTATCATTATAATATTCGTTCTATTTTCTCCTTCCACGTGTACACATGAATATTAATTCTGACTCCAAACGCAATCTTATCGCTGGTTTAAGTAAAAGTTATTTGACAGAAACAAACAAAACAGTTGAGTACATTTACATTAATTGCCATTCAACCTAATTAAAAAACGAAAATGTTAAGCTTTGATATCTTGAACAATCTATTACAGCAGCTACTGCTGGCTTGCCACGCCATTACACAAGCCATCGACGATTGATGTAGCACGCTTAGCTAACAGAGTTCTTTACGATCTAGGATGAAGTTGTCAACCGATTTTTCAAACATTTTTGCGCGTTATTTGGCCTGTCACTCGGTCGTGCAGAGAACCGCGGAAAGAAAGAACGGGAGGACACCTTGATAGAACCGCATCGTTGTTAGGTACTGCAGCTGCAGTCGCAGTTGTAACCTGACTGCAGACCGCTGAGAAGGGAAATCCAATACCGATGGAATTGAATAACGTATCGACAGACGTCGTAGGGTGCGAAGCCACGTTCGGAAACAACTTCCTCTGCAGAAACCACGATAGATCTTGCGCAAAATCAATAGATTCGAGCCGACCGATTCGATCGTTCTCACTCTATGAATCCATCTTGATGCAATTGCTCAATTTTCCTTCCATTCGATTTTTCCGTCCACTTTCTGACATTTTTTACGTTCGATAAATCTTGTTGTACGATGTTAGTCGATTGATTAAGCTTTGTGTCACGTCACATTCGAATGTCAAATTGATGCAAAATCTTCAATGAAAAGTTTTCACTCAGAATGAGATAGGTACAAGCGGATGATATAGGTCGCCGGAAGTTCGGGTAAATTATCCAACGTACAAACGAACTTATGTTCCAGGACACGAACGAAGTTAGACCTTGGACTAGTAACCCATATAATGTGCACAGAGGTAACACGAACCGTCCTTCGAATATCGATAATGCTTATACACGGGTTCCCCGCTATTCTTTATCCTCGTATAGATCCGTATGGTTTATACGCGTTCACAATAAATTTTCGTTAACATAATATTATATTTGAAACTTCGAACGGCATTCAGCGACGTGCATTACGGTATCGCAATGAATGCAATGCAACACTTGAAACCCATATCCGGGTTGACTCATAAAATAAAAATACAGTCATAAAAATGCAAATTAGGTAGCGCCAGGAATCATCATTGGCAAGATAGGTGTATCGCTACGGTAGTTTGTAGCTATAAATCAATTTTAAGCCGACACTAGATCACTCTTGCGGTCGTAAGACCTTGAGTTCCATGAACATGCAACCATGCAAATCGCCCAGGACCATCTCAAGGTCGAAGGACACCCACGGAGCGTCCTGGGATCGAAGGACCCTGGCACACATGACCCGGGCTTCGTGAGATCCGCTACAGACCTCCTCTCGGTGGTATGCAACCTAGAACTCCAAGAGTCTGGGCTCGAGGAACCATCCCCGGGCCACTGGAAGGTGAACGGACCTCACACCCTCGCACCCTGAGGTCACGGTGATCCGGGGCTGGGTCTTCCGATTTCGAGGTGGCCGTGGTCGGGTCATACGATTCGCGAATCGTAGACCTCCGAATGTAGTCCTCCAATCCGCACGTGACGATTACAGTCTAGTTAATTGTTCTGTTTTAGATTCGAGGTGACGCTGATACTGTGAAACGAGGAACACAACGTTCTACTTTAAACGCGTTGTATGGTGTCCACGTTGTTACTTTGCGCTGGAACGGACAAGGATGAAGGTAAGTTATTTAATTTGTAGTATTTACTTCTTACGCACGGTGACATTTATTCTATGCGCGGATAACGTTAGGATAAATTATTAGTAAATTTCGTTTCGTTTAAAGGTATTTTAACCTTTAAACATACTTATATCTGGATTGCTATTTGGCTAAAGAGGTGTAGAATGTGTACGTGGAAATCATTGATTGCTTACACGTATGCGTTTTGCTAGACAGCTGCGTTTATTTTTATTTTCTTCGTATATCGAATTTTTTTTCACGCTCCGTTAAGTCGAAGCTCGTAGATATTTCCCAATTGAGTCCGAAGACCCAGTCGAGCGTGTCACATCCAGCAGGTTGAATTCCATTAACACCGGGTGCATTCAGTCTCGATTCCAGATTAAATTGGGTTTAGTTTAGAAAAAATAGGAGCATGTATACTAACATTCAATCCACGCCAAGATGGTAACCGGATCAATCGGTTATATTAGTTATATTGAACTATTCGTGTCTAAAACTGGTTCATACCCCACCCATATTCAAACTAGCCCCGATGGATGACGATGTAAAATAATATTGTATAAAAGCAGTCTTGTTAAAATTTCATCGAACGTGATATATCGTAAAATATCTTGCACAGTGTCACGTACAGTGCTATGTATTAAAATATTTGTATGGCTATTGATATGTGTATTAATATTGAAGTCTAGCTTAGAATGCATACGTTCGCGGCGCCATTTTTACTCGGTTTTTCGTAGCCTACAAGTTGACGTGAAAGGCGATCGTTCAAAAATTGATGAAACCACGGTTTCGTGAACGACGGACAGTAAATTCAATGTCCACGAACGTGAGCAAGGGAATGTTCGATAATAGCAACGGTGGAGACTGTCGAAAGGAATCGAAGAAGACGGCGAATGACCTTTCTTCGAATCGTTGAAAAATGATCGCACATTTCTATTACGTTTGAGAAGATCTTATTTTCAAAAGTAGCACAGCTTGTAATAATTTTCACGACCAGACGCTTCGTGTTATCTGAATAACTATAGAACACATGGTAAATGGATTTCCAAGATTTGGAACAACGCTTCATGCCAAGGATTCTCATTTAACTTAGTAGTTTGTTAATAAAGGTTCGCAAAATCGTTACGAAAATGAGCATTTAGTAGTTTTGGTGTAACCAAAAGAGGTCAATAAGGTATTAAACTTCTGTCGTTACACGAAAGCCCGAAGAAAATTTGAAGAAGTTTCCGTGCAAATTGACTGCGGGCCGTATTAAAATTACGCTTAACCATCGTAATTGAAATCCTTGAAGTCGAAATTACCAATATAGATCGCGGTTGACGCACCTCGTTCATTTCTCTTTGATATTTCCACTTGTTTGTAGTACGCGGAATAGGATGTGGAACACGTAAGCGGTCAAAATCGATCGAACGGTACTAATTATTTAATTTTCCCCGGTGCTATTATACGCGAGCGTTTGTTGAATCCGTGGAAAGTAATTTCATTTGGAGTTAATAGAATTAGAGTCATTCGAAGCCAATGCATTGTTACGCGGTTCATTTCAATAATGAGCCGGATTAAGACGACTGAACTCTGCATGACAAGTGACTGGAAGGGGCATCGTCGTCGTCGAGCATGATCACTAGTTCTCCACGAGTTAATCTCCATAAATTCGACCATCCGACACTTTAGAGTCTAGTTGCAGCTAAAATACGGCTGTATGCATGACACCATGAATATGGCCTGTCGTCTTACAGATTCGGCAACAAATTGAAATCGCGAGATATTTTAACTAGGGCATACTTACGTCACGATAAGACAATGAACGATTTTTTTACTTCAAAAAATTTAAACTATGCAGTATAAATGCAATGAGTTTGTTTTGAAAGTATCTTTCCGGTCGAGTGCACCGAAATGTTCCCCGAGTTTATGAAATATGTAATGACGTATGAATAAAACATGAATAATTTTTTTATTTCGATTCTGCTATTGCTGGTTGTGACGCTGATGCAAATTTATTGGAGAGTATGAACACTTATCTATCGTTTCTTACGCTAGAACAATAATTCAAACGAAGGGAAATTCTGTTTTCCAAACAAGAAGGCGATACAGTCTCACCTCTTTCATATTTTATTACGTCAAAGGTAAAATAACGTTTCTCTATTCAAAGAAGGTATGGCCATCGTCGTACAAAGTTGAAACCTTCGAAACTCTGAAAAAGGTTCATTCTATGTATCGATAAATATATAATATAATACTGGGTATACCTGCTAGCCGAAAAGCCAAGGATTATGTATAGACACTTTAGAAATTGACGCCACTGTACACGGAAACTCAATATATCCTCCGTTCACTGACCTCGCTTCCTGGCTTGTATAGTTCTAAGAGATATTCGAGATTAGTTCGAAGTTGGTTGCTCCTCAGAAACAAAAGGCCATTTTTCAACCTATAGGAGGGATTTTACGATTTTAGGAAAGATTCCACAGTCCCTTGCCTCTTATATCTTTCTATACCATCTAATTTCTGTAAATCAAGTATGAATCGGTTGAGAAATTTCCATAAATATAATACGGAAAACAAGAAGCTCGCGAAGTTTGCACAAATAGTCTTGTGGTTAGATTGTTCCTAGAAATTTGCAATTTAAAGGATAATTTACATTGAAAATTTAAACCGAGGCACGTTCGGTATATTATACCGCACAATTTTCCGAGGATCGAACTGGATATTTTCCAATATAAATAATTTGATATAAAAACCACTTTATATTGACTTTATGAATTTTTATGAAATATCGAAGCTGCCGATGAAATATTCAAATGAGCACCATGAAAAACATGAGCTGAACAAAATACGGAATACACGCCTATCTTCTACATACGTACATTTATACGTATCGGTGTACAACCGTGTGTATCCTTTGCGATTTAGACTGTGTGATCCATCTATCTTTGCCCAGTTTCCAATAGCTTGAAGAGAGATTTCCACGAGATTTACAGTTTTCCGAATTTATCTGAATGCCCCTCGTATCTGTCCTTATCCCCATTTCTTGGTGTCAAAGAATCTTCAAAGAATAATCTTTTATCGTTTCACTTTGTGTTACTACAGTTCACGGATTTTGCGAGTCTGAGTACCATCTATGAATCGTCGCAAACATGTGTACTTATACCATGTATCCGTCTACGTTACAGAGTGTGTACATACATATAAAAAATGGCCTGCATTCGTCGTATCTTTAATGGACCGACAATTACATGTACTTGTCCCTTTAATTGTATGAAACGACGCACCGTTTCGACATGCTTATCAAAGAGTTACGCGATTTTAAATTTAGCCACTTCGAATGAAATTGCATCGCAATAAAAACTAGAGATTTATTCGCGCGGAGATCGCAGTATTTCATTTTTAGTTGTCAAGTTAAACGATTGGGCTTGTAAGAGCATCGAGGCCGTAATCGCAGATCCTTCGCGGAGATTGTTTAATTCTGAGAACCCTATCTCATTAAGGTCATCCTTTTGGGTGCAGATTTAATTAATTCTTATCGATTCTTCGCCCAGACGGTAATGAAAAATTAGATTTCAACCACTTGCTTTCGGGGAACCTTGTCTGTAGTATCACAATATGGCCGTAAATTAATTTGATTCTCCCAATAAATGTCAGACAAACGAACACCTAAATTGTACGATAGTTTTAGACGTTCGTGTAATATGTCAGTGTTTCACGTGCAAATGTATGCATCTACGATAATTCTCTACATAAGTTGTATCTTTTAATTGCACGCAAATCGAATATTTGTTACTACCGAATAATATATCATTGCAGCTTAACTTTTTTCGCATAAAAACGCATCGTAAGATCCTTTTCTTCGCCTTTTTCATTTCCAAGATCACCTATTATCTCGAGAAACTCGCTGGCGTAAGCGTTACTTCCTTTATTGCCAGGCCACAGATTGAGTAGCACTACTGGCACATCAAGTAGAGTCATCCGTTCATGATCAGACCGCAGCCTTCCGGGGCAAAATTATTGCTTCTAAATCGCTTGATCTTTCAACATTCTTTCTGGACTAGCATTACGATTTTGTAATACCGTCATGGATTAAAATAAAATTTGATTCATACGTTATGCTTCAATTTCCATGAATTTTAACAATACTTGTCTTCTGTCGTAATCAATACGCGTTATCCGCGTTAATGGCTTTCGATTAATTCTATTACACCTATTTGGCCACTGGATGTTCAGATGGATCTTCAAACTTTGTCGAGATCGTAATCTCCATGGTTCTTCTATATCTCCTTCATGCTAAAGTTCTGCCAGGTGGGTGCCAAGGTGCGAACTTCCCTTTAATACATCTTCCAACACGTTTAACTGTGCTCAAAACTCAGGCTTGCCTACCATGTCTACTGATATCAATATCCATCTTGCCTCTGTCTCGTGTACTAACTTTATCGTAGAAAGCACGCGCACATTTTATAAGGAATTATACGCAAGGAATTAAGGTTCGAAAATGTATGAGCATATTTAAGAATACGCTCCAGTTTTCTGTTTCCATAGACCGTTTTGGAACTGATACGATTCGAGCAGAGTTATGCATCGACTTCATCTAACGAAGGCAAACATCCACCGTAGGGTCGATCTAGATTCCTGACTCATTCGTTAGCGAGAATGCCGACTGTTGGCCATTCTCGGCTTTGAAGAAGCTACTGACGAACGAGAAGGAAGAAGAACGAACAGAAGACCATATAATATGAAAGTGGTAGCAGAGAAGTCTCCATTTTTCACTTTTTGCTTGAAATCTTTCTAGAAAATCGTGCATTCTATCGTGGGAACGTTCTTTCCATTCGGATAAGAATGTCTTCCTTTGAGCCTCGTTTTTCTGAAGGAAGTGCTCCCGCACTTTTCACCGAACTCATTGTTACTAGGTTAACCTGGCAGTCAGAGCAGAATTAGGGGCGTTTGGGAACTCTCTAGCAGAAGAGACACGATAAAAATGTTGAGCAGAGATTGTAAATAAAAAGTATCCTCGCGAAACAGTGTTGGCAAAGCAGAAACTATTCGATACGTAGATGAATAACAACTATGTTGAATGTCAAATTAACCCTGAGACTTAAGTCACTCTAAAGCGTATAGGTGGTTTATCGCAAACAAAAGAAAGTACCCCCTTCATAAAGTCGGTAGGAGATTCCAGATTCCGCAGTAACGGGGGCATGGAAGAAAGATCAACAGAAATGCGATCAATAAAAAGAATTGGAGAACGCATAAAGGAATTGGACGAGCAATTTTCGTTCTACCTTGCGGAGGAATATAACATGTTCAGCGGACAAACGCGCTAACAACAATGCTAATAGAGCTAGTCGCCAATTACTAGTAACAACCTAACAATCTTGAATGTATCAGCAGAAAAAAAAATGGAAGCAGAGCCAAGTAGTCGAGTCAAACTGTAATCAGAAAAGTCAAAAGGGACCGACGGCACAATAGATCCTTAAACCAATGGACCCGGCAGCATAAAAACAGAGGTTCCATGGGACCCGGTATCGGCGAAAGTTTGCCCATTTTTCGGAATAAAAAAGGAAGAAAAGGCGGAAAGCCTACCCTCGCAGGCAATAAAAAGGGAAAACAAAAATGAAAGCAGCAGGGGGTGGGGTAGGGAGGAGGGGCAGGTGAGAATCAGAAGGGGTTAAAGTAGCAAGCGAGGATGTTAGAACTATCCAGCAGACGTCGACGGTCCGTGTGCTCCGGCCGCGGAGGCTGCGCGGAAAAATCGATAGCCGACGCCAACCGACGGCGTCGTCGTCGACGGCGGCAACGGTAGCTGTGGTGGCGGTGGTGGTGGTGATAGCGGTGGTGGTGGTGGTGGTTGCGAGTAGCGCGATAGAGTCCGATGGTGCAGTCAACGTTGGGACCGGCAGCCCAAAAGACACACGCGGACCTCACGCGTTCTCCACCTCACCCCCCCTTTCGGAGCACCCCCTTCTGACACCTCTCACCCTCGAACTGTCGTACGGCCCTGAGAGAACGTGCCGTGCTTCGAACTGCTTCCTTTTTTTTTCTTTTCCTCCTTGGAGCACGTTCCGGTCCGCGGGCAATCCGGGCACAAAGAAGCCGCTCATCGGCCGTGGTGTTCGTTTACCGGACGTGCAGTGGGTGTGTGATAGATAGAAATTGCAATTCGCTGGTGACGCGACGTGACACGACGTGTCGCGGTATGACGATTCCTTGGTTCTCCCGTCACCGTTGTCCGGCTTCCTTCTGCGAAAGGATCGCGTGTGAGCCGACGATAAATGCAATGTTGTGACGCGTGACACCGCACCGGTTCGCCACGGGGTTCCAACGCTCTGGAACGTTGCTTCTTCTCCTCGCGTACTTCCGAGCATGGATGATAAATGCTCGAGCGAACGGTAAATCACATTCGCGAGCCGAATTTACCGATCAGGATATACATTCCGCGTACAATACGTATCGGTATATAATAACCGTATCTACGCTGGTAGGTCGGTATGCTAGATGGAACGAGCATGTCGCCGGGTTTCGTTGTTCCCCCCAGGATTTTCAGTCTTTGCATCGTACCAGAGGTTCTCGCAGAAATATAACGCTACCGCTGCGCGCCTTTTCGAGGACAATGACCCCGTGCACCTTGCTTCCTTCCGAGTCTGTCTGATTTCGTTGCTGGCTCAAGCGTTTTGCCTTTTTTCCTCGCTCCGTCTGCTCGAAGAATGCCCACTTCTTTTTCTTCAAACTTCACTCCGCCGCATTTTAATTAGCCATCCTCGGAAGAATAATTCCGTCCTCGAGCTTTCCAATGCAGTCCTGTAAATATTTGTTCAAATATTAAATTATATTCTTCACGGCGTGTTTCTTACATCCTAAGAATATTACTCGCGGTGTACTTCCGATCGTGTCGTGGCGTTTGTTACGAGATCGCTGTGCATGATACTTTCAACAACACCGTACGATATACACCACTAAAGTCATTAGTAGCGTTCCAGCTAGACCCGAATGTGGTTTTTGCGGTACTTCAGTTTCTGTAGTTATACATGTACAGCGTTATTTATAGTTAGCAATTGGTCGAGGTAACGTTCGTCACATTGAAACTAAATCTCTTTATAAACATAGACAATGATGCGTGTTTGCGAACGTTGAAACAAGATCGCATCCTTTTTATTTTTCACTTGGACAGTGTTGTTTGCTTTGCATAATTCTCAATGTAACTCGTCACGAGCGAACAAATAAAAGCATTTCCATTTATTTTTCCGCGAATGGATGTCTTATCCTCTTTAAAAGGGTAGTACTTTTTTAATCATGAAATTGATATTTCTCGTCCTGAAATTTGATTTTACATGGCATATGCATACGTTCCGCCATTGTCGTTTCCCCTCTCTAGTCGCATGAGCATTATTAATCAGTGTTGCGGCTTGCCACAATGCATTCCGACATGCACAACACTGAAATATTCCCCTCTATGTTCTCCCCTTCTTCCATCATTCTTTTACTCTGTGTCACTTCTCTGCCTCAAGAGCAATCCTCTACTCTCGTCAAGCCTACTCCAACGTATCCCTGTATACAGGCTAACGTAAGAATGAAAGGTTAAAGACATTACGAGCCATCAGACCCGAACAATTATTATCTTTTTTTTCCCAAGCTTAATCAACCACATAGCTAGAAATTGTGTGGAACTTGATCCAGTTACACGATTTCACTCCGAATCGTGCGTTCCCCCAAAATCGTTTCTTTCTTCCTTACGATTCGATCGTTCAGTTATCGTATTTAATTCTATTTGACGCTTTTTCGTTATTACCATTCGTAGACAACTGTGAAGACCTTCCGACAATCCGCAAATTATTCCCTTTGAGTCGACTGTGTGAGGGCGAAACTCGGTATGCTCGGATACACGAGACACCACTTTGATCATTTAATTGACTTGATGGGTCAGTAGTAATTAGCACGCCGATCTTAACTTACTTCTTTATCGGCAATTTACCCGACGATGGGAATTGGATGAACTTGGAATACTATTTCGAGGGTGCCTGTAACAATCTTATTTCTGCAATACGTGCAATCATTCTTACACTCGAGATACCAAATTAACGATCTTCCTGGTTTAGCCAATTTACTCTGAAAACTTAATCCAAACAACTTTATTCGATACTGCTCGCTTCGTGGTTTATCTTTTATGCGTTACGGATGTTAGACCTTCGACTTCTATCTTATTCACGAATTTTCTTCCCCAATCTTGTTCTCATCTCGCATATTTTCAGCACCCCCAAGGTGGTCGCTTCCGGTCACGTTGCGCGAATAAACTGCGATACTTTCGAATTCGTAGCGTATCCTTTCCTCTGTACATTGTCACGGCGATTAGTTAGAATGCTTCGAATAATTCGTGGCTACAACTCATTGTACAGTTAATGGTACAATGATATTTCCATATTTGAAGGAAAAGCAGTTCTAAATGTTATTCCTTGATTTGACGAATATTCTTCTTATAAATTACTCCGCGATAGAGGCATTTGGAGGTTATATCGTAGAATTCGTTTTTTCACTCTTCTTGATGGACGCAAAGTGTTTTGAGAACGACTTTATTGAGTTCAGCTTACGGCGTAACTTCTTTCTACGGGATACGTCAAATTTTAAGTTTATTTTGATCGAAAACTTCCACGTATTTCCCCCGTTTTCTTAGTATAATCTGAATAAATTTTTAGACAGATCTGCCGTGCATTAATTTTCATTCTAAGTTAGTAACTAAATTTCACTTTTTCTTCTTTTTTTTTCACTTTTATCCGACGTGCGCTTCTGCATTCTAATAAGATAGCACGAAACGAGCATTAAAGTGATGAGCGATATTAAAAGTACGAGGAAATTTTCCATTTTCGTTTCGACCATCTTTTCTTAACGTTCGTTCCGGGGATATTACAGTGCAAAAATAAGACATCGCTTTTCTTCCACGGTACGAGCTTTCGGAATTTTTCCTTTAACGTAATCTGTATCCCCATCGGAGTAAAAATAAATGTACATACAAAACTAGGGGAGGTAAGCGCCTGTTCTTCTCGTGTTTCGTGGGTTTTAGTAAGAAGCCAAGTTTTTCAACGTGAAACAACAGCAGAAAAATTGTGTTTCGAGAAATGTGACAGTCAAGAACAGAAAATTTCTCGTGGCGTTTCCTTGAGGTCGATACCTTGTTATCGGAAAACGCTACTCATCCTGATAAAACGATACAACGGGTTTCAAGATAAATTACAAAACAGCCTCGTTGTGCCGTCTGGTATGATTTTCACAAGAATGTACGAGAATGCGTTCCATTTTCGTAGCCGCAACGAGATACAACTTGTGTCGTAAAGTCGTCACGTCGCGAATGCTGGCACACCGTAAAAATGGATGGCGTTTGAAATTCGTTCCGGTTTCCACTGTTATCCGTTTTGACGAGACGTGCACGAGTTCTCCTTTTTTTCCCATCAAGTGATGCGATCAATCGAGAAAGGTATAATTACGTATATCAAAGGTTCCTCCACCTCTTGTAATTTTTCCCTCGTCTGCTATGTATTTTATGCCTCGCCGCTAATGGGCCCGTGTCATCGACATACAAATTTTCAGGATATCCCAAGCAGGGGTGGAAAAATGTAAATCGAGCCAGCGATTTACCGCGCGTAGGGCGGTTGAAAGACGCGGAAGAAAAATGAGCCTGAAGTGGTGGTAGAGCCCTGCCGGAAAATCTACTTTCTTGTTTTCTTTTCCCTTTTTTCCCTCAAACACGTTCGCATATTCCCGCTCTTCTCCCCTGCACTACGCGCAACGTTAGACGCAAACAACTTGTCTAATGACGAAGCTTCAGAAATTCCGCGTCATTTCCTGCGTCGAGGAGTCGCACGTATCGCGCCTATCTCCGTGCTAAAACTTTGTCTTTTTTCAAGCATTTCAAATACGTACAGTTCCTTTGTGCGGCTCTTTTGGCTTTGAACGAGGATCGTAGCTTCCCCGCGAATTTATAACGTGCTACTTAAAAGTAGAACAATATCCACCGATGGAACGTCGGTGAAACTTACGGGTACTTTTAGCGTTCGAGAGGGACAAACGATCGAACGGTGTTTAGTTCGTTTACAAGGAGATTCGTGGATGGACGTAAGGTATATATCGGGAAGATGTGGATAGTGAGGTTTAAAAAGAATTCGAGGAACAAGGACAGGGTGAAATCCGTGTAATACAAGCGTTCGTGATCCCGTGGCAACAGAGGAGTGTCTCCCGCGGAGCAATAAAGAGCAGCTTTTCATTTTGCACTTTTTAGGGCGAGCATTCAAAGCGGTAAAAGATCGTGCCGGACTAATCCGTGATTTCTGTTTGACGCTAAAAGGTAGTAACAATGAGAATCCAGGGAACGATTTGCGTTCGAGTCTAGTCGAGAAAGCTCGTCGTTGAGGCGTGTTTCGGGTAACGTGGCGAACGATCAAGAGACGATCACGATCCAGCTCCGATCGAATAATACCTTGCCACGCCAGCGATAAAAGTCGAGATCAATTATCGTTGCTCGTCGTTGCAATTATTATTCACGATGGACATTTTCAAGTGGAGAGAAAGACCGCGGAACGGAAGCCTGATATTTTCGAGGACGACCGGAAGAGGCGATCATTTTTTCAATCTCCGTGAACAACCGTTCCGCGCATTGTCCGATAACGAACCCGAAGGGACGTCGATTTTTCGCGAACTGCCCGGCGACGTTCTCGAAAACGACCAGCGAACGAGTTCCGTTCACAAAAATCAATATATTTCTACGAGATCCGAGTAAAAGATCGTATTCGATATGTGTATCGTCAAGCGCTGCAAAATTTTCAATAGAGTTCCGCCGTGCACATTTCCGATCGACGACTGCGATAATTACGAAGAAGACTGTGTTAAATGGTAGATGCAGAATATCCGTAGAATTGTTCTATTCGAGAGACATCGTTTTTTCTTTTTAATGGAATTGTGTGGGATTTAAATTTTTTAAGAAAATACCAAGATTTGAAGAAATGGACATTGGAGCGTGGTACTGGCGACTGCGACAAAAACGTGAAACGTGTCAGGTATGTTATTGAATGATATCAATTAATAGAAGTGCGCAATTTTAATGTCCTAAATGCTCGTTTCGTACATAAATCTTGAACTTCTCATTTCTCAATGAGCGGAGCTTTCTCAATGAGAGAAATGAGAAGGGTAGTCGACACCCTCTAGAGCGCGACGTGGTAATAATAAAAATCGTAATTACAAGTTGTAATTATGCCGAGAAGAGCACTACGGTTCTTCTTCCGGCAATGAAAACGATAACAGCGATTATGAGGCACCAAATAAAATTGCGGGAGAGTCTTCCCTGCAGAGAGAGAGAGAGAGAGAGAGAGAGCTGGAAAATACAATAAATTATAAAGTTAGGTAGTTCTCGGACGGAGAGGAGTGCTTTCCTTTGGCTCAGGGCAGTTTGGTTCCGGTGAAAAAAAAAAGAAAAGGGACGATGAACTGCCTTGACCTCGTTCCACTTTTTTTTTTATAACACGTTGCATACGTTGCACATCGTCTTTACTAGACGTAGGCACCTCGGAAAAACGAATCCCACCCTTCGTTTCTTCTTTGCTCGTTCCTTGCCAAAAGCCTTGTCGACCTCTCGAGGGCGGCGACCTGGTTATCTATTAACCAGCAGATTCATTCCACCCTTCATGCCTTCGTTTTACTCCTAGACGCTAAATGGGGGATTGTAAAAAATGTTACTCTCTTTCGGCGAAGTGAATGAACGAACACGAGTTTCTTCCTTACCTCCCATACCACAGGAGTGCATTACTTTGCCACTGTTATCCATTGATATTTCAAGGAAGTAAAAAATGTACGTCCTCCCATTTGCATCATGAACAATTTACGAGTCGTTAGCTGCGCAACGAATAATATATCATCGATTAATTTTAAAAACGTTGACAAGGGTTTGTTGTCAGGCTATTTAGACCCATTTGGCACTCCATTTCCTTTGATCTACGATGGTTGGACATAGAATAACGTCACTTTGCAAAGATTTATTATTCACTGTTTGTTGGGTCTAAAATAGCCATGTTTGCAAGAATTCACTGCGCACAATTCCGTGGTGCTTTAGCAACGCAGGCGAAAACCCTTTGTTAAATCGTACGGAACTGTTAACAGTTGGTAAACATAATTAATGCACGGCTAGCGATGGTAATTATAAAGGAAACGACAATTTCTGTCTGCAATGGAACGTAGGACGGTAGAAAAACGGCCCGCTAAGTGATTTATTTCGGCGAATTGTTTACCTTCGGCAAACTCTACGTTCGTTTCTACTTTATTGCGACCGAATTCGCGTTTCGCCATGGAAACGTTTTTATCAAGCAGCGCGAAGTTTTACGAGAAGCAGGGTTGCCCGGAAAACAAACACTTATCGTTGCGTTGTGTCATTACTTACCGGTCTTTCGTTCGGCGGACGCGTCCCAGCCATTGTTCAGCCAGTGTTCGCGTTGCGATTTCAACTAATTTTCATTATCGTACTCGTATATTTCGTTGCAACTTAAACAAACAAACGTAGAATTAACCCGTTGCTCGGGTTACACGCGCGCGTATTAAACTCGTTGAACTTTTATTAGTTCGTTGAACGATAAGCGATGGAAATTATCGATGCGCGCGCGGGCTCTCGTATCGGCCGATCCACAAATGGGAAAGCTGTTTGTGGACACCGTGGATCGATTAGTTCCACTATTATACCGTAATAATCGGTGGGGGATACAGATTGTAGTATTAAACAGGCTGCAACTGGCAGCTCGCTATGATTATTGTATACCTCGTCCTACCCGATCCTACGATTATTCGCATCGTACCAAGTGTAGAAGCGTTAAGTAACGTATGTTAATTAAAATCTTTACGAATCCAATTTTACGGTAATGCAATGAATTTTGTTAGATGAGATAGCTTGCAGATTAGCGAATAACAATTATGGTATTCCCCGGCAACGTTTTCGTTTAATTCCATTACCTAGACCTACGAAAGGAACGTAAGAATAACTAGAAAATTGTATTAGCTGTGACACGAGTCGCAGGGTAACTTACGTGGCAACTCCATTTTGTTACGATTAATTTATATAGCATTAAACAGGCGAACCTTTTACCAGTCTAATCCCAAGCCTTCAGCAAAGGGATTATCCCGGAATACCTGCATCGTCGCGTCGCATCGCGTCTGCACGTGATAATCGTTCGTTTAGAACATGGTTCGTACTTTAGTTAAATTTATACAACAGCCTGGAGCAGGATACAAGTTTTCGTACATGAAAATATAATATTAATACACATATGGTGGAGCATCCCTCTAGCTTCCTTAAACGTTCGGGTATAGAGCCAAAATAAGGGTACACAGGATGCGTCGTTAACGATTTTGGTTTGTAATCATTTAATACGGCATATTTTAGATAATTAACTCACGGTGCAATGACCAAACTAGTGTTAGCCAAGCGGTGGAAGTATTTTCGCGCAACCAATCAGGTTAATAACGTTTCGTTCGACGATTGGTGGAGCACGAGCAGAAATTGTGTGCATACAGAAACGTATCTACGTCATGTGGGCACACCTATACACGTATTGCCAATCTCATTAAAGGAACCGATTGTTTCCAACTCATATTCAAAGTTGCATTCAACCGTGGAGACTGGAGCGTACTATAGTTATCCGTTTTACACGTCAATTCCTTTTACTTTCCACGAAAATGAATGGGAGGGACGTCAGCTTCACTGGGAAAACTAAATTATCATCGTCGCGCGATGTTTTCGCGACGAGTGGAAAACCGCTTTTTAAGCACCTCTTCCAATCCCACGTGTTACCATTCCCCTCTCTTTCTTCCTTTGAAAAGCGTCGAACGACATCGTTACTGTTGGGCGGACTTGCGACGTACGCCGACGCAGTGAATGAAACACTTTGTACACTTTGTAATACCGATTAATGAGATTGATCGCTCATAAATATTCTATCCTCTCGTTTGAAAAATGATTCGACAATGGCACATTTTCCTTACACGATCGCGTGTCGCCCGCGTTAATACTTTTATTCTTACGAACAAATAATTTACTTCGATCCGTTCGAGGTTCGATTTTTGTTGCGTTCGAAAAAAGGTGAATCTTTGAAGCGTTTTACCGATTCAACTCTTGCCCGGCCGCAAATTGTTTCTTTTCTGTAGGGGCTTCATTGATGCGCCGAGTGAAAACGTTTCCCATCAGAGGAAATGAATGAAGGCCAGCATCGCCGCGGCTGTACGTGTCATTTATGAGCCACCATTTCCAATCAATTCTGGCGCACGTACTCTTCGATTACCTTTCGACATTTTTGCGAACCATTAAAAATTCCGCCGCTATGCATTTCGTTGCGTACGCTCGCATTAAAAGGTTATCCATCCGGCGTACATTAAATTGTCCGGTGATCGATCCTACGGATGATCGATGGATTTGTCTTACCAAACTGTACGTAAACTGCGCCTCGTTACCTATGTATTTATAGCGTTCGTTTCCTTTTATTCCATCGGGACATTTAACGAGCGAGATTGCGGAGTTCATTCGTCACTCTTAATTATGTATTCACCGAGGAATTAATTTTACATTCCAATTGCTTCGAGATCGTTCAATAATGGACCTGACGTGTTCGAATGGAAATGCATCAAATCTTGATTTATACAGGGGTCATAAACGATACTTGCGCGCGATTGCGTTTACTTTAAATTGCATTTACATACTATTCATCGGATCGAGATAGACAAACTTGTCTGCTGTGTAACAGTGTGTCGACACGATTGCAAGAATTTAGTGATCGTGCTCGTAAACGATTCGATAGGCGAATCCCTCGTTTAAGCGTTCCTTGCAAATCCAGGCATAACCAATTCCAATTATAATGGATAATCTTGGCCGTGATGAGTCTCGAGTTGTCGCAAACAGCGCAAACTTGTGGACAAAGCTCGCATCGTAGAATCGTCATACTGTGACGTGTCATGTCGCGACGAGGTATTGTAGAACGTGGAATTATGAAACTTTCCTTCCCCCTGTCCCAGACGTCATAGACGCTATTCACATCATCGCCGATGAATGAATCGC
Source organism: Xylocopa sonorina (assembly GCF_050948175.1). Classification (NCBI taxonomy): domain Eukaryota; kingdom Metazoa; phylum Arthropoda; class Insecta; order Hymenoptera; family Apidae; genus Xylocopa; species Xylocopa sonorina. The sequence goes on from NC_135199.1 coordinate 10,468,227, forward strand.
GCATTCGCCTTTGTCGGGACCTTTCTTCGATGCAATTTATTCCCCGACGAAACAAGCGCATCGTTTACCTCGCGTACCATTTTTATAATACACGCTGCGCTTAAATATCGCTGTTTTCTATCTATCCCGGTGCTATTTGCGTTCGAAATATCGCGGAAACGGGAACGTTCGCTGGGAACGCTAAAACGCGTTCGCGCTTTTCGTATAATTGCATGAAAACTTGCAACTCTTTGTGCCCGTAATGCATTTTAACAGACTTCTGTCATCGCGCGTTGTTAATTTCGTAATTGCGTATTTATTTTTCGCGCTCCCATTATAAATCCCCCCGTAATGAGGTCACGTGATACCTGCGATATAGAATATTGGGTTCGATGCTCCTCCTTCGTTCCAAATAAACCTACGGTAGCCTGGAAACACCGTCCATTAAAGAATCCATCAAATTAGTCGGGTAAAGTTCGCCGATTACGGTTGACTCGATTTACAGCGCGTAATTATTTACGCTTTCACAAATTTCCTTATTCATCATTCATTTCTCCCGTATCTTCGTGCCATAATTTCGAAAGACTTTCTTTGGGTAGAAAGGGCGTATTAAAAAGTGTATACAAATTTATCAATATCGAAATTATTATCATGTAACTCGCAACGCGGATACTGTAAATGGCGGATCGTAATATACCTTGGTGCCGCGTAATTATATACGCGATGCGCATGTATTAAGATAGAAGCAATTTTCATTCCCGATTACTCACAATAATTTCAGCGCTCATTACCATGGCCATGAGCCTTACGCTGCGTGCTGAATATCATAGCGATACTTAATATTAAACCACCGAATACAGTGCCAACCAGAATCCGCTGCTAGCCGTGCACGTTCCTGGAATATTAACGGGGATTTCCGTATTAATACTCAAAGGTATTCAAACGACACTTCAAAGTCAGCCGAAGTTTCGTCCGCACTTTGAAATTTCACGGGTTACTTTTTGCTAAACAGATTCTCGCTTCCTCGCTGGTTAATCCACGATTAAATGAATAAATAATAACACACTCGTACTACTAACGATACGGTTTACCTTCACGGTATAATTCGGGTAAATCCATTGACGAGCGCATCGTTAGAAGCCTCTCGCGAGAATTAATAACACGGAAATGATTCATGCTTGGAAGCCCCTAAGAAACTCTCGACGGTTGGTGTTTTGTTAAACCGCGAGACTTACCACCGAGGCCGTAAGACAGATTGACAATCGGTGGTGGCCGCCGTTGGCTCGATAATACCGTCTTCATCTTTAATTTCTTCCATAAAGTGGCAAAGGAGCTGCCAATTCCCAGTTTAACGAAGCTAAACTTGGGACAGGATCGCGACGGGGCGCGGGTTGGGCTAGCTCGGAGAGAAATGTACGACGCGACGAAGAAAATTGACTTACGATATCCCGACAGCGCCGGTTGGCTCCCATATCGGATATTGCGAGACACGATTTCCACGGATAAAAAACCCTGTTGCTGGTCGCGAGCGTAAAGCACGGGGGACATTAGACGTCGATAATGTCTACGAATCGGTACGGCTCAATTTAATTTTTCACCCTGACGACGCCATTCGTTATCGTGCGGAATTTCATTTACGTCCCCCTATTCGTTCGCTGATTTGGAAGTTTAATATCACCGGCTGGGTTTCTTTCCCGATTACTTTGTTTCCTCCATCGGGCATGAAATATCGCCGCTCCCTCGCCGCGTACTTTTCGTCTCCTCCTCCGTGTTGCTCGTTTCTTCTTTCCGTTTAATCCGCCGCCACAATAAGCCGTACGAACCGTTTCTCATTCGATCAAAGATTTATGAATCTTGTCATTCTTCATCGTTCTCCGACGAAGGGAGTGTCTGGGAAGGTTGGAACCCGTTTTTTTTCTCCGCGCTTTCCCCGCGATTCCATTATTTCGGCCGTTTCCAATTCCGCGAACAAATGTGCTTCCCAGCAGCGGTACGCGTCGCATCTCGCGCGGGGGTAACGACAAAAGTTAACGCACTATCTCAGAAACGCAATGACACGGATGCGACGAGTTGTTCGAGTGCAACAGCGATGCGCGAACGCTGAAAGTTTCGGAGCAAATTTACACCATTCGGCTGACGTACGTTTAGTCGACGAAATGTTGGTTGCAGTTTCTCCGCCAGTTCTGTCAACAATTCGATGATGCGGCAAAGTTCTATCGGTTCTCGTTTCTAGCGAACCGAAACGGGAATTATTAGGGAATTCGTTTGGAATTTGCGAGATAGGATGATAAAAAAATATACAATTCTACCGTCCTGATTGTCGTTTTAAACGAAACGGAACGGATGAAACTGGCGTCCTCTAAAATATCCAATATCCGTTTAATTGAATGGTTCGTGAGAAATAATAACTAGAGCGAAGTATATGGTATCTCGTTAGCAACTACCTCTTAACCGTATATCTTGTTATACATAAGTCCGCGTAAGACTCCTATAAAGTCTCGACGCGGAATATCAGTTTCTCGCAGGTATCGTCGAGGACTACCCGGGAACTAAATCGACGTACACGGAAGTTCACGGTAGATATCACCGGCTAAAACAACCGCGTGCATACGAGCCGTCCATTTAAACCCGTCCGTTTCTATCCCGACGGCGCGTACTAGCTCGCAAATGGTTTTCATCGACCGATACGTCTGGATACTAGCTGCACTCATCGGGACTAGCTATCCCGCGGAACGCGGTAATCCATATTTGATGAGTTATGCGCCACCTTAAATTATACTCGAACGGCGCCCTTAAACGTGTCAAAATAACGCCCCGCGAATTTATCGTTCTCCGTTTAGTCGTTACGAAAATCTATAATAATTTATACGCGCGTCGCTCACTAAAGAGAAACCGGTCACGCGTCGTGAACGCGAGATTTATGACGTGATCCGTAATTTCCATAGAATCCCGTGACACACGATTGAATCGAGTCGACTGCATTTTTCCGTTGCACCGGCAAGATATTGTAACGGGTACTGTCGCGTTTATTACCTTTCCTTTTGAAGCGTAGTTTAACACCGCCGACCCCGGTCGACCCCGCGCGACGATCGATGCGTGGTGTTTGAGCAAACGAAGAGAATGCGATCGGACGAACGATGTTTTTCGATGGGGCACAGTGTGACTTCGTTTCCTTTAACGAGGGACGCCTCGATTGATCCGACAGGGATGAACGACGATCGTTTCGTCGCCGCCCTGTGATAATTCTGTTGTAACTTCAATCGCGGACTCGCGAACGTTCTTTGAACCTGATGTCGCATCCGAGCTCTTCGCCCTCGAATGCTTCGAGCACCTTTCTCAGGATAATTGAAAATCTACTCCTGCGGTTTTCTCCTCGTTATCGGAGTGCTTTCCCTTCTTCCCTCTTCCCATCTTCCTTCGCCGTCTATCTCAACCCCTCTCGGCGCAGGAAAACGCGAATTATGCATGCGCCTCGTACTCACCGACTGCACTCAACGCACCGTAGAAAGACCTGTGCCATCTCTCTATACACGGTGATATAATACGGCATAGAATTCATCGCGCCTAACACTTTATAGCCTTCCATGAAGGGATTCGATAGAATTCTGCTACATTGCTAGAGTCTATACAATCATTTATCCAGTTCTACCTACTCGAAACTGAATTCGCCTGTCCGATTGCGTTCTCGATTAATTCTATTCGCAGTTTGGTTAACAGTTGTTACAGAAAACCTGTTACGATTTATCGTTTCCTCGTTCATCGAAGAATTATTTGCACGCTATCGACCATTCCGATCCTGTACGACTTGGTATAATACGGTCGTGTTCGCTAAACGTTCAATTTCGTGGGCTAGCCAGCGAGCAGGTTATTATTAGTCGAAGACAACGACCGAAATAGCCAATATACGATTGTTCGGGAGGGCTTGATTGAAAAACGCCGATCGATACACCATTCGCCCGACTATGAACCGTCTGATATTATGCCCGATACAAAGTTTTATGGTTTACCGTGCATTCCATGGGGAAATTATCCGGGAAATTGCACAACGGAATTTCAGCCAATTTTGAGCCGCTATCGGTATGATCTCACGTAGAGGACTTGTCGGGTTACGTGATTAATTAATCTCTCAGACGGTTGAAGAAGGATTACCAAGATCGATCATTAATATTATATCGTTAAATTCACCGTCGCACGAGCATCGGTCATGCACAGTTATTACCTTCCAAAGGTTGTTACGGTTAATTGCAACCCCTAATAAATCGACCAAGGTTTCGTCACCGATACCTCGAGCATCGGATGCGCGTACCAAATAATCGATAGATCCGAGATAATAAATTCTTTCGTTCTATCACGGTTATATAACTGAAATAGTATCAGTTATCCCATGATTCTATTCATTGCACAACCGGCGATCACGCGATCCGCTATAAACCAGCATTCTTTTATCTTCCGGTCAGAAGAGCTTAAAGATATGCAGTCTGCGAGACTTGTACGAAGAATGTGCAGAAAATTTCCATGGATCCCTCGAAACGCGACACAATAGCGCGACCCTTGAAAATCCTACGTAATTCGATGATGGCTCGAGGTTGAAGAGCTTTTCTGGGCGAGCCGTTCCCGTCCTTACGGGCCCTTCTTCTCTGCTCGAAGTCCAGATAACCGCTCGGTGTTGACTTAACGCCGCGACCCGGTTGCATTTATCCGACTGCGAACGTGAAAGTCAACAGATAATACCGATATCCTCTTGTCACGTGGAATATTGCACACATTTATATGCGTCCTGCTATGCCCGCGCGTATGCATGTATGCAAACTGCATCCACGATGGGCACGCGTTCGCCCCGATTTTGTCTCGGAAAATCTTTAGACCCGCCACCTCGTATTTGTTTTAGAAGATGTCTCGCGCGAATCCTCCAGAGGAGGCGGAAATATTTCAAGCGAGCGGGAATTGCTCGGTGGAATGATAACCATTGGCGCGAGGAGCGCGAGGGAGGAACGATTAAATGTTCTATAGATTTTTATCGGCGAGACAGCAGAGAAACGAGCCGCCGCCGTGAATTCTTTGGCTCGAACAAACGTTTCGACGTTCTCGACGATGAAAATGAACCCGCGCACGGTGAACATCGAGTGTATAGAAGAACGTGGGTAGTGCACAAGATACATACGTATATGATATTTACAAATTTCCTACCACTTTTCCGTGTGTCATCGCAAGCATTGCTCAGGCTTCCATTTAATACGACATAAGTTGCGAACACACCTACTGTCGCAATATTTGCTATGATCCCACATGCGTGACCGTTTGCTCCAAAGTGTATTTAAATCCTGTCAGGTACTACTTGTTGAATTTGAAGTTGGTTTTTGACCCAGTGGAAACGTTAATTCAACGGGAAACCGATTTGACAATTCAATTATAGCGACTAATCGGATAGGAAAACTTTTGCCTGTACAATAAAGGGTATTTTCCTCGTGAACAAACCGTAGAAATAATTTAACCTCTTCTTGTTCTGTACTTGTTGCTCGAAATGCAATTCTTCTTTCGATACCGAGAATCTCAGAAGTGTAATACTTAGTGCATAGATCGTTCGAGTCTAGTGCTGCGATCCAAGGAGACTTCTCGCTCGTTATAGAGTGACCACTGTGAATTGATATTCATTGCCGATAAAGTTATCTGGCACGTGTCTATAAGTCTTATTTTAAGCATGGTCTAACTTTTTTATGATATTTAACTTTAGGATCCGATATCCAACCTTCGTACTACACTGTATTTTGAGTTGAGTTTTATATAATTTGTATTTTGTTACCTATTACGATACAATTATCCATGTGCGAGTACGCGAGATAATTTTTTCATTCCAAGACGTTGATTCCATTAACAATTGCATTCTGCGCCTTTGAAATCCTGACAGATTCTTCGAGTCATTCAGCCTCGCCACGGTATTACAGCGCCTGTGGCGATGTACTTCGGTTTGCAGCCGTGTCGAATCAAATAGCATTTCTAGGCTCTTCGATCGATAGGATTTCTTCGCAACTTGAAGGGTTGTTATGGCAATTAAGCTTTGTAAAACACGTTCTGCATAAAAACTGCTAAACAACTCGGAGCGAACGCGAATTTGCGACTAGCTGGAAAGTAAAATTAGTCGCGTTTCTACTTAATACGATTTTAATGATATTCCTCATTTGTCGACATTATTAAAGGATGCATTTTTTCACGTCCCATGGAAAACGTTGCGTAGTTCTCAGAGGCGAGAGCTGTCTGATGGATGAATTCGCATTTCATCTATTTATGGCTCGGGAATGCACTGGATTAAAACATTGTTGTTATTTATTTCTTGATAAATGTAGCACGCGGCACGTAATCATATTTTTAGAAGGGAGATTCGCATTCGTGAAATGAACAGGCACTCGTATGCGTGGATCAAGAATGAAGAGGATATCAGACTGCTTTGCCTTTCCATTCTTTTTTCCTTGAACGGGTAACCATAAATCTCGATCAAGCGACTTGAAGCACCAGTTTCGCTCGCGTAGTTTTCGTTTTCAAAGTGCGCACTGCGCGCCACTCGTAAATCCCTATCAGAATTTGCAATTTATGGAGTGGCTTAGCCAAACATGAACACGTGAAAAATGCGTAGATACCTGATCGTTTTTTACCAGTAGCCACACTAGTTATTCATTGATTTATTTCTTCACATTTTCATAAACCATATCGCAAACGTGAATGTATTTCAGTTTTTCTTCGTTATTTCGTAATTTCAATGTTTATCGTCGATCGATTTCGAATGCAGAAGAGTGAAAAAATAATTCTCTAACAAATTTCGAATGTTAAAAGGTACATTAAAACCGAAAATGGAACAGTCCTGCAAGTACACTCGACGAGAGAACTTCGAATACGGATAATAGGAATGATCTTTTCAATTGTCCAATTATCGAGACGTCGTGAATTTTTCACCTTAGTACGTCATTGAACATCGAACATTTCGGTTTGAAAACGGACATGAATTCGTTGTTGGCCGAACGAGTGGGATTTTGTGCCGCGCGTTCCTTCTAATAATTATTTTATTCTTTAAATATTTGGTAACCTGTAGAAAAAATGGAATCATCGGAAAATATAATAATACCGTACAGGAGAGGCAATATCTCGCAATATTTCCGCTATATAAATTCTACGTCATAGAATTTTTCTCTCTTTATTCAAATAATAATGGCCGACCACTGGTATTGAAAGTATGTATGACGCAGGAATTAGTCAACTATTGTATTTGGAGAAATTATGAAAAATTCAGTTCCGTTATATTTAGTGAAGAAAATATCCTATTAATTAAACCTCAAATTGGATGTTAATCGAAAAAAACGTTTAATAAAATATTCGAGATAAACGGGCGCTGCTAGTAATAAAGTTTTCACAATATACGAGATACTTTTCTTTCCTCTATTTCTCGGCTTAATTTTTGTTAATCGAAATTCCGTACACCGGTAGTTCCAGGCTATATTGCGTTTTTATGAGTACAATATTTTCATAGTACACTACTTTATCGAAATAGTTGTGTGTGAAACTTTCATCGATATCTGACGTTATAACGGGGTTCATTATCGTGTTAACTAACTGAGTTAAATCTATATCGACGTTGGCGTTTGAACACGAAAAAGGAGGCTGTAAACATCCATTAACTGCGAAAATATTGAGGAAACGATCTACAAGCTTCAAATTTGTTTCAATCAATTGAACGCTAGCAATGAAATTGTTACAAGTATATCTATAACATTTATCGAAAACGTTTTCTCTCTACGAAATATCCATGGAACTCCTTACCATCGAACGTTCCAACGAATTTCGCAGTTTCCAATAAATGGTTGCGAAAATCGTGCGAGCATGCCATCCTCTTCGCGCGAAGTGTTTGCATTTTTTTTTTCCATGGGGAATTATTGCACCGACCTCCTTTGTTCTGATTGCAGGATGCTGGAACGACAGGATTCCACTTGCACCGGTTAAAATGAATCGCAGGGAGGACCCGCTGTTGCGGCAGCATCGCAACCGCCTGCTGCAATTAGCCGAGGCGACAAACATCAAGCCTGGCCGTGGCAGCGGGAAAAGACGTGGCCAGAGGCAGTCGCACGGTTTCGGGCCCAGGTCAGCCAGTAAAAATGTTTTAATTACAACGGCTAACTAGCGATACTTGGAGCACGAGCACGATGTAAACGTTCGACGCGTGTGCGACTGAAAAAAGTCGAAGCGCCTAATTCGGGGGCTGATTATTATCAACGCGTAATTCAGTACGAAAATTAGATCGCGCAATAATAACGCGGTAATAACGTAAAATTAATCTGTTCTCGACGCGGAAAATAACAATCTCCAAACAATGGTCTATGAAACGGATCTAGAATGGACGTACGAATCGTTGGTTGATTGGAAATTGGCAAGTTTAGTATCGAACTTGCCACTGTTCGCCTTTGATCTTCTCGAATTTTTGTTCGCAGCCGGAGGTACATTGAAAGAGAAAAATGATTATAACGGGCCTAGCGGAGGAAAACCTTTTCCACGTATCATATTTTTGCCTTGCCGCTTTCATATATTCGTCTTCATTACAGCCTCGACTACAATAGATCCCAGAGCGGTCTGCTGTCGACATTTTTATTACCGTCCGACCGTTTCCTTGCTGTATTTTCTCTTCTGGCTTTTCTCGTTTTTAATCGTTTTTGACGGATCGCGACGTGGTGAATAAGAGAGATCCTCGAATGAAAATACCAGGGAACAGTAAACTATCCGTGGCGTTCAGTGGGCTTGCATAATTAACCCTTTTTAGCCAGCGTTACACGTGCCGACGTGCGCGACATTGCATTCACCATGCATTTTACCGATCCGCCTCCCACCCCTTCTTTGTTCCTCCCTCCCTTTTGTTCGCCTCGCGTTGTTTCTACTCTTTCACGTACCTTCCCATCCTTTCTTCTCGTCCCTTGACGAAATTCCTTTCACGCGAGAAAGAATCTCCGCACCCCCGAGACGAGGCGCGGAGCTCGCGCGGTCCGTTACCCTCGATGAACGTTAACGATTCTAATTCGAGAAGATTCGAAAATTCTAGCTCGAGAGGTATCGCATAAAACCGAAACCGTTTCATTCGACTGTTACAGCAATGGCGGGCCGAGCGGCGGTAGCCGCGTTACCCTCCAGGATATCGTGAGAAGCGATCCTGGATACACGCCAAATATCGAGCATTTAGTCTTCCCGGAGCGCAAGAGCAGCAATCCGAATTTGGCTAAAGCGGCGGACGAAGCCGCGTCGAATAAATCGAAGCCGAACGCGACCACCTCGGGGAGATCTAGGCTCGCGGAAGTGTTCTCCAGGCATTACCTGAGGGGCTCCTCGCAGGACTCGACGGTCACGTCCAGGAAGAATCACTTGAACGTAAGTACACTCTGGGTACAATTGGTAATTCAATTGGAAATTTTTCCTCCCATCATCCGTAACGCGTTTACCATTCATTTTACGGACGATCGATAGCAACGGCACAGAAAGCGAAACGAGACAAAGTTTGGTCATAGAAATGCAACAAATTTAGTTTGAAAGCGGTTGAATTATCGGTTCGACCTAGATATTCGCCACGATTTCTATCCTCTTTCGCGGCGCGAGGCCATTTCAATTTTTCCACGTTAGGTAAAACAATCAAGTTGCCTAAAGAAGCGCGACGCGTACGCGCGGGGTGGTAAAACACGCCGTGGATGACCTCGATTTCATCATATTTCTTATCAACGGCGCCAATTTCGTCCGGTGGCAATAAGTGGGAACAGGTTGGCAATTAATCGCGGTGAATCTGATCGGTGCCTCAAAGCGATAGTCTCGACCGTCCGCCTCGGTTTCTTTTCGCTTCGCGGCGGATCGCCGCGCGGAGACGGGTTTTCTTCGACGAAAATAAAAATACTTTCATCGAAGGAGTTGCGTAGCCAGTCTCTCGCGCCTCCACCGTATTTGGAAGTAGAACCAGCCGGTGTGTTGCGCGTAGCCGTGAGTTTAGTTCGTCCCGTCTCGTCTCGTGTCAGCCGCAGCGCCGACACGGGCTCGTCACGACTGCTACCAGAATGCTTTTATGCAATCTCGACCGACCCAGGCTTGATTTTCAGACTGGCATGTCGTTCGTGCTGACAGATATTCGCGGTTCTTTTCTCATCGCGACTGAAATACGAGCGAAATACGATGTAGATCTACGTTTCGCGATGAATTTTCAAAGTTGTCAGAACTGGATCGAAGTTTGAATAAAATAGTACGGTTAAATCTATGACATTTAATTGATATACTTCAAACTAAATTTACTACGTTCATTTTCGCTCGAATTATCCTTAAGTAATACGAAACGATATAAAAAGTTTCATTCGCTGAATTAATTTAAAACGTCCCGGACTAATTGTCGCCGTTTCAAAAGCATCAGTCGCGAAACAAATCGAATAAACGCCACGAAGGGGCAACGAATCCGAGTAACGAATGTAAAAAGAGGTAATAAACCCATTCCACTCGATATTCTATGAGCCTTAAGAAATTCTATGACCTGTTTCTTCGAAACGATCGTTGAACCTAAGACTCTTCTCTGCCGGGGAACGTGAATTCTCCATCGACCAGAAATGCTTTTGAAATCCATAAAGAAAAAAATTAAAGAGGGGACGGTGAAAAGACGGGGTCGATCAGAAATTTCCGAGCGACAGTCTACGTTGAATCGATTAGCCTCCCGTCGAAGGAATAATTGAAAACGCCAAAGGAAAAAAAGTTCAACGCGTCGCTATCTATTCTAACTGCCTCCAAGTTGCCGTGTTAGGGAAGTATCGATTACGGCCGGTGTGTTACGTTCGAGAGATCGACAAGAAAACGCCGCTTAAACTCACTTATTCCGACAGTTTATATCCGTACCTCTTACACCTCTTGAAACTCCTCAAATTAAGAATCATAAAATTATTAAACATTCAACAGGTTCTCGTGTCACTAAACTCCCAACTACATACTCTACTCTACCCGAGACACCATCGAAACACGAAACAATCTTCCAACGGAGACGCGTCTGTTCGAAAACTTCAACCCCTAAATTAACAATCACCATCGCCTTGTTTCGACACAATTTCGCATCCCCTCGCATACCACTTTCAATTCGACGACAACAGACTAATCAAAGTACTTAAAACTATCAACCGCGGAGTATCAAAAAGTTTCAAACGTTCGTCACAAGTGATTTAAACAGCGGTAGGATGATAAACCTTACGCGACTCTGTATCGAGAACACCGCCACCGATTGGAGGCAGTATCTACTTGTCATGGTCGAATTGAACCTGACCGTCGCGAGACCGAAACTAAACTCTACATCTCTCCACTGCACGAGCCACGTTAATTCGAATTTGTGATCGCAGAGCACGTCACTGGACAGCGGAGCGACGGTATCCCATCAGGCGACAGGGTCGAGCGGTGCCACGGTGGTAACGAGAAGCGGTGGCGGTCGTCGGTGGCTGTCGCAGAGCTCGCAATCCTCCAGGCAGCATTCGGCCGAGGACGGGGTACGTGGGGGCAACGTGGGCGTCATAGGGCCCGTTTCGACCTCGTCCTCGAGTCAGGCCCCTGCCCCCGCCCTGCCACCACGTAGAGTCAGTCCAGCCGCGGATTCTACCGACATCTCGAACACGGCCACTGGCTCCCGCGGCGACAGGTAACGCGTGTGTTCTCTCACGATCTGTGCGTTTTTTGTGTCTCGTTCACGTTCCTCCTTATGTATTCTCCTTCGTATTCCACGCGCCCTTTCATCCCTAACGCGGAAGATCGCGCGGGCATTTCGATTCGCGCGTACTCGTTTCCCTCCCTGCTATCTCCCGACAACCGGGGGTGCAACACAGTTTTATCGAGTCCCGGTTTGCATCTCACGCGAGGATTTTTATCGTACGGTTTCATACGTTGGTAAACGTTGTTTACATGCACATGGGTGTTCGCGTGCTCCGTGCTCGTGTCGTTGATCTCCTTTCGGAGCAGTGCTCGTTACGAACCGACTGATAAAATCCAGTCTCGGATTTAAGATCGCACGCGAAATTAATATCCCTCCTTGGAGTTGGAAATACTTGAACACGTCTGCAGTTTTCTACGGACACCTTCGGTGGGTTTCGCGAAAATCGCGAGCAGCCGCGATCATCCGACGAAAGTTTCGCCTCGGGTAACCGTCGCGGGTCACCAGAGGAGCGTGTTAATTTTTTACGTGGGCCTCGGAGTTCATTGTCCCGCTCGTCTCGGCGCTTTATTCGTCGGCGTGGCACGGCCGGACCAAAAAAGGACACGTCGGACTAGACGAATAGGTAACAGCGTCGCGCCGCGAAAACCGTATAACCGCGTCGGTAGAGTGACGAGGGTCTAGCTGGATATTACGTTCTTGGGGGAGGGCGAATCGATGGCGCGTAGGGAGCAGCGCCGCATCGCCGGCAGATTAATACTCGTATCAGCCGTTGATACGCCCGCGGTGGGGTAAAAAGTGAATTAATTCGATCGCGATCGCCGAGTTTACGTTTGCTCTCTTGCGTTATTTACTTTTTTGCCGTCGTGAAGCGCGGCGGTTACGCGCGATGTAAGTTTCATGAAGCCGAATGAAACGGGGCGACCGCTTCCTGCACCGCGCTCGCTCTGTCCCCGGAGCTTCCCCGTCGAGTGCGACTTGTTTACACACGGGAATGCAAAATTCAACGGGTGAACGACGAAGGGAGCTGGATCGTTCCTAGACCTCTTTCCGAAGCCCTATACGGTTAATTAGTTGCCCGGTATCATTTTTACCGGGTTTAATGAGGTCGTGGAAAAGCGAACCGGTCGCTTTCTCGAATCGCGCGTTCACTCTGTTTTTCTCGCGTACAATGCGGCTGTATTTTCCGCTCGCGTACCAGCCCGTCCGCGAAATCATGTGAAACTTTCATTTACGTATCGACGTAAACGCTAACGCGATCGCATAATCGGGGACGGTGCAAGGGAACCTCTGTAACGACCTGGCATTCGATATCCTAAATTTAACACGCGAGAGTGATCCTAATCCAAGTGCGAAAACCGAGGGAAACCAGTTACCCTGAAAACGATGTCGGTTAAAAGGTAAATATAATTTAATCAGGACATCTATATTTGTGCACGTCGATAGGATCGTCCAGATATAACGCGGCATTCAACCCCTGTGACATCTGGACCGAAACAAATTATTTGATTTATACATTCGAAGGTGTACGTCCGCGTCTGGCTTTTGAAATAGAAGGGCCGCCCGTCAAAGTGGACAAAAACGATTCCCGTCTGTCCCGTTTATTTATAGCATTAAATGCGAAATAGGCTATCGAATATTTGCATGAACGTTCGAGTTTTTTTTTTTTGCATCGAACGTTCGGCTATAATAGCGACCAACCGACGTACGAGGGCCATCGATCGATACCAATCACTATGGATCAGCGTCGAGGAATATCGATACGCTGGAAGTAGAAAATTTTCGCGCCTATAATTAATTAACACGCCGACTTTTATCTGATAATTCCACGCAGACCGCGCATGCAGCGTTCAATCTTGAAATGAATCGAGTCATTTGGAAGATTGGAACGTCATTTACTCCGGCGTTTTAACCACTCGAGTCACCATTCGAATCTTGCCAACAATTCCATTTCTCCTTCTCGCCGTTGCTCCGCTTTTTATGAATTATTACACCGGGAGGTTATTCTTACGCCGTTGTCTTATTTCTCGAGACGACGGTGACTGCATTCACGGGGACTCATTAATGATAAACGTTAGGGGCATCTCTGAATTACTGATGCGCCGGGCCGTACCCGTTGACATCCGTGAAATTCATTTTCCGTCCAGCGTGATAACGGATTTCATTTCGAAAATTTTCTTCCGCGACCTACATACTTGGACGCGCTTCGAAGCTCGTCCGCGAATTGAAATTCTGTCCACTCGTTTTACGAAACGCTTAAAACGTTTTGCAGCAGCGTCGGTGGTTCGTGTTACGTTGAAACATTGTACGATTGATGCCCCCCTCCCACTCGTACATACGCGAAAATATTCTTGTTAATTTAGTTAGAACGTGAATTTCCACGTCCCCCTTTTTTTTGCCTTTTTCTTTGATAAATATCTAGGTTATCCTACTTTAGTCGAACCTTGTGGTATCGGTGAGAAAAAGTTTCACGACCATTTATTTTCAACATCGACCAAATAGCCTCGGATGTCCACGTTAGCCAGTCCCTACTTTTCGACCTCCGAATTTTTTTCGTTCTATCTTGCACAATGGTTTTCATTCGTGAGAAAAAAAAAATAGCACGCGCAACGGTTGGACTCTATCGACAATGAGGAAACCTGGCCCACGGAGCCTGGAATTTTACGCGGAAAATCTCATAATCGTAGCTTACCACGTAAAGTAATCGAGCGCTTTTTTCTTTCGCCATATGAAACACGCTAAGATGCGAGAGCCACAAACAAATTGGACAAAATAATTTTCATCGTTCCCAGCTAAGCAGAAGCTAGACTATTCTGATCCACGAGCATCCCATCTTCTTACCACGTTTTATCACGCCTTTACCTCCACGCGGAGGCAGTAACACGCGGGGCGTAAGAAAAGGGAAATGGACCCTTGTACATTTAATCACAGTTAAACTGGAAGCGTTTCCGTGTCCCGACGAGCGGGTTTATTTTCGTCGGGACGCGAAAACGTCGACGCGAATCCATTTTACCGCGGCTCGTACTTTACCAGCTTTTGCGACATGCACACACCACGCCGCGGCGTCGTGTCTGTGTCTCCAGCATCGGGGGAGGAAAGAATCCCGTCTCTGTAGACATTTCGAACCAAGATGGATGCAACGTCCTCGTTTCCTTTCGTTCTTTCCCCTCGTGACATCTTTATTTGCTCCTCTTCTATCTCGCGGTGTCTATATCGCCAGCCACGTAGTCTCGATGAATATTTATACGGCCAGATTGTGCTCGAGGTAGGAAAGAGAAGCGACGCGGCCAGGTTACGCCGGTGCAACAACCTCCGCGAATCGAGTTCCGCAAATACAAACTTTAAATATACATACGTATGTATTATATTCGTCCCTATCCGTAAGGGTAGTTTCCTCGAGAGCTAACTCGGAACATCCACGAATACCAATTCGTCCCGTTCGATGTTTCATATTTCTTCTCTCGTTCAAAGAATATTTGCCTCTCGCACAGAGAGAGGGAGAGAGATAGACAATGCGACGATTGATTAATCGACCCGAGAAAATTGACTGAACGTTCGTCGTGCAACTTATTTACAGAGGTCCAAACGTGTCGATCCTGCACTTACGCAGCACGTCAGATCCTTGGGAAGTTGGTTCTCAAGGCTCCTCGTATAGCGTCGGCAGTAACAAAAGTCAAACCGGCGGCAAAGGAAAATCGAGCGGAAACACGCGGGGATCGTATACGCGTGGCACTTCGATACCATCGTTGAAACGTCACGACACAACCCCGTCGACGGCGTCTACGTCGAACTTGAAGCAGCATCGACAAGATAGCCACGGACAGGCAAGTAAAACGTTCGAACAGAAAAATCTCATTTTATTGTACGTGTCTATGGAGTCTTGCGCGCGTATCAGTACCTCGATATGGTATCGCGAACTCTCACTTTGGAGGCTTGTAAAATTCCCCGTTGCGAAGCTTTTACCACTCTTTCCTGCGGTTCAGTTTATTTGAATTTCAAAATCCCCCCACGCGAAGCGCACCGTTTCGAACAGTCGCCAACTCCGATCCGGGTTGAACGTTTGAACCCTCCGAAAGTTAGGTTCGAAAGCAAGCCGTGGGAATGAAAGTTCGAACTTCCGTAATGCTTGTTAGAAAAGTTCGAAGACCGTCTCGTCGATGCGTTTCGATCGTGGACGCCGGTTGTTTCTATCGATCAATTCACGGACAGGTGACGGGTTCTCGTCGACGAGAATCCTCGAATTCGTTCCTGTCGGGTAACAGCGGCACCTCCGGGGAACTTTTCATCAGCGGCGACTGCAGCAGGGAGTTGTCGCCGGTCCGATGGTGCGACAGGGAGGTGGACGGCGTCTATCTGGGTCGATCGGGATGGGTTCAAGTACAGCAAAGGTCTCTGGACGAGAATCGTCGGATAAACTACGAAAGTAGCCTGGCGACGGCGGCCACGGGCACTCTGCCGTTACCGCGTCGGACCACAGTGAAATTGGCTGATTACCATTGCAACAGCGAGCCAGGGAAATGCCCCGAGGAATATCTGCGATTGGACAGTCAAAGGCCGGATTACTTGGCTCTGCACGGTCAAGAATTCGAGTCGGTAGCGAGCAGCACTTGCACCTCGCCCCATAGTATACCGGAGTCTTATTCACCGCCGTCGATCACGCCGATCATCTCACCTCCGCCAGCTTTCCAAGATGCGGTCGGCAAGAAGTCCTCGAAACACTCCGCCGGGCGCAACAACTACGGGAAAGCGCCATTCTTGCCACGATCCAACGCTATAGTGGACAGTGACATCATCAGTCCTCCACCTTCGCCTCCGCACCAAGTGAATTGGAGTTCCTTGCCGTCTTCCTCGCGGAAATCATCGAGCACGCCGTCCAGACCACGGAGGCAGAATACCAGCAGTCAGCAACAGCAGCAGCAGCAGCAACAACAACAGCAGTATCGTATGGCGCAGGCTAAATCGTTGGAAGATCAGTCCTCTTCGAGGAGGTCGCAGTTCGTCCAGCGTTACCTAGAATCGTCTAGTTCGTCCTCCTCGTCGGTAGGTTTCAGAAGTCTCGACAGTTGCGTGACGAGGTCAACGATGCCCAGGCTGGCTGAGAACACGGACTCCTCGATAGAAGGATACGACGACGGCGACGACGAGGACGACAACCCCAGCTCGTCCCTGAATCTGAGCCTCGTCTCGTCATCGATAATAGCGCTTAATTCGTCGACGGAGTCGGTGCGCGCGAACGGCGAGAGGATTTCGCCTAACAGGCAGGCTCGTCACCACAGAAGTCAACAGGGATTGAGAAGATCGCCCGGGTCCTCCGAATCCGGGAAATTGTCGTTCAATTCGCCGTCTTCCTCCTCCTCCTCGTCGAGCAGCGTCGAAAGACAAGGCAGATCACCGACGCCCAATCCTTTCCGACGTACCAACGCGTCGAGGCAACATCAGAGCGCCAGGACGGCGCAAGTGTCCCCGGATTCTCATCAGTCACGCGTAAGAAGATCTAGGAGTCTTCAATTACCCGAGAAAAGGTCTCCGAGCGCTGCGCCGCCGAGCAGAGAACACTCGAGGGAATCTAACGAGCCCCACAGAGTCGTCGTGAAAATCTCCACCGATCGAGGGAACGAGAGGAAACGTCATACTCTTCAAAACAGTACGTATTACCCACTACTATTCAGCCCTTCATTATTTACGCCGGTTACCCTCTCGATGCGAGTTCTGCTTTAAATTTTATCGCGACCGTGTCCCTGTCACTCGGACGTTTTATTATCGCCGTTAACTTCGATCGTTTTACTCGAAACGTAAGAATTGGATCGAACGTGCAGTTGCCTTTTCCGGTCATACGCTTTCTCTGGCTGTTACTATACCACAATACAACGCATCGTGTGTGCATGTTTCCCAGGAAAAGCGCAGTCAACCGAGGTGGCGTTGAACGAGGAACTTATCCGCGAGACAGAGGCAGTAACCGAGTACCTTTACGGGACAAGAAGCCGCGTGGTCACAAGAAGCCTTCTCTCGAGCCGCTTCGAGCGTCGCGAAGACGGTCAGGAGCAAAGACAAAGAGGCAACCCCAATACATACGACGTTTACTTTATATCGACGAAGCAGCAGCAACCTTCGAAGTCTGCCGGCCCATCCATGCAACAGTCGCAGCAGCAGTCGCAACAACAACAGCAGCAGCAACAGCAACAGCAGCAGCAGCAGCAGCAGAGCAAGCAACAACAGCAACAGCAATCCAGGCGACCAAAAACGCTCCAGCGGGGGGCAACGACCCCAAACGCGAACCCTTCGTCGTCCAACCACGACTTCTGCGTCAGCCCCGACACGAAGCTGCGCTGCAACAGCAGCACCTGCGATTTCTGGCCGCACTGCTCGCAAAGAGATACCTTGTACTCTCCGAACCAGGCACCGGTATTCATGAAGCTGTCTCAGAGCTATCCGGCTCATCAGAGGCTCCCTACGGACGCGGGTAGCCACGCGAGCAGAGGAAGCGCCAGCTCATCTCCAGCGTCGTTAGAGCGAATGGACGAGCGGGAGTTGCGCGATCGCGAGAACCTCAGAAAGAATCGATCGGCTCGCGATCAGAACAACAGTAGCGCGAGCAAGTATCAAGAGCGACAGCCGAAGAGCGTGTTGAAACAGCCGAATCGATGGTCACCTCTCGAGGGAACCAACGGAAACGGTACGAGCGTGGAGAAGCGGGAACACCATCGATTCTATCAGAAGCCTGAATTCGCTGGCAGCTTCGAGGGTTGCGAGAATAAAGACAGGAAAGTGTCACCGGTCCAAGGAAAGAGCATCGCGAACAACAGATCCCCGAGCGGGCAGGTCGCGTCTTCGTCGACCACTTCGTCATCGTCCAGCAGCGATATTTGGGTCACCACGTCCGATCGAACGGTGACGAAAAGTCCAAGGAACGCGAAGAGTTCCGGGGCATCAACTCCGATGGAGGACGCCGTGATTGGCTCTCTGAAAACACTGATGGAACCGCCGAAAGATGGAATGCTGTCCAGGCCTGGAAGCGCTCCAACGAGAGGGGAGGACACTTTGACCGCGGATAGCTCTTTGGATCCTCATCAGCGATCGCTCTCCCTGCCAAAGTCCTTCCTGACGCACAACACCAACGGGTAAGTCTACTCCATTATGTCTCTGTACGTGGTAGAGCATACTCGTGGAAGATTCCGGTCTTGATAGTCTGGAAGTTCAGCTGCCCGTTTAATTAACCTCTGCTTAATCCCCTACTGCAATTACATTATTTTCCCTCTGAGGACAGGAGAAAATTTAATGAAAATAATTCCATTTACCCCGCGTGCACGCGCATAACAAACATCTCGTTCAGTTTTCATTGGAAACTCGTACGTGAACTTGCGTAGCACCCCGGCGCAACTTGCACGGTGTATGAAACACGTGCCGTAATTTGTTCAACGCTAGGGTACACGTGCAATCCAATTTTCTACAAGTTCAATTACTTGGGGTCTCAGTTGCCCTGCTGCGTGTGATAGTCGGTAGATCGCGGACCAAAGTTACTAATGGTGTAATCGCATACACGTCACTTGCACTAGATGCCTTGATCCCCTCAGACAGATATTCCATTTTCCAGGTAAATCCGCGTGTGTGCTAGTCAATTTCCCTGTTCAATGTCACTGATGTATCGATCACACGATGTATAACAAATTACACGCTACCCTTACACGCGAATGACATATCGTTTCGGTTATTTAACCGTGCTCGTTACAGAATAATTAGTTTTTTAAGAATGCATGCCGCTCTTCAGCGAAATGAAATGCAACGACATCAGAGCATCGATGTAACCACGCGATGATATCGATGCACCGATATAATCCACGTAACGTTGTCACGATACAGCGATATCGTTGCACCGATACAATTCGCCTAGATCGAGGTCACACTCGTGCTCCGTAATTACATTAGCAATTTACGATCGCGATAAACATGGTCCGTAATTTTTCTGTTCTCCACGAATGAGCGTATTCTTTGCGGAAAAATTAAAAATGGCCACTAGCTTTACAGACGCGACCATTCGTTGAGAATACCGGTTCTAAAACGTCGCTCGAGCGGACCGGTAGCAACATTTTCGTAACGTTTTATAGTTGGTCAAAGGTGTAACATTTCACGCGTTCTTTCACCCGAATGTCTGATCGTCCGGTGCTAGGAAAAACGCGGAAACTAACGGAATGCTTCGAGACGAGAATAAACGCGCCAAGTGTAACGCGACGTAATCGTACGTTCGTCGAACCGGTCGCTCGCGCGTGTGAAGCCGCCCACGCGATGGCCCACGCGAGACCCGCGAGTGCAACTGAACCGACGCGACATACAAAGGAATATCATACCGCTGGTTACGCACGGTTCCAGTTTTCACCGAACACGGCTAGAAACACTGGATTCAACTGCAACGACGCGTGCTCGTTGATTCGACCGAAATGGTAGTCTGAACCGCAAAGAACGATGTTTAACGAGATCTCTAGCAAAATCCTCGCGATGATGCATGGTTCCGTTTCTCAAAGGGATGGCCTCTCGTGTCGAAATTAATTAAACACCCAGGATCGACGTATATATGAGAGGAGAGCGCGAAAGAAGAATAAACGAGGGGACCGTATTGAAAATGAAAAGCCAATTTCTCGCTTAACCTGGTACCCGGAAAAATTCACCGAAATTAACGAAACCATAATCGGATAACGCGCGGAGGCGCGCGTTCCCATTGAAGTTTCGATCGACGGGCTCTCGAATGCGGTTCGCGTGTTTTTGGAATTTCGAACAGGACGTTACTGGGCAAATGTCCCTGGTATCTCTGGCAAAGCGGTTAATCCTACGAGTGGAAACTTCCGCGAAGTTTCGTTCGTTGCGTTCTTCCTTTACTCTTTTAAGTCGTGCACGATTTCTTGGAACAATCCAACCCTCTGCGTGTTCGCGTATCTCGTAGCGGGTGTCGCGAGCAGATACTTTGGGGAATCTATGAAGGATCGTATCGCGGTACTCCGGGAAATGGTATCGGAATATAAATTCTGATACGGGAGAGTGGATAATTCCCCGAATTATAGCTACGTTACGGCATCAATCCTTTTTGAAATACGTGGAAGACGTCGGTACGACGGTTCGAAATAGGATTTCCTCGATACACGTTTCGAATTTCTTCCGCGGGTTTTAAGACTTAGACTCGTACCTTTCTCACAGATTTATGCCCTTTTTCTTAATCCTTGCATTACAATGGATTTACGTAACAATAGATCGTTGAATTCTTTTATCCCCGCTCACTTTTGTATTTCTTTTCATTTATAGACGTGTGAATAGACTGTTAATTTTTCTTTAATGAATTATTCAGGTGTTTTCGAGGCACGACCATGAGCTGGTTCATTTACTCTGCCCTCAGATTCCTTTCCTAAAGGCGGCGCCCACGCGCGGCAACAAAATTCTGAACGACTATATTAGCCGGTGCCGAAGGATAAATTATTTATCGATCGAATTCACGGCGTTTAATTTTGTATACGACGTAGGATTCCGTTGTCAGTGGCCGTGAGAGGTTCGCCGCATTAATCTTGGAAAATGTCGCTCTGCATGCGCCAGAAATAGCCATTCTAACTTCTCTCTTGGTTATATTTTCTGCTTTCGAAGAAGCGCGGGGATATTAATGGCCTCGTAGAATAAAAACTAATCCATCTTTCTTACTCACGGAAAATATCTCTCGGAGGTTTGTTAGTATAATTCTTTCGAGTTATGAGATTACAAAGAGCGCTTGTTTTTGCGATAACAATCGTTTCAGGCAGTTCATCAAAGCAATGCAACCATCTAGCATCGTATCGCACTCTTTCCAAAAAGAGTCGCCTAATTGTCCTACTAAAAATTTATTTTATTCCTCGTATTCGTAAAAATCCCCGATGCTCCCATGAATTTTCGCAAACTGCACTCCCGCAGGCAATTCGTGTCCGCAAATGGAGAGGCGCGATCATCGCTGGTACGTTAAAGTAAGTCACAAAACGTTTGATAGATGCTACTATCGTAGAATTTGATATTCGATTCGGTACGCGATATTATGCCAGCGATGTCTATGCAAATGGTATTAATCTCCAAAGGAGTGGAATTTACGCGACAGGTGGCCGTTTGCCTCTCAAACCTATCGGAAATTCATATAAACCTACAATGCCTATGAATTCCAATTGGATTCAGGAATTTACTATTCATTTGACAAATACTTGATCGAATCGGTAAGCTAATTAGTTGGTTGGACCGCAGCGCGACGATCGATCATTTGTTTCCATCAATGGGGCTGCCATTCATTTTTATTGGTCGTGCGTCAAATTTGTAGCATACGGGATACAATTTTTTAAACGTTACGTCGATTCGTTGACACTTAAAACTTGTTGAACTCGATACCCACGGAGTAGCTCTTAAAAATAAGAATATCTCTGTCCGTAGGTGACATTGAACAGAACCATTGACTTTTTTCACTCGACTTCTGTTTTTAACATTACTATTAATAAAGTCCCAAGTAATTCTACCTTCATTTAACTAAAATCCACTTGCTTTCGCGCATGTTCGCATCAAGCATTGGATATTAAACGGCTATTGTGTCGGTGAAACAATAGCAACATGCCTTTTCATCCCTCCTAGCCGTGATCTCGTTTTCCTATCGATTACGGTAATCGTGTGATCGATGTTGGAACCGACATAATCCACGAACGACCCCGCGCAGCGTATCACAATACCCATTCGCCTCTCTATGATTTCAAACCGGAACTATAACCGAGCGCCGGTTTTCCCCGAATTCAATCAACTTAATTGCTAGGCAGAGGCGGAGGAGGACGTTCTCGATCGGCGATGGACGCAGTCGAGCACGGTTCTCCTCGAATCCGCTCGGAATTAACGGGGGGGCGTAATCGGTTACGTGGCTGGCGAACGCGAACCGGTTTCACTTGCGAATGAGGCGCCGTTTGCAAGTGTCAAGTTTAAATGGGCTCGCATCGATTGCGCCAGCCGAATGCACTTTCTCCGAGCCGGTGATTTCTTCGCCGTAAGCGCTACCTGTAGTTTCTGTTACGATCGACCACCGTCGGCTACTTTATTCCGAACCTAACAGATGGCCTCGCATCCCGTTCTCTCTCTCATCTGCTCGCTACCTGTGTTCCAGCCGATTTTTACGGACGCGCGACTTACGATCAATTCCGATCGTACGCAGCGTCGACTGGCGCGCGAACTACCCCCTAATCGCGGAATATTTTTATCGATCCGTGATTAAAAGAGATAAATGTTTGCGTTTGCGAACAGGTAGAAATCGTTCTCAATAGAAGAGTGTACGTACCCATTGTTCACGATTAAATTCTTGTATTTGTGGATAAGAGACGCAGGGACCGGATAACGAGAACTATCAGAGGGAGGAAAAATCGTCGTAGGAACGTGTCACGGAAACGTGACCAGCAGTTAGGATCAGCTGGCTCCTTCTCGGTGGCAAATTGGGTAAAACGAACCCGTGAGATTCCGTCGTGATAGCGCGCATTAATTACGAACTCGGTAATTACTCAGGACTCGAAAAGAGAGAGGGAGAGAGAGATATCCGATGAGAGAGTTTAAATCGCTAAATTACCGTGTTGGTTTATGTTAATCGTCAGCTGCGCGAATTTCCACAGGAAATAAAACGCCGCATCTCCATTGACTTCCTGTGACCGTTCGTTACTTTCTTTGTTACTCCGCTGATAAATGGTAATTAGAGTGTGCATCGCGCGATAGCCTGCGATCGATGCCAAAGGTTTTGCGTTAGCTGTTGCCAATTACTCTTCAGCCTACGTTGGCCAGGAATTTGATTAAGTTCCGTGGACGTTCTTCCGACAGCTTGGGAACGTGCGTTTCCACTCTAGTGTCAGTTGCCGATAATTTAATGGAAAACTAATAAAACGTTATTATGTCGGAAACCTGGACCGTTTAAGCGGTAATACGCAAACTCATTAGTCGTAGAATCAACTCTCGACCCATTATTCGATATGATTAGGAAATAGGTTTCTGGATAATTCATGAAAGCAATACGTAACAACGCTTTGTATACTCATAATCTTACGAAGAGTCGAAGTAATCGAACTGCAAACTAGAACTTTTAGAGATGTCACTGTAGCGTGTATTCGTGAAAATAGGCGATCCACTAATTACCACGAATCCCAGAAGGTATTCGGT
Source organism: Xylocopa sonorina (assembly GCF_050948175.1). Lineage (NCBI taxonomy): Eukaryota > Metazoa > Arthropoda > Insecta > Hymenoptera > Apidae > Xylocopa > Xylocopa sonorina. Next base: position 10,492,054 of record NC_135199.1, read on the forward strand.
TAAATTATTAAAATTATTAAAATTAGAGGAATATCTTTTACTCCAACCGTGAAATTACATTATTGCTTCAATATGGTATATAATTTTCACGCGTCAACAATTACGCTTAAATTCATCCCAATTATCGCGTTCAATTAAACGTTCTAAATTGGATCAATAAACGAAGTCCACGTAGCATCGCGCTGAAAGCCGCTTAGTTTTTCTGTACCATTTTGGTAAAACCAAATTCCGGATTCGTGTCCAATGTCGGTCTACGGATTTTTCTAAACGCGTTGTCATTCATAACGAGAAACGTGTGCGTTCGATCGGCAGAAAAAAGAGATTCGTTTGCTTACCAGTTGCAAAATCCGTCCGGACGGAATTGGCAGCGTAAGTAAGTTTTATCGTGGCGGGGTACGTTGCACCTGCAACTTGCACCCGTTCAGCTCGAATGATACCAAGGAGGCGATGAAATTACATGCTTTCCCCGTCGACAATGCAGAAGATCGACTAACGTTACGGGAGACGATCGTTGGCTGAATTCGCTGCTCCGTAGCCGTTTTCAGAGCATCAAAAATCGCGTTATTCGCAATTATTTTGCAGAAACAATCAGGTCGACGCAAGCTGATTTCGATGCTAACTGGTTCCACGATACAAAAGATCGAATCGAAATATTACACTTATCAGAGATATGAAACGCGCGATACAGTGTGTCCAATTAACGTGATACGTCTGCAACCAAGTAAAAGCGAATAGCGAACGATTCGACGGACACGTTCGTTGGTAACACTTTTGGTAACAGGACTAACACACTACCATCACTGGCGATCATTTTAAGCGGACTTTACACTAATATCCGCAACGTGTTGGGACCGACGGCGTCGGGTTTCCGTCGTTAATTATCGAATGAGCGAACGCAATTTCTACGCGATGCGCGATTTTAATCGCCTTGGGATCTTAAATTTCGTCTTTAATAGCGCTCGATGTTAATTAACGTGTAGCCAGATTTTGTAGCCTGAAGTCGGAAACAAACGTTTTTACTTTCGCTCTACGTACAGCGATTATAGGATAAAATTGATAACCGAGGATTAAAGTGACTTTGAAAATGCAGAGGGAACAGGACGAAGCGATAAAATTATATTACACTTTTCAAGATTCCTCGAAAAACGTGGAGCTTTTCCGGGGCGATGCATATTTTATGCTTCCGCGAGGCTTCCCGTAATACAATTCATCGTCAGCTAGATTCTTTTAAACAACCTCCACGTAAATTTCAAATTATTGTTAACGTCAGAAATCGCGGAGTTGCTCGAATAATTCTTTGCGCCCAGCGAAACGACCAATGTTGCTCGCGACTACGAGAATTTTATACGGGGAAACTTTAAACTTGCTTCACGTACAGAGGAACGCTTTCCGTTTATGGCCACCACTTTAAAACATTTGCCTACGTTTCCGCTTTCTAGATATAGTTTCAGTCGAATATAAAGCCAATTAACTTTATTCTTGAAACGCGGAGGTGGATTTTCCACGAGGTATTTACCATATACGGAAATGTTCATTTTCGTACAATTAGCACGCTCCGCACTCTTGTTCCGTACGAATAATAGTCAAACATTTGTTAATCATATCGCTCGCGATTAATGTTAAATGAACGTCAAATGAAACTTAACTGTCGGATTGGAAATTTATTGTCTCTGGGAGAAATTGTACGTTATAAAATATAAGCTATCCCCCCTTGGTTATTTAATGCACGATCCTTTTTTATTGAATTACGCGCCGCAGCTGGAAAAAGTCGAACGAAATAGAGCTACAATTGGACGTAATTAGTGACCCCACGGGACATCTTCACCTCAGGAGCGACAGGCCTCGGTCGACTAACTTTTAAACTCGAAACGTCGCTCCCGTTCTGCTCCCTTTCTTAATTATTCATTTCTGCGTGGGCGTTGTCCTCGCGCAACTTTACCGCCTTGCCAAAACTTTGGAAAAGTTACCTATTCTACGTGGCGCGGCGGAAAACTTTCACTATTGCGTGCGCAAAAATACGATCGTGTACGTTATACGAGTCGACGTTCACCAAAATTTATTCCCGCTCTTCCTATACCATTTTTCTGAATTAAACATTTTGCTTGGCACTAATCGTGATGCAATTTACGTGATATCCCGTCCGCAAAAAAAAAATGGAGCACGAAATCTGTTATGAGAGCGTAGAAAAATTGCGGAACCCGGGATGGCCAGCTAAAAATCGAGCATTCGTGCACGTTCCCCATGAACGAAATATTTTAACCTGGCTCGCTTTTCGTCAGCCGGAAAATCCTCGGCTCACGCCAGATTTACCCCCGTCAAAACTTTCTGGCTGCATCGCGAATTTCGGGGATGCGAGTAATTTTCGTTCACGGCTAAAGTTGACGAAACGAGGATCACCTGTACATCTTTATAGTTCTGTGACAGGAGCCACAGTGGCTTGCGAGCGAATCGGTTGGTGGTCGCGTACACCTCTCATAAAACCGCATACTCGCGTGGCATTCTCGAGGCTCGCGCCTTGCCAATGCCTCTTTATTCCTTGTCATCCCAGGAATTTTTCGAGGTGTTACGTAGCCTTAAACTTGGCTGGTTCGCGGATAAAACGTTGATGGGTGAAGCGGATGTTACAGCAACTGTTACAGTTTCGAGGCTCGTAAATGGGACAGTCCTGTTTTCATGGTTCGCAGTAAAGTGCGCGTGCATCCACGATCCCGCAACTTCCATGATACACGTACGCGTTTAACGTTTATTGTTCATAAAAATATCTCAGAAGATACGAAGCTCAAGACACGCGAGGCTGCCTCCGTGGTTTCCCCTTTTTCCTTCCTTTAAGCACGGTATCTCGTTTCAAACTATGGGGAGGCTAATTAATTTCGTTTAATCCCGACGTCGCCGTCTATGGATCCCATAAATACGGCGTATAACACTCCTACGTTAGTGTGTCACATAATGAGCTGGATTAATAAAGGGAATTCCTGGGGACGTTGGGTACGAACTCGTAAAATATGCGCGGCTGCAATTACGCATCTCGTTGAACCCGTTACGGCAAGAAAATAACTCACTGCCAGCCTCCTGAAACTATTCAATGCTCGTTAATGTTACTTGACAAATTATTCATGTGCAATACCGGTTTGCCGAGTTATTATACGAATCAAAGAAAGCTGGAGCTATTATACGATGCGATGTTTCCCTTAATACGAACATGTGACACGGTTTTAACGCGTATTTAATTAATCTAAGTCATTGCTGGAGATATTTTTAGAATATTGTTCCAAGGCAATTTTCAGGTTTTTCTCGCGAGCTTGAACTCTCGAAGAACAGCAAATCACACGGCGGTTCATCATTTTCCTGGGAATTAAATTGCTCGCGATGACGATAGCCGATACACGACCCGATCGATATCAAAGCCAAAACCTGCTCGTGCAACGTTTGTCCCAAACTACTAATCCGTACGTACGAACTTCCGAGATTGCTCGTGCACGGCATTCTGCGCGTGTTCGTTCTCTCTGTTTGTACGCGCGAACGTCGTCCGCGATGGATGCTTGTCTGGCTGTGATCATAAATTACGAGCCACTAAGCGAATGGAGCATACTCGACCGTAATATTCGGATCAGTCGCGTGGAACATGGCATCGAACTCGAGAAATGGTCAGATTCTGCCTGCCAACGAAGCGTACTACACGCGTCTACGTTCGCGTACCGTCCTCCTCCTTTTTCTCTCCCCTGGGCTGATCTCATCTTCCCCGCGGATATTCCATTGCGAATGTTTCCGGGCGTCGTCGAGCACCGTGACGTTTGACAAGTTCCAGACGCGCGCGCCACGCCGCGTAAAATTTATGTGCCGCGATCGTAAAATAAATGACACGCACCGTAATTAGAGTTGCGCGTAGACGAAATTGAACTTTGAAGCGGCACGAGTAATTAGACTCTGTCGAGTGGCGGCGTCGAATTTATTTGAAACGTTCAGTTGAAACTGGTCCTCCACGCGGCACACGGGAATAGAGGAAATCACGGGGCGAAAGGGAAGCGAAGCGTGTACCGTTTAGACGTGCAACGAGTCCTGTTTGCCGTAAACGGGTCCTTTGGTGCTTCGTAAATCAATGAACTCCGGGAAATAGATGGAACCGGAACGTTTTGCAACCGGAACGGTTCAAGCTGATACGGTTTTGGAGATACGCCGACTCTACTGGACCACGCAGAGGAATCTTGAAGAGCTCGATGCTCGATCGCTCGTTTCTTGTTCGAAACAAACGTCGACGCGAAGTACGATAGCGACTAGAGACACGATAAGGCGAAGATCGTAATAATTTTTCGAGGCGTAAATCGTGGTTCATGACGGAAGCGACGAGGAACGTGTGCGGCGTTTATCGCTGTAAAATTGAAAAGGTAATTGATTAACGGTGAAATAGCGAGTTGCTCGAAAGCAGGCATATCGAGCCGACGTGAATGTCGTTAGAGTGATATATACGGGTCGAAACACAGGGAACAGCTTGGAGCGGTCTTGAATGCAAATCGCAAGTAGTGGTGCATTCGGTAGCGCCTACACACGCATACCTGCCGCAGACGTCTAATATTAACGACCGAATGTAATGATCGTTACACGCCTTTGTTCTAACGGGTTGGCTACGTTGCGATACGTACAAACTATGCGCTGATCTAATCTCTCCTTCGACGAGTCCTCGCGTTTTAACGCGACCCTCCTCGAGATCGAGACCGCCGCGATTAATCATCGATCGACGATTCGATGATCGCTGGCCGCGGTAGATTGCTCGGCTGTGCCCTCGTGACAAATTCTTTTGCGAATTTCTTTATTCTCCTGTCACGATACTCGATGCACGCATACCTCGCAAGACAAATCCTTTCTACTCGAACAGTTTTACGCTGTCCGAGACGAAGGCTGGTTAGCGGCGTTATAGTTAAAACGCTCCTGCGCCCCGGCGGGGAATTGTTTGAACAATTCGAGCATAGTACGCGATAAAGAACGGCCGTGCAATAACAGCGGGCATTACGAATCGTGATTCATAAACCTGTCGGATTCTATCGAATACGGACGTGATTTATCGGTGGTAGCCGTGATAAAACTCGCTTAGATCGTTGCCAGCCAAATGCGAGCAGGCAATTGTTATCGACACTTTTGCGACTCCTTCGCCAAATCACCCGGTGCCCCTTGCATCTGCGATCGAACGATTTACAGCAATCGCACGTCGATTACCACGGTCGTTCTCTTTTATAACTCAATAACCGACGACCCTACCAAATTGTAGGGTGCATGCACATTGTAAAATATCGAAGTTACATTCGCATCCTACATTTTCTTTTCGTTTTCATTCGATGCACGTGAGCATCGAAGTTTAATTGGGTACGTTCGTGTACTTGTTCATTTAATTCAGTGAAGCTACCAAGTTTACTGGATAACGAGCTTGAGATAGCATAAACCCGGGAAACCTGTTCCAAGCCAAGTAATATCGGTTCTACATGCAGCCAGCTATCTAAAGTGTGTTACTCGAGGAAAAAAGAAGAAGGAACTTCGAAGTTCCTTAACTGTATCACCCTTATCATCGATATTGAAATAATCATGCAAGCTGCTCCGAGTTCGAAAGTTCTTCGCGAGGTAGAATTAAGGACGGGTCCTTCCAGAAACTAGCTTAATTCGCGAACGATGAGGGTGGCATGATATAACCAGGATGAAAATAAAAAAAAAAGAAAGAAGAGGGAAATGGAGAAAAAAGTCATCCCCGTGAACCGTTGGTCTCGTAAAAACCGAGAAGATAAAATGGGGTCGCCGCGGAGGCAGATAAAACCGGCATCGCGTGCTGGCGAGCTTTTTTTCTGGAAAACGGTGGAAAAAGCTTGGGGTGAAACAACATGGCGTTTCTTCGCGTTTTTGCAGTTTCAACTTCGTTACGTCTATATCTCGCACAGGAAACATTAATCATAAATTTACGGTAACAGAATTTCAGCGCGAAAGCGAGAATACTTGACGAAGTATGCGCGTTCGACGAAGGATCCCTAAACTGGTGTCAAGATCTTGAAGTCGCCAAGGTCGCAAGGTCGAAGTTTCAAGTTACAAGGTCCACGAGATGGCTCGAAAAATCTTGGAGTCTCACTTAGAGATCGGCAAAGAGCCGTTCCCAGGATCTTACGAGTCCCTATCGTCCCAAGGGCCATAAAGATATACACAGTGGTTATAAGGGTCCAGAGGTCTCGAATGTCCTATTAATTTCAAAGATCCTCGGCTCCTCCGTCGTCAGTGGTACCATATTCTACATTCGAGAATAGAAGTCTCGGTAATCTCTCTATATATAGAATAAGTTGATTAAAAGGATCGCTCTAACTCCATAGATCATTCTAAAGTTTTCCTTCCGTCGTAATCTCAAACGTCGAAGGACTTTATTCGACTTTACCCGATCTCTCCTGACTCTGGAAATCTATGAGCCGCTCGTATCGAATCCTGCCAGCCCAGGGCTACTTTGTATTCGAGATTATTGGTATCGAACTTCTGCATGTCTGGAATCCTCCGTATTGAGTATCGCCTGTTTGAGATCGCCGTTATCGAGTTCCATAGCTACACGCAATTCAGCCGATATTTAGTTACCAGAGACACCGTAAATCCGAATTCTCGATGTTGGCTCGCACGATTTTCAGTCGTGTCTTCAAATTCGAATCGGCACACGATGCCGGCGCGCGTCTGTCACAGCGGAGCGGGAACTTGTTAGCGCGAATCTTTACGCGCGTTATCGAACGACACGCGTCTGGAATTCTCATTAAACGATCTAACGGTGGTGTATCTGAACGAGAATCAGGATCGTGCGCATCAATTCGAACCATACATTATGTTTCTATGTACAGAACAAGTGGCGGCAAGTAGTAGCGGTTGGCGAACCGGCTCGACGGTACCAAGTGGTTGCCACGGCGCACCGCGTCGCGTCGGTGTGTCGCCGCGGCGCTGCGATCGAGACGCCAGTTCACCGCGCGCCGTCGACTCGTCTGCATGTCGTCCCGCGTTACCTACGCTTATCGCTCGTATCAACGTGTACCCCGTCACCGCACTGCGCATCCCTTCGCGCGCATTTTGTTTACTGGCTACCCTGGCGATCCTAGACACGGTACGTTACTGTTTCTCTCCAATTTTCACATTATTTTTCTCCACCCGAACAACTCCATCCGGCCCAGAATCGAATACGAGCCGATCGTAACGATGGACGCTGTCGGAGTTGTTTTCAAAAACACGAATCGACCGGTGATCGAATCTCGACGACGATCTCCCTCTTTGCGTCTTCTAGAATAAACGTTGTTTCCCTGTATTTTGTTTCGTTTAGTCGGACGATCGCGAGGAATATTTGAAACATCGTTCGTTCGTTGGGGGGCTCGCACAGTTTCGAGCGGAATTGGTCCTGGGTACCGGTACGTGTCCCGTATCGATTTATCATCGCACCTTGTTGCGTGTGTTTCGGAGCTGGTTTTCGTCGTCGCACTCTCGTCGTACTCCGATGTCGCACTATTTCTTCCAAAAGTCCCGACATTTCCTCGACGTCGAGCCGCACCATCTTGCGCTCCGTTTCGTACCGCGTTCTTACATAATTAATGGACCAATCGATACTCACTAGGTCACCTTTGTTATTGCGTACCGGTAGGTTAGATTAAAAGTCCATTTTCAGACGCGTCTCGACAACGATATCCTTCGTTCGACATGATGTCGTCGAATGATGTCGTGCGCGCGTTTGCGAGGCGTCAGGTCGTACGTTCAACCCGTGCGCTCGACTCGCGAACTGTACAGGCGAATTTTTCGTTTGGCGAGGGAAATTGGAGAGAGGCGAGCGGACATTGCGATCGCGAGTTCAACGGGACTGGTTCCCGCGAGAGGGAGGATCGGTATCGCGGCGCGTAGGATGGCGCACAGGATCGACCGTCCTTGAACGGTCAAAAATACGTCTGCGGGTCCATCGCGAGCGGAGTAGGTCGAGCAGACGTGGACCTACACTCGCGAGATTCTCGCTGGAAACCTGTTCACCTTCGTTCACCCCGGCTCGCGGATCGGCCGCGTATCCCTCGCTCGTCTTCCGTTCCTTCCGCTTAGATGAACTCGGAGGATTCATCGAACGTGAGTCAGGTGGCGTGTCGGAAGGAAAAAGTACAGGAATCGAGGAAGGAAGTGCTCGACCGGCAGCCTTCGCCTCCGATTTGTCTTCCCAGATTCAATCGCGTGAATCATTTGTAACTAGATCTAATTTACTTCCCCTGGCGGTGACGAGGAAATGATAGTTCGGGTATTTCGCGTTGCCGCGTCATCGTTTCGGCGATCGAAACGCTTAATCGACGGGGAAACTTTCGAGGTGCAGTTTCCGCTCGACGGGATCTTGAATCCGCGAATCTGTTAATTAACAGCGTGCCCGTTTCGCGCGGTTTCTCGAAAGCGATCGACTATTCGAGAACATCGACCGGCTAGCTACCGCGATGCAATCGCGATTGTTCTCGAGAGCCATTTGAAATTCCATAAAGTCAACCTTAAGGGAAGCTTAACAATTTTCGATCGTCAGCAGCCACTATCCGATCCACGAACCTGCGGTTCGTTCGCTTTTCATTGGTTAACGTCGAGCCCGGCTCGGTTTTCCGCGCTGGCTGTTTCATCGAACAGTGAACACCAGGAATCCCTCTGGTTCAAGGCAATTCCATTAGCTCCGTACAGAATAGTCGGGGAACGATCAAAGCAATCGGGAAACGTAGGAAGCTTTCTCGTGTATTACCACCAAAGGCGTTCGCACCGGTAGTTTCAGCAAACATTAAAAATGTCGGATCTATCGTTACTTGGAAATCAATTTAATCATTTCCGAGATAAGGCCGCTGATAATTCATGACAGATCGATACGATTGAGCGATCAATAAACTGTTTAAATTACAGGAAACTTGAACGCTACCATTAGTATTTCCTTTGGCTTCCAATCGATTTACGTGCGAACGAACGGTGGCTAGACAATTTCCAAGTAAGGAGTGGTCTAGGGTTAAAAATTTCTACGAATTCACTTGAGGCGAGATGATAGAATAACTGTTCGGTTGAACGAAGGCGTACGATCTACGAGAGGAGGCGTAAAGGCGTCGAGGCGAACCCCAAAGGCTGGTACCTTGAACGCGGTCGGTCGTGAAACCGGTCACGTACTGGAATTCCAGGAACTTGCTAAAACTTTCGGAGGGAACGTCGACGGTAGATTCGATCACCCAACACCGTAATAATTCCCCTCCCCATGACACGTTGTTAATCGTTTTGTTTGTGTGTTTCCCACCCAGACGAGAACCCCCTCGGCTCGAGCGTGAAAACGTCCCGACGTAGCTCGAAAATTCGTGATAAAAACGAACGGCTGGGATTCCGTGGAACGCGATAAAAATGTAGAGCCCGTGACACGAGCTTCCCGTGATTGATAACGTCTCTATCATCAATACAGTAGATACGTTCGGGCAGATAAAAATCGAATTCCATGAACGCATCTGAGAGTCCGGTTTCGCGGATCGGTGTGAATAACGGGTCGTCGGTGTAATTCGATGTATCGATGAACGTCAAAATGTGATCTCGAGATCGAAGGAAAGTCGGACGGCCGGATACGAATATTTTTACGCCGGAAACGTACGCTCCACCCGTATAACGGCCGATGTGTGAACGTGTGATTCGTGTTTGACGTGGCTGAATTGTCGTCTACGTCGAGTGAGATGAGTGAAAAAGGTGTGGTGTCGTCGATGAAGAATCGTGAAAGGGTGAGCGGAAGTATCTTCTGGAGGCACAGCTGGCACTGCTCCGCCTATTTATCGAGGGAATTGTCCTTTAGCAAGCTGAACAGCCCAGTTCGTAGCTGGGACAACATGGCTCGCGCCAAGACCAACAAGTAAGAGTTCAAGAACCTTTTCTGACTTTTTTCCTTATCGAGCGAGGAATGCATACTCTAATGGCTTATACGGCCGAGAAAGATATCGCCGGCACGGGGTGTCTTTGAAATGAAATGTCTACCTTTACGGGTGTATTCTAGTAGCGCATTCTTTTCGAGTTAACGAACCCTCCGAAGTTACGCGCGAGCAACAACCGTTCCACGTTTCACGATGGTCCAAATAATATTTTTACCGTCTCGAATATTTATAGAGATTGAACGCGATTTTATAGCACCCCGGACATTTCAATTGAGAAAATATACGTATCCTGTGTCGTGTCAGACAAAATCTTTAGCACGCCACGTTACTTCGTAAGTACGTGCTAACGATAGAACCTTTAACGAGGGATCGTGACATTTTTCTGCGATCTACTAAAAAATTTCGTTTCAACTTTAACCTACGTTGAACCGTGCGAGCTGCGATTTAAATGCCTATCGCGCGCTGCAGCGTTGCAACGATATCGAAAAAGGGCGCATACGAAGCAATTCATTACGTTGCATGCGCGTTATTAAAATCTGTATTCGGCGTCCTATCGTGGCGCAATATTTTACATTTCAAAAAGATCGCGATCTCGCTCGAGTTTCGTGTTGTAAATTTCGCGAAACATCGCTGATTTTTCGTTCCCGCTAGACACGCGACGTAAGTGCTCTCAGCTTTTTTAAAAAAATCTTTACATTCTTTTTAAATACCAAAAAGAAGTGTACGAAGATTAAATATGAAAAATGTTCGCGTAGGTTGTCGATCAAATTTTTAATTCCTTCGTGATTGGAACGCACGCCGAACGAATAACCAAACGTGTTAGCAGACAGAATGCAAATTTAATGTTACTGGGTCGCTTGTACAACGGTAACATTGTTAGAGCCTTTTGAGCAAACCTCATTCTATTAATTGGCAATAAAAACTTCACGATGCATTGTCCACGTATGTAAAACACAAGAGGGACGTTCGCGAGTACGCGTTGGCTGCAAGAGCAGCTTATAAAATTTCGTTGAACTCATTAAAATGGTTGTTTCGAACGCGATTAACCGAACGCCAACGCTCAGCTGTCGGGAAACCGTTTATTTCACCAATTTACGTTGTTCTCCGAATTTTATTAGTGTACTGCGAAGGCCAGGATTTTCAATCCCGTGACCGTAAGCTGCGATAAAAACGGTCCAGGTCGCGGTACTCTTCCATTAGACGTTATTGCGCTACGACTCGTTGGTATCTGGAGGATATTTCGGTCGATTTGTCGACGATCGTGCTAACAACGCGCGAGCGTTACCGAAACGTGTAAATCGATGGCGAATTAGTGACTAATAACAACGGTTATCACCTTCCCGTGAATCCTGCGGACCGTGAGCGTGAATTATTTATTTCGCAGACCGATCTGTGATGCATGCGTGCATGCGTCCAAGTGTTTTTGACCAGCGGTGTAATTGAAATGCAAATTTTCAATGGTCACTTTCGACGACGAAAGGAAAAATCTTGCTCGAACGTCGATGAGGTCTTCAGCCGCTGAAATCCTGGAAATCCTGTCGACAGACGCTGAAATCAAACGAAAGCGATCATTTCCCTTCTAATCGACGCCTCAGAAGTTATATCCGCGCGATAATCTCAACGTGAAAAAGAGGGGTCATCGATCCTACGTATTGGGAAACAGTTTTCGCGATAGAACGGTTAGAATGACGACGGGGGGGTTGGCTCGGCACTAATTAACTTCCTGCGCGTCAGCACGACGGATTAAAAATGTCCACAAACTAACGGCTGCCTCGTCGTCACCCAGACGAGTCTTGACTTTTACCCACTCTTTACGCTGGCTATATTTAACGAAAATGAAAGAGAATCAAGAGGGCCCAGTTCTCCGCCTTAATCTTCATGGTTAATTAAGTTCCAACGACAAAAGTGTAACTCTGTGATTTTTGTTTTCATCCTTTCGAGAAAGTTAATCACGAAAAGTACGGCGAAGGAATTGCTTAATTAAGGAAGGGTGAGGTGGAAAAGCCCGAGATTCAGCGAGCTCAACCCCAGGTTACAACTCTCTTTTTATTGGCGTACAGTGGCTCGTATCCGGGACGAAAATACCAATTTAAAAACCGTATAAATCGCGCTGGGCGACATCGAAAGAAATCATTGAATAATGGTGGTCGTGAAAAAAGGTAATTTGATCATTCGTTACTATCCAAAAGCCAGAGTCTAGAAAGGCACCACGGAAGGGTGCCATTACCTAAATCAATAGATTGTTCAGGCCATAATCAGCGCTCGTGTAAAGAAAAAAAAGAAACTCGAAACAGATGTCGCGATAAAAGAATTCCCGATCCGCTTTTCTCGTGGCTCTTTGTTCGAATAATTTTCGACTTTAATGGAGGGGCGGAGAAAAATTGGGGAGGAAGTAGGTGACGGCGAGAACGGAAACGGCTTAATGCGCGGATAATTCGTTGTTGAAACAAGAGGGAATATTCTATTCGTTTATCAAAGCGTAAGTTCGAGGAGAACAGGGTCCCGTGTGCTTATTTCGCGAGGTCTGAACGTGCCGAACAAATAGTTATCCCGTGGAACAGAGCGAACGGAACGGTTCCTCGGATCTCGAGTTTGCTCGGAGCCCGATGCATAATTCCTCAAAGGGATAAAACGAAGGGTAAACGACGTGAGAAAGGAGGGGCGGAGAGGAGGAAGAGGAAGTCGGAGTTGGTTAATCGGGAGAGCCTAAGGGTGGCTTCGAGATGAATTATTAATTCGACGCGAACGAAGATTAATCGCGTTCCGGCACGGCGGGAATAAACTTTTCGTTCGCCTCGATCTGATTGAGTTGTCAATGAAAATCGCATCGACGGTGAACAGAGTAGAGAACGGGATTCCTCTCGTTCTCGTTATTTTAAATAAACCAAGCGAAAGCTCGACAACGTACCAAACAGAACACGAAGCATCCAATAAGAGTATCCCGCGCGATCGTTAATCTACATAATAACTATACGTACGATTTTCTAGGACAACCGTATAAAAGGAACTAAATCGTGCTCTCGTATCATAACCGAATCATACTTAGGTTTAATTCCATTCTCATTCCGCGCGCGTATCTACTTTACTATTTCGATAAGCCTACACTACCGTTACGTAACGCGAAAGAGTTGGTAAAAGTAGCGCGGCGAGCGGCGAGCGAGGAACGATTCGCCAAAGGGAGGCCGTGGAACGGAACGGGGGTACATAAAATGTATAATGAGCCGGTAAGAAGGTACGAATGGAATATCAAACACGCGATCACGAAGGAACGACGGCTGTGGAACAGATGCAGCGGGGAAGATGTCGAATGAAAGCCCACCAGCCAGAGAAGGCGGGTCGAGTTCTGCGAGGAAACTCCTCGAGGCTTCTCTTCTGAATAATTTCGCGATACGATACACAAAGCGGTAACGGGATAGAGGGGAAGGCAGGGGTGTAGGGGCGCGAGACGCGGGGATGGGGAAAAATAGGAGAGGACGGGAGGACGCGGGGTGAAAGGGTGAAACGCGCGGAGGGGCTGGTTGGCTATCAGAATGTGATTTAGGTCGGGAATTCACGATGCAATATCAATGAAATACGAGCCCCCCGAGGCAGCCTCGTCCGCGTCGTCCATTGTCTGGTTCAGTAGAAACTGCTTCATGAAGAGCCGAGTGGCGTGCGGCATTAAAGAAAAACTGGTCTTGGAAGAACCTGCCCCGTACCGAAGGGGGAGATCGCTCGACCTATGTAAGCGGCGTTTCCCGCCGCGAGCTACGATATAAACATCCGTAAAGAGACGTCGCGCGGACGTTCAATTTTCCTCGGCAATTAATTCCGGTGGATGGCCACCGAGTGATTTTATGGGGAACTTCCGCGACTCCGTTTGAAAAACGTGCCCTCATCACCCGTCAGCCGCACCGGCGCGGAGAAATATCGCGTTCTTTTTTAACTCGAGGAATAGTTTTAATCGTTCGGACGGTTGAAATAGTCGAATAACGCGTTCCTTCTCGCTCGTCTCGTTACGAAACGAAAAGATTTTATTGATCCGAAATAGGTGGTCGGCCTTCGAACGTAAAGTTGCTTTATTACCCAACTTACGCCGCGTATCGCGTGCGATCCATCTCGCGCGAGGGACTAGTTTCCATTTTAAATCTATGGTAATATATTATAAATGGTAATGATCTTTCGCGAGTAACTTTAATGGCGTTGCTCACCTCGCGGGCGAATCGTCTCTATCCGATTGATATCGTCTCGCGTTACGCGTACAAAATTATTCTACGGGGCTTAATTTCTCGTTCTCGCTTTGTCGGTGTACGACAGTTTAAAAAAGTAGTCGCGCGGTTGATCGAGGGAAAAAGTGGCATATTTCCACATGCTCCGCGAGCGAATATCACGCGTGTGTGCGTGCGCGTTTCACCTTCGTAGGAAACACGAAACTAGCGAGGTTAACCGCATCCTTCCCGAGCGGTTGTCCATTCAGTGCGATCCTACGTCACGCATAAAATACGCGTGCCGATGCGCCGCCGCGGAGTGCATCGCGTTGCATTCACCCTGGCTTTCCAACATTCGAGCCTTTGTCACCGGTGTTCGAACCGGCTCGTAACCCTGGCAAAATTCTCTCTCTCTCTCTCTCTCTCTCTCTCTCTACGTAACATTAAACGACCCTCGCAAATAAGTCCGTAAAATCGATCGAGTTTCAAATTTTCCTCCCCAATAACAACACTTGTTTGATTCCCCGAGAGGAAGGGGGACAGTGGTTACAATTTACGGCCAATTACGCGAGGACTTCGATTCGAAATGTCACCAGGTTCCTTTCTTCTCGAATTACTTCGGCTTGGTTACCCTTCGAAACAGTGGCCGGCCGTGGTTAGCTCGAGACCAACCCAACTTCGGGCCTGAAAGAATATACCAGGATGCAATTAATTCCGCCAACTTTTACGATGGATCTCCGCGTTGGTGGAAAACGATACCACGTCCCGGGGTATTCGTTTCCTGGTGACAATGCGACGGTCTTGAATCCGCACGGTCTCGCAAACAGCCGCAGAAACGGCGATACACGCGCGTAACTGACCCAGTTCGCCTCGACCACGTCTCCGAGTGCGAAGGCCGAGGTGAGGATTCTTTGTCACCTAGGACACGGTAATAATTTCGTCTCAGCTTCGCGGGACGGCCATTATGCACGCTTTTCTTCGCTTACACTCGTCCCGAGAAGATTTTTCTCCCGCTCGTTCGCGTTCCAGCCCAACAATGTCAAGCCTCGACGGCGTTCTCGCGCGACTTTAAAATTACTCCACGCCACACTCTCGTCCCCGTTTTTCGAACCTCGACCAGCAGCGCACGTTTGCTTCTGCGGACGATCCTCTCGATTCTTCGACCCTTAATTAAAACCTTCTCAGTCGCGATGCTACACGTTTCGACGCGAATTCATCGCGAAACTCGTTAATCGATTATCTCCGTGATCACGTAACTGCGAGGCAAGCCTGTCGAACGGTTGATAGAACGATCGTTAACGCGATCGCGAAGGGGTTGCGCAACAGAGGGCGAGAAAAACGTGCAGCGTTTGATTCCGTGATCGATGCCAAATCTCAGAGGACGTTCCTCGAGGAGCGGAACAATTAAGTCGGCAAAGATTTCCGGCTTAAAGAGGCCGGTGTGACAGCACAGACTCGAATGACGTAATGGAGTGTCCGTAGAGAGACGAGGAGGACGGAGTGTTACTGAAGATTTCTCGAGGGCCCTCGAACGCGGGTGGCCTACGCCGAGTTTCACAGATCGATGAATCGTCGAGGAAGTTACCCGCGCTTCCCTCTCTGTACACAGGAAGTGTTGCACGTATTCAGACGAGAGCCACGTCCGACTTGCCGCGTTGCGAAAAACCAGCATCCAACGGGACACCGAAGAAACGGCATAGGTAAAGAAGACGGAACGTTTCACGGGAGGTTGAAACATTAATGGAGCCGTCCAAGTGGACGGGGAATTTATCATAATAAAAGCGAGGAGGACGGAAGTTTTCCAACTAAATATCTCGATAACGAATATGTCAAAGCTCTCTCTCGTCGATTTCCACTTTGGTATCGCGAAATCATATTTTCTGGATGAAATGTTTCATTTAATTGGAACATCGAATACCGCTTTGACAAAAATGGAGCCTCTCTCGTCAAATTAGATGGATAATATCGAGAGCAACGTGAAACGTTTCATCGTTCAAACATCCGTCCGTAATTGTCGTGTATCCGAACTACGGCTGGCTGGTTGAAAGCGTCTCGTTCCATCTTCCTTAATTTCTACCAATTCGTGGCTGTCGCGTGCTTTCAACGACGACGCGTAAGACGATGGCCACGGCGAGAACAACGCTGTACAGCGAATTAATATCAATTAATCGCGCAGGTTTGAATTCACCGCGCGACTTTTGCGTTTCATGGGCCCGTAATAACGAAAGATTTACGGCATCGACGGTATTTTAAGGATCGCGGTCCGCGCGCTGCGACCGTTTCGAAATGGCTCGTAAAACGTAACTGCGAGCAGAATGATTTTACACTCTAGTAATAGTAATGGTTTATTTCGTTGGATCGTCGACCGTGTTTCGCGGCGTGGCGTCCGTGAAAACCGGGAATCATTTAAATCGT
Organism: Xylocopa sonorina; assembly: GCF_050948175.1. Lineage (NCBI taxonomy): Eukaryota > Metazoa > Arthropoda > Insecta > Hymenoptera > Apidae > Xylocopa > Xylocopa sonorina. The sequence continues at coordinate 10,508,543 of NC_135199.1, forward strand.
CCATTCGTTCGATGCTCTTTCTTATGTTCCTCGGTAATTTTTGTAGAAAAACAGCTATTCTTTCGTTCGTTCTTTGATGCGATTATCCGGCTGTGCTCTCGTCTCTCTCTCTCTCTCTCTCTCTGCGTTACAGGTAACCCTTCGAATCCTTTCAGATTTACGAACGCGGAACCTGGGAAGGAACGCGAACCCTTTCAATTTGATTTACGCTAATTGCGCCAAAGCTGAGTCGGGGAGTATAAAGATTCTAAAATTGAAGATCAGCAACGTTTGTTGCCGATTCCTCGAGTGAACGCGAGATGAAACGAGTACAAGAGGCATCGCGCGAGCAAGATCGCGAGCCAATTAAATTTTCTGTTTGCAACTAATTACGTCGACCGTTACAGACGAGGATACCGCGTAAAACGGGGAATTACACGAGTTTTGATTGAATTCGTACCGTGATCGCGTACTTGGGTACCGTCGTGCATGGTCTTGACACGACAGATAATGGAAACGGAAAGTAATAGGGAGAGGGGGCCGGATAATTGAGAGAACGTAAAATCAATCGTTTGTTTATTCAGGTGCCGCTGCGCGAAGAAGTAGCAGTTCGAACTTTACGATAATTGAATATCCCCTTCCTACATCTGTCTCAAATATAAACGCACCGCTTCGAGCTCGCTTCCGTACAGATATGTAATTTCGTGCACCGGTTCGACCCCGCCGTACGATCATCCGTAAAAACGGTTAACGATATTTTAGAAGCAACGGCATTCGAGCAAACGAATATCAAGCGGACCGTCGCGAGGCTCGCGACATTTCTCCGAAACTATAGAAATAAGAAACACGCGTCAGTAAACGAGAAAACAACCGCGTCGAAAATACTTTTCTCCGTTGAGAAATATTTGTATTCCCAACGGGCACTTCGGTCGAAATGCAGTTCGCGTACGCGGCGCGAGCAGTCGCACCGACGACGAAAGAATACGTGTCCACTGGAACAAGCTTTAAATGTCGATTATAATCTAATTCAGCCCGGAATACACGGCGAGCAAGTAGCTTTCACAAACGTAGAGGAGGAAATCTCATTGTTTCTCGCCGCAGAAGCGTATCCTGTTTTCTGACGGGGGTGCCCACGCGTTCATTGTACGATCGTTGCATTATGCGAACGCACGATAATATCATTTCCGGAAGCTCGAAGGAATCCCGTGTTCACATCCCCCCCCCCTCGTACGACGATCCACGCACGTTACGCTTTTCTTCGCTCTCGTCGTATCGAACTTTTGATCGGATTCTGAAAAAAGGATCGTTCACTCGTTTTTCTCGTCGATAATTAAAGGCTTCGCGACAGATCCAATATAATTCAAAGTCGACGGCGCATCTTTCTTCCCAGGATGAAAGTTTTCCCCTGCGGCGCTGCTCCGTTCGCGGCCGTTCGCACGGATTACTTCTCGAATCAAAATTCAACGGGGCTTAAATCGAGTTTCACGGAGGCCGGAGTAATTTCAGGGACCATTTAAATCGTTGCTTGACGGGATTGAAATTCGTGAAAAGAAAACTGAATGAAAACGAGGGGACAGCGGGAGCGGGAGGGGGTGTGCGCGGCGAAAATTGCGTCCCTCCTTTCGCAATTAGTCCCTTTACGGGCGGACTCGATTTCGGGCGTCGACCCCGTTCGGACGGTCCTCGAAATTTCTGCGCGAAAGCGGCCAAATAAGTCGTTGAAACGTAATCGAATGCCGTCCGGACGGAAAAAGTTGGAGTCAATTTGCAATCAGAGGGAAATGGAATTAGCGCTTGATTACGAGGATCTGCACGGGGCGAAAGAACGACGCCCCGCACGAAAATTCATCGACGTAGCCGTGACGCGGCTGGCTGAAACAATAACTAGTCAAGAGCCAAACGATACGTGCCCGAATTTCGAATCCAATCGGTGATATTCGAGGAAATATTAGTTTTTGCGAAGCTGTTATTCGGGGGCGTAGTTCGGAACTCTGCCAACCACCTGCTACCGTGCTGATTAAACGAGCCACAACAGATCGATCGTATTGTTCCCGTCCAGAAGTGAACTGTTCGCCCCCATAAATTTCATCCACCAATCGTCCGCCAAAGCCAAGTTTCGGCCGCGTGGAATTGGTTCGATGTTCGATCATCAAGTCCCCAACGAAGTAAATGTTTTTACGTTTATCGGGCTTGAAATATCGAGGAGCACAGTCTCCGCTTGTATCCGTCATCTCTCTCTCGATAGAGGCATTAAAATGGATAAGATTTCCTATCGCACGGTTTCCCTCGACAGTTTTATTCGGTTTTTCGAAAAACTGCTGCGCGTGCATTCCTATTTTACGACCGCTATTGAAGTGCAACACTGACACGGTACAGTGGCGTTAAATAATAAAAGCATCCGTTGGAATTGTCCTGGATACAGTTTTCCCACCGGTCAGCGGTGGAAACAATCCGAATATTTATTACAGGGAACGTAAAATCGTCTGACCGGATCCGTCCGAGACCACTTCGGTGGGAAGTGCAACGACTGCACGCCGTGGACTGCATACCGTGCGAGCGAAGATCGCCACTGTAATTCGTCCTTACCAGTCGTGACTTGGCTCGCAGGTGGATTCGTAGTACGCGTTGTATGCGCGTTATGGGAGCGAGCTCGTGTGGGTAGACGCATATATGCCGGCAGACGTGCTATTCCGTAATTAGACCGCATAATTGCGCCGTTTTATGCCTGCGCTTGGTTTCGTGGCTCGCGTTGCCACGGCTCGGGGCGTGTCCCTAAGTGCACTGCTCTCCTCTGCGCGTCGGACGAAAGGAAAAGTCCTGAGGCGCGTCTCGCGCATCAAGTGTGCCTTGTAAATTATACTTGCAAATACCACCGTGAATTCTTTGTCTGGTGGATGGAACGTCGAACAAGTCGATCGGTCGATCAATTTCAAGGATAGTCGGTTTCGAAGCGAACTCCAGGCGTGCACCGTTTTTTCCTTACACTATGCATTAATAACTGTAATTCACACCTTTGCCGGCAGCAGAAATTAGAGTAGAATTCTGAAACTGGGTCGCGCACGATTTCGATATCTCTCGACCCTGCTGTGGAGGACGCAACCCCTGCCATTCTACCTTTAAATATTCCGACAAATAAATTTAGACCGCTTCTACATATCTGCTAATCGTATAGGACATTTCAGTTGACCAGGATCGATACGGTATCAGACCAGGTTATAACAGTCTTTAGTTGCACTTACCCTTACGTGTCGTTGATACGTTCTACTTTGCTTTGTTTCTTTGTTACGCGATGCAATCTGTTGTAAACACGCAATAAACACGACAACAATAATATTAATAAGAACGATACGAAAGTGATGATTGCGTTACTGTGACCTGACGTCAGTAATTAAGGGTTGATCGATAAGCTTGACGTCAGCAGATACGTCTTCGCGGTTCTACTGCTACGCGAGCAACCCTCGACGTTCTACCCGTCGTACGACCGCACAGTGGTCGGTAACAGTACACCGTGTAACACGAAGTAGCATGAGAGATCAAGATCGGTGGTAGCATCTGCTCGAAGGAGCGGATGCATTTTCAAAATATGATACGAATACCTGCTCGCAGCGGTGTTTTGCAACGGGCCCACGCGTTTATTTAAACGGGCACGTGGGCCCGCGGTACAAAGCCTCGTGGGCGACGATGAATTCCATCGAGGCCTCATCGGCGTCCCATCTTAATTTTTATCCCTCCTGCCGTTTCATGCACGCCCCTTTCTCTCTGCCTCGCGTTCGATCCTTCATCCGTGTCCACGCGAACGAGACGAATCGCTGGATTGGGTCAACTCGAATTTCCAGATTTCTTATTCGATAATTGTGTTGATCGCGCAGATTGAACAAAAGCTGGTAATGCTATTGGTACCCGGAAATTAATTCCACCGCAAGTTACTCATTAGCTAAATATTAGCTCGACCAGAGAAGGTTTCGAATATTTCAGTTTGATCTTTGGTCAATAAATATTGGCACTGGAGAACGTCTTCGAGCGCCGGCATAAGATCGAACGGACGTTTGTTTCTTCGTGGAAGGAACTATTCATTATTCCGAGGACACATCGTCTGGGAATCGTTGGATAATCAAACGGAACGATATTCGTAACATACATCCGAGGGTTCGGATAGTAAATCGTATAGCTGGCGAGTAGTTCGTTTAAACAAATGGACAGATCGGCGACCGGAGAGGCTCAAATGTTTAACTTCTCGGTAGGCGAGAGAGAGAGAGAGAGGCGGTAATCTAAATTATTAACACGGCCATGTGCGACGTGTAGATCGCGCGTACGTTTAACACGCACGCAGACGCGTCTCGTGATTGAAGCCTCCCCTGTTACCCGACGAATCGAGCGACACGCGAACCCTAACCTTGCGAATAATTTACACACTCGCGAACGTGTCCACTTCCCCTCCCATCCGCTACCGTGCGGCTGTTATCATTTTCACGCACGGAAGAAAACTATTCGGACTCTCGTTTTCGTTCGCCGGGAAGTGGTTTTCCCGGTTTCGGAGCGAGTCGCGTGTATCTGCGGATCCGATCTAATCGGCGGGAGAGCTGAAACGTTGAAAACCATGCGAGCGTAACTTTCCCCGGATAGCTGGGATACGTGTTGGTCGCAGGCGTAATTCGCCTGGTTTTAAATCGCACAATCGTCCGGGATCTGGGACGTAACCAGTCGTTATCAGGGCACGGTGAAAGTCTCGGGTTCGCCGCGTAACTGACCGACGCGTCGGGTCGTTCGAGGCGACAGGAGGCGCGTGGAATTCTTTTCGACCGCGTGCACGCAAGACGAGCGAGCGAGTGGTCTTTACGCAACGCCTAGCATTCATTATGCGGCGCGGGAGCTTCATTACCGTGGAGCACGAGTCTCGTGCGTAATTTGCGAGCACCAGCAAGGGCCCCGCGAGCCTTTGCCCGTTGCACGCACAAAAGATTCGTCGCGAGCAATTACGCGCGAGACGTTAAGCCCGAATAGAACGGTGGAGAACAGCGCGGCCTGTGTTTGACGTGCACGCCTCAATTGTCGGGCACGTACGCTCGACCGATCCTCGCTTTGATGTAAAAGCGAAATTTTCACTTCTCTCTCGGTGGCCTTGATCGTTCCTCTGCTTTCCTTTCGGCGAGGCTCGTTAGAGCTCCCCTCGCGTACGCGAGAGGGTTCGCCGGACATACCGGACACGAATCGTGAGGGGGCATTCCGACATTGCGTATTAGCGAATTCACGTGCCTCGCAATCCCACTGGAAATTTCGACGCTTGATATCGGGACTGTTCATTGACGTAGCGTGTTCAATGATTAGTAGACGTCACACGTGTGATAAGCGACCTGCTTCTAAAGAGATATTCGTCTACGATATTCTTTTTTCAATTTCGATGAAAGTTTGCGTTATCTAGAAGTACATACTGCGTACAGTCTACGATTTATATGGAATTTACTATTGCGCTTCCTTAGATATTTGATTAAGGAAGACTTTTGAACAGAGTGCAAAGCTACCGTGAAGTATGTACTTGACGGTAACCAGCTGTCGTCGTATCAGGTAAATCATCGCAAATGACGCATTTCTCACTTGTTTTTTCCAATGTTCAGCTACCGTATGAAAATTAAGAAACACATGTGAATCTGCTATATTGTTAGCACTGTAGAATAGTAGACTATTTGCAACGATTGCATTTTTCAAAATCGTTCTCGACGATTGCTTTAAATGGTGTGAACGTTTCCGAGAGTCCCATCCTGTTCGAACTACCTCCACTTCGTCATCAGGAAAAGTAGCACAGAAACTACTCTGTCGCCTTATGGAGCTTCCTTCCGCGACGTCTTCCACGACCTGTGTACCCTCCCACGATGAAATTGGGACTCGACAAAATTTCCTCGATTCCACCGGTGGGATTTCCACAAAGTAGTGGCAGAAGAAAGCAGCGAGAGGACATCAAAGAAATCGTTGTGAAGTAATAATGCAGCGTACAGAATACCAAGCAAACGGAATCGAATAGACAGACGGATCTTCGATACGTAGATTTTGTTCTGACGAGACACGATGCCACACCACGTATCGGACGTTTCGAGGCAACGAGCATTTACATTATCGAACGACACTCGTGGAAACAATCTAAGATTGGTTCGTGTTTCCAGCAGATTACGTCGACAGGGTTCAGGCGAGATTGGTTTGTGTCCCGAGCAGATTGTTTCGGCAAAGTGGTACGGATACAAATTTGTATGCAGAACAGCAAGATTACAGCGCACCTTGAACAGCCACGTCATCGTACGTTTCGAGGCGAACACGACGAATTTCATTCGGAAACGTCTCAAGAATTTTCCTTCCAAATCAATTAGCGACACGTTCGATCGTCTCCCGTCGTCTTCTGTTGGCGCGCATCGAGGCATCTCTCCCCGCGTATGAAGGAACGCTAGTTTCCAGCAAAACGGTGTATGAAAAAGTTGGTGAAAACGCAATCGACGGAAAGAATTTATTTTCTCTTTCATTTTCACCCTTCGAGCGAAACATCGGAATATTAATTCTAACGCGGCACTTGGCACACGCGCCGCTATTCACGTAGCATCGAGTGCCTCCGCGGATTGCGCTGTAAAACGAGTTGGCTGGGTTCGATTCAACGGATGCGTTTGCCGGGTTTCGAGTGAATGGTGTTCGTTAGCCAACTGACATTACGGAATATTATGTGCGCCTCATCCAATAAGACGGCCATCCTTCCTCGAATCGAAACACGGCACTTTCCCTTTTTTATTCATTTTCTTTTTTTACCACTTTTCAATTTCACCGAAAAGGAAAAACACGAGAGGACGAACAACCGTTATCGTATCGCGCTCATGAGAACTCAATACATTTTATCACTTCGTAATGTGTCACAGGCATTGCAGCTAGCTTTATCATCAGACTCAATGACATATTGATAAGTTTCAATAAAAGATAAGCAAATGTGTCATTGGACTTACGAGGAAGCCGCAAGGTTTGCGCAAAACATCGGCGTAATTCTTCGAGACGAACTCTGTTTACACCTGAAAGCTTCAGCAGCGATAACTTAGCGGCGAGAAACCGTGAAAGTCTGGAATTGTTCATATTTAAAACTTGTGTATCCCACGAAAGAAGGCTCGTTCGTTTCAAAATAACGTCTCTTGAGCAATGCTAAACACTCGCTTCTTAAAACGTTTCTCCCGGCACGGTATAATGCGAAACGTATAAGGAAACGGGGAATAATAGACGCGCGTCCACGCGGTATGACGAAACGTAATTTAACGTCCATAGCGGGAACATCCGAGAGGACAGCTTACCTATCATCGTTTAGCATTTAAACGCGCGGAATCGCGGCGAATTGACTCGATTCAGCGGGACGTAAAAACCGTTCCACGAATTCTTTTTCCTTCTGGTGCACTTTCTCCTCGGAACAGAAAGCACGCGTAGACCCATTATACGAAAAGGAGGTTCCGCCGTGGTAGGAAATAAAACGGTTCCTTCTGCCTAACGAGAGCCAGACGGTCTAACTCGCGGAATAAATCATTCCGCGAATGATCAAGCGTGAAACGCGCGCGTTCCTTATTCGTTTCCATCCGCGAAGATTGTCTCAGCGGCCAGAGGACAGCCTCTTCAATCATCTTGATAGCCGACGCAGCCTAACGCGTCGACTCGTCGTATTTTCCACGTAGAGACTCGAAAAGTCGCGGCGATTTGCATCCCAGCGATTGGCCAAGCCTGCTGGAGCCACGCTGGCGTTAATGCAACGGCCGGAAACTAATTACGTTAATTACTGCCGGCGCTTAATAACCTGTGTTCCCTGGGCGGACGATGCAACAGTTAATAAGTTTAACAGCGGAGCCCGGCGGCGGTCGATCCGCCTTGAGAAATCGGATTTCTGGTATTCCAGGCATCCCCGTTTCGCATGTGCCAGGCGGTAAGATCGACGATTTCGCGTTAACCTTGCACGCGAAACCACGAGCCGACGGTATATTTAGAGGCTGGTACCTTTTCACTTGCACGCGTCGTCGAATCGCCCGGGTGCAGCGAACGCCTGCGACTGCTAACCGCTCGCACGACGCCTAATTACGATCCGTTCGTTTATTATTGTTCAATCGACAATAATTTTCGACCAGGTGAAATCGATATCGCTTTATTTCGTGCACGCACGCGTGTGTACTTAAACGCGCGTTTTGCGCACTGCCAGTAACCATAAAACCACGACTAAGCAGCTATCAGAGTGAAACAGCACGAGCGTGCTAATTCCTGGCCAGTGTGTATTTACTTGGCTCTAATTAGGCGTATTAATAATGCGTCCTTTTTTCACCGCATTCCGGGCGATAAGATGTTGCGAACGAGGCAGATTAGTACGTGGTCGACGGTTTGAATCGAGAGAAGCGCTCCTTTCAGCGAGTACACTCGGTTTTTACGATTAGTGGGTATAATGAGATTAAGCTCACGAACCGATGTCTGCGTTGAAAGTGATTGTTTAATGCTTACTTTACGATAGCAACTTCCTCTATCGCTGTTATTCGTTGGGCAAGTATTACCAACGGCGGAATGCGATTTTAATGCATCGTACGATTCGTACTTTCTAACAATTCGTTATTACTACTACTATTATTGTACAGAATTGTTCGCAAAGAAACAGGAAAATAAACGCGGAATTTTTTCAATCATTCTTACTACTTGTCAACGGGGATGAAGACGCGCGAATAATCGTACAGGTAATGGGACGCGAAATCGTCGTGCGCAAACGTTGGAACGGATCGCGAGAAAATTCTGAGAGTTTAACGACGTTTCTCGTTAGAACTCGCTCGGAAGCGGGCTCGATATTCCGACGGTGCGACCGCAATTACGTCCCAATTGATTTGAATTGTACACTCGTGGCAACGTGAATTACCACGTACGATTTTGCGCTCGAGCCGAGTTTCACCGCTGGTCACCGGAGCCGGTATTTCGATCGTCCTCCTCAATTATCCGGCCGGAATCGTTCCTCGGCAACCGCGCGGGGAGTAAGAGCTAAATATTGACACGAAATTAAGGGTGAGCCGCGACGGAATTCAAATTGAGCTCCTTTGCAAGGGATATTTAGCGAGAGGAGAATGCAAGGGGCGAGTCTCGCCGAGGGGGCTTTAAATATCGACGATTTCAACCTCTCGCGGAGGGGACGAGCGAGATTAATAATTCAAAAAAAATTTGCCATCGCCAAGTCGCGCGAGCACCAAGTCGAAAGGCGTTGATTATTGTTTCGCTGAGCACGAGACGCAATTAATTCCTTCGAAAACGAACTCCTCCCGCGAACTGCCCCCTCGCGATCCTCTGGTTACGCGTCGCACGGTTACGACTGGCTGTAAATTTAATTACGAGGAACGAACAATTCTTAAAGGATCGCATAAAACGAACGGGCTTCTACAACCACTGTTTAATGGGGATAATTGCACGAAAGGCGGAATATATTCCCGATTCGCTATTAACGAGGCGATCGAGCGCAGTCCGGGTTCGATCGTTAGTCTCGTCGGAACGCTCCGCTCGAAAAAGAGATTGCGTCTCGCCGACTAACCGGTGACGCGTCAAAGGTAGCTCTTTGCCGTAACGAGCTGCAATCTGTAACGTCATTAGATGCTGCAATCGATAGTTTGAAAACATAATTGCCGGCAGAGCCGAATGGAAACGGACGGCAGGCTCGCCGGAATCGGCAGGAGTAATCGTATCACCGTGGGCAATGTCGACACAGCCAAGATTACAACAACCCATAATTTCCGCGCGGCCAGTGCACACATGTGTACGTACGTGGTTGATACGCGCGAGAATCCCAATGTGTATCTAGGAAATTGTTGAATAACAGCCTTTCGGCTGAGGTAAATTTACAGCGAGCTGAAAAATCTGATTAACCCTCCCACAGTCGATGGTTAATATCTATGAACCACGTGGCTCATCGATTTTCAAGGGATGAACGACGAACCACGTCGGATGAAAATACGATATCAATTGCCACGGGCTCGTATCGAGCGTTTCGCGAGCCAGCGTATCGCCAGCCGACTGGTTTTTGTGACCGCAATTTAGTCCGTGGCGTATAAATGACAAAAATGCTAGACGCAGCCTTATCGCTGGTGAAAGTTCGAAAGATCTTTCTATGAATATTTATCGAACGGACTGAAAACGTTATCTTGGCTCGTGTAATTGCACGGGCTCGCTTTTAGTCCGTGGGTCCGAGATAGCGGTTATGGTTCATTATACACGACCAATTTGAAATTTCCCTGCGGGGGCTAAAAGAGTACTCCGCGAACTTTTCACATAATTGTCCTAGATTTTATTACAGATATATTGAAATTAAAGATACCACGATATTTCGAACAGCTTACCCTCGTCAGTGTTATATTTTGCAAGGGAGACGAAAATTGCGCAGTTTTCACCCCCTGGACAAGTGTGATCCGGCAAGTTTCGAAGAAAAGAAAAAGCGAAAGAAAAGTATCGAGATCGTCGTCGAGTTTTTAATTAAAAACTTCGTTTCGATAGCTATCGGCTCCTTCGCTGTCCGCGACGCGATCGTAAATGTTTTCTTCGACGATTAAGCGACGGCTCGACATTATAAAGTTCGAACTCGACGAGGAAATAACGAATGCCCTCCACGATCTCGCGTGAACGTGCAACGTAGGATCCGGAAGATCTAAGCGCGGTTACGGTGAATAAAGGGAATATTTTTCGTAACTTTCTCGGTCGATTCCTCGAGAGTTCCAGTAGAAGAGCGAAGCGAATGAAAGGAGGGAAACTTCTCGATGGAAGAGCGTAGACGGTGGGATGAGAAAGAGGGATGGGCAGAGTCCCACGAAACGCTTCAAGCCTCTGAATTACCCTCCGGCGTGCAGACAATAACACTCGAAACAGTCGTTCCGCTTCTGATATTAAACTATCCCGGAAATGCGCACACGCCGGGATTAATGGGAATGAAAATGCGGGAGGTAGTAGGCAGGGCTGAAATTCGAGTTAGCGCCGGGTAGCACCCGTGAAACCGGCTGGCCCATTTTCTCATCGCGTCGCTTTTAACTCGTCTTCCCGTCGTATCTGGGCTGGAAAACTCGTTTCCAAATAACACGGGTGTACACGCGCGCGGACACGTTTCAAACGCACCCCGCCCCCTCTGGAGCCGGTGATATTTGCCCGCAAATAATTACGCGATACTTTCCAAAGATCCCGTAGGAAGTCTTATCCGAAGTCTCCTCGTAGGAACGCCGTGGTTTATTAACCCTTATCAATCGCGTGTCACCTCTGACGTGATATTGCGGTTTCCGGCTGACAGTTGTATATCACGTGTCAGAGCTGATCAAATTAATGGGATTAAACGGGCAAACAAGAAACTGGAACGCCGCAACGTTTCGAGTAATTCGAACGTTCGATTATTTAACCGTACGAACATCGCTCGAATCGACTCTCCTTTTGGCTGGACCTTTAAGGAAAGATCGAAGCTTGGTCAGCGCGACAGCGCCGCTCGAAGAGCGAGTACGAGCGGCGCGTAGGACCGACACAATTTGTATGCAACGGTTTTGTCCGTACGACTTCCTGATAATGTCGACGGTGCCATTTCCCTCTTACGACGAATTAGCCATGCAAATGCAATTCGAACTGCGGCAGTCAACGCACTCGCGCTGCCTCCGAGTTACCGCGGCCCCGCTCGCGCGTCGTTACGGCCAAGTAAACTCACGCGACCGTGCGTGGGAGGACGTTCCGCTGCGTACGTCCGACACGCGACTCTTATAAGGGAGCCCCTGCGGTAATTTCGACCGAGAGAGCAGTCTCGTCCGCGACTTAACGGATCCGGTAACATCGAGGAAAAAGAAATCCCGTCCGGTCGAATAAATCACGATCTCGACCCGTGTTTTCGAAGGCAGTGGGCATAGGCAAATTGCCCTCGCTGCTCCGTAGGGCGCGCCAGCGAAGGCTACGTCAAGGGTTGAATCGTATTGCTCTACATTTCGCTCGCGATAATTACGCGAAGCACTTCGAAAGGAGGTAACGCGGAGATATTTTGCGTGCGTTTGTAAATTAATTGGCTCCTCTGGAAGAGTATTTTAAAGGTTATTGGTTCCTGACGTCACGCTCATTATTTTCGTAATTATCTGAAACATTAGGAAGTCCGCAGACCGTAAAGAACGACTCCAATTAGCTAAAGCTGCTCTCTTCCAGGAATCAAACGCGTCACGAAACGTTTCTTGTCCCTTTTATCTTGATTTTAATTACACGCTCGCGTACCCACTAGAGATTGCTCCGAACTTGCGAAGTAAAACTCGAAATCCACCGAACGGAAATATATATTTTATCGCGATAGCACGCACCTGTACGGCGATTGCGTCGCGGGACGTGTACGCGAATTAGCGACTCCTGAGGTTCAATTGAGACACGCGTCCGGCACGTTTGGCAGATTGATGGATGTACACGGTGGCGCACGAGGAGAAAACCGTTTCTCCGCGCGGACTTAATCGCTGAATCGCGGGTATGCGAAACGCGCGGTTCGACCGGAGGAATGTTGCGTGCGTTTCGTAACGTTCCGTTCGGTTATCGTTAGAAAACCCATAGGCCCTCCTGTCCGAGTATTGGTAGTTAACGATGCAAAAAATGACGGAGCGTAATAGGCGCACCGGACACAATAAACAGCGTGTTCTTGAAATGCTTCGCGGCGCTTATTAGGGATCATTAACTTTCCTAAATTGCAACCGCGGTTCGTAACAAGCTCGCGAGCATAATACGCGAAGCTGGCCGTATACGGCGCGATGGTGTGTATCACGGTTAAGAAGTTATAAAAGTCTGGCCTCTGCTTCGGATGGCCAGTAAAACGAGTTGTCGTTCTCTACGCGTGTCGTTCGAGCGCGATCCGTCGTCCGGTGGGTGATTTTTTCGCGATGGGGTGTCGAGTCGCGTCGGTGCCATTTCGATGCCGTTTCGTTTCATCGTAATTGAACGGAGTGATTTTTAATTGCTCGCGTAATATTTGTCCTGTGCGCGCGTGCGTGCACTCGCATTGGCTAGGGTTGGTAATAAATTGGAAAGGCACACACACACACTTATTTGCCGAGCGCAATTAAAGTACGAGGAGGTAATTAAAATTTCGAAATTTATAGCTGCCCGTAGAACGTGAAATATCGGCGAACGTTGCGCAATTAATTTCGTTAAATAACTCGTTCCTATTTTCAACAGCGGTCGAACGCGAAGTATCGACGCGACGTACGCAGGACTCTGTATCGCCAAAATGTTCCGTCGAACGGTAGCTGGTCGATCTGTCCCGTGCGTGTGGCCTAGCGTTCCGCGTCGTTTCCATGAAATTGACAAGACGTTTAATTAAATTCCGGCCGAATTATTAATCATGTTTCGCTACCCGTTGTAGATCGCTCAATTTAGTTAACGCGAGCCATATTTCGCGAATCATTTCACGCGGACCTAACGCAGTTACGCTATCCGGAATTTCATCGCGGATATTACGTTTTACAAGTAACGCCCGCTGTACTCGTAGCTGATATTTGCGGTATCGTCCCGGGAATAATACCTGTATACGATACCGTGCTCATCTCTGGGTACAAAAGCCCAGTTATCCAACTGGAGAATGCGCAGTCCCGTTTGACAGTCGCGACCCGTACGCGATCCGTATCATTAAAAGCGGCTTTCGAAAACGCGCTTAACGTAAACCTACTACTTCTCGTTACGTGTTTGTTACGCGACAGGTCAGCCGGTACAAACGAACGTCCGCGGTTCGCGAGCGAATCGAGCTTCGAACAAGGCAAAATTACGTCACCGGTTCGCCTTGATATTCGATTACCTCCTTCGCGACGTTCGATCGTCCGTGATTTCGCCAGATCGGGCAATGATATACACCGGCGCATTCCGCCACAGGATCGATCCTTGGCCTACGATAACTTCCATCATTTATTAGCAAACGCGAGGTGGGGTCGTAGAAATCGATACTCGACGTCCTCCGTAATGGTCAAGGAAGTTCACCGACCTTGTCGGATTATCCGAATCGATACTGTTGCGACCTAATCGCCGGGCGAGCGTTATCGAAATGCTTCGAACGAATATCTCTATTTAGCCTGTAATCTGGCGACGATAACGAGCGTGTCGGCAACAGAGACCGTTTCCTGCCCTCTCGTCCGGAACAGATTTCGATTGTGTCTATCGAAACTTGTAAAAGCTCCACTTTTGTGCCTCGACGCTACTCTTCGAGTCCTCGTGCTCGTTACCAAGAAACGAGGAGGGAGGAGCAGGAAGCTCGTACGACGAGGGTTTTCGGCTCATAGAATTTCACTATCGATCTCATCGAGATCACCTTGCGGGCGTATAAAATTCCACGGCGCGGCGGCAGGTGGTGAACGTTAAGAAGAACCGTGAGGAGCTGAGCGCGGCGAAAAATCGGTGGACGGTACCGCGAAATAATAACAGGAAGGGCGGGTAAAAACTAGGGATGGCCAGGAGGAGTCAGGAGGCGCAGGTACGAGCAGATGTTCCTGCACGGGCACGCGACAGCTGCGCGCCACGATTCGGCTTCCTCCTTCGTTTAGGCGATTTGATATCCTCCAACAGAATAGGGACCGACCGACGGCAGCAAGGGAAGCGTAGGTGCAACCTTTGCGAGCAGTGTCTATCCCTGAATTTACACGGCAAATAGGCGAGATCAGCTTCCACGTTGTTGCGTTCTGTTCGAACTCGGTATGAATGGCGGAATTATGCTATGACGCACAGTGGTGGCTCTGTGTCAGGAAGAAGGAAGGAGCAATTATTTGATATATTTTGCGATATCGCCTGAGATTTCTTGACGCGGTAGTTGTACCGTAGCCGGCGGTGAATAAACATACCCGCGTGTCGGGGTATGTTAAAGGAATTTGCGCGTTATCACGGGAAATGCATATTTCATGGGGTGAGAACCACTGGCGTGAAACGTAGCCATTCGTGTGTGTATATAGAAATAGTACATCCACCTACGTCTAGACTGGTGGCACACGACTCGCGTGCCACATATTTCCTTTCGAAGAATAAAAGCACCCTCTTTCCGCAGAGTCGTTCATCCTTGCCTAGCTGCGCGCCTGAAACCGGTCCAGATGCACCGGATTTAAGTTGCATACCATCTGCCGCTCTACGTATGCGCGCGTACATTCATTCCGAGAGACGTACGTCTCCTTCCGCAAATAACGTACGATATTCCTTCGCGTTTGCCGCTTCGAACAGTGATTTTAGCGTTTCGAGCTCGAGCGGTTGCATAACGAAAACAACTGTCGACGATGTATCGCAAATTGAACGCGGCGTTTAATAATGGATGCCGATCGATCGATTTAATAGCCTGTGAACGCGTCGCAAACGCGACGAATGAGAACCGTTCTAACGTGATCTGCCCCAGAACGCCAAATCTCGTCACGGGCATCCGCTTATACGAGTCCTTTAACGAGGGGAGGCACGCGTGCCACATGTTTCCAGATAGGGATAACTTCACACTCTCTTCCTTCATCCACCGTACGAACTCGGAGAAAGTTCGACGAGTAAGGGCATTTAGCAGCCCCTTCTAGCCAAGGTATCCCCTACGAATGCAATATACTCGCTGCTGGGTAAATATCAGCACCCTATTTCTAAACTTCCCACTATATTATCACTTTCCACCCTAGCGATCTCTCGAGATGCTCGAAATACGACGCACTGACGTCGCGTTCTTTCTCGTCGCACACGAGTGGAAACGTCCGAGATTAAATAGCGCCAGTAATTACCGGCAGAATCTGCGCACCGTCAAAGGCAGGTGATCCAGGCGACGAACCAGAGGCTCTGGTCGAATTGCGATACCCTGGCATCGCAATAGGCGAGATTCCGTTGTCACGGGGCAGACGCGCGATGCATCATTGGCCGACTGCAAAGGGTATATCGCGAAATTAGCATAAATCTAGATAGCCGCTAAACACCGCCTCCCTTTATACCAGTGATTCCCGGTGGCAGAAACCGGTCCAGCGAGATGGCGGGGTGTCGGTCGTTGGACAGCAGCTGCCCGCCGCTGCGACATGCCTGCACGCAACCCCGCTCGACGTCCCAGTACCGTCTTCCCGCGTTCGTTTCACGTCGAATCCCCGTGTATCGAGGCGAAATGATCGCTTATCGCGGCGGGTAATTAATGTAACGTCCTGCGACGGGGATTCCCGCGGCTGCGACAAACAACCGCGTGGCGGTGGGTCGCGGGCGAACGAAAAAGGCACGCGCGAAAATAAACGACCGTTCGATTTCCCTCGGACAAGCACGTTCCCGACGTCCGAATAACCAGGCTCGAGCGTCCCTCTCGATCGCGCCGTCTCCTTTCGTATGCATTGAAGTCGTCGGGAAGATAGATTGGAACGATTACCTTGATACCAGGCCCTCGTGCCGAAGAAAAGGCGAGGATAAAGCCCCGTCTTCTGGCCCGCGTTTACATCTCTGCATCGGCGCATGCATTTACACGGCGGACGTTATTTTCCCTCCCGGTCGAACCGGGAGGAACGGGCAGCGACGCCGATCCCTCGAGATACACGGCGACGGTATTATACGGCCGTTGAATGGCAGCGATACGCGGTGGCAGCTACCCGGTGCAAACGATTTCATTGCCGTTATCGCGGCGAAGTCGCGTCCGCGGCGCGTGCCGCGCACGGCCCGTTCTTCGTTTGTATTCAACGAAAAGTATCGTATCATTCGGATAAATCGTACGTGGGCGTACAGGCTCGCATAGTTAAACCGTCGATTCGCCTCTTGGTATTCAGCCTCCCCCCCGTAATTGCTTGGACGACGGTGCGCCACTGGTCAAAAGGTATGTCGGTCACGTACCCGTCATTATTATTCGTCGTTCGCCAGCATCCGTTCGAAGCCAATAATGCTCGTACGTCTCGTTTTTAATTGCACCCGCTCCGATCGAAGGATGGGTCCCGAGCTGATTTTCGCGAACGCGGACGCGACGACGCGCAACCGTCCAGCCGTCGTCCCGGTAGAATCAGGGTTGCGACGGGGATGCAAAACTCGGCCGCGATACCCCCGTGGTATCGTTACAAGGTCGGTGTAAATTGACGCAGTTTGCTTTCGCGGAATAGAACTGGATATTGACGGGAGTTTCGTAAGACCTTGATACTATTCGGATCACAGGCTCGAAATCGAGTACAAGGACTTTAAACGGTGTAGGTAGCAGGGTTTTCGTGCGATCCTCGACTGACGATATCGACTTGGCCAACCTGCGCGTTACCTACGTACATCGATGGGCTCGTGACGCGCATTCGACCCAGTGCATACACGTATGCAACCACCCGAATCGTCGAAACGTAGGAAACTTTTACAGCCGCCCTCTGTCTCGTCGCGATTCCAAAGTCGTTGGCGTCACCGCGTCGCGATCGTCGAGGAATCGCTGGTATCGCGACTGCGCGATCCGATCGTTATGAGTATCGAATTCTGTGTCACGGTAGTCGACGTTGGTATTTCGCGAGTAGAATTTCGTCATTATTGAAATCTCCTGACCCGATAATCAACGACGTTGCGACGTCGAAACTCGAGCATCCCCAAAATCGGATCGACGTCCCGCGCCTCGAATTATTTGTTCGATTATTTCCGTGGTAGCGCGAGGACGTTTAAAGGGCTGAGCTCGAAAAGTGCAAACGGAGAGGGTAGCCGGGAAAAAGAATCGGAATATGCGCCAACCCGAGACAGTTATTGATCCCATCGAGGGACTTTCCCCGATTGCTTCGAAATTGTTCCCCCTGGCGCATCCCTTCGGGAGTGGGAGCCCCGGAGAGAAGGGATTTTAATCTATGGAGAATAATTTGAACCCCCGCAGCAGCGCGCGACCTCTTTCGCCGTTTGAAATCGTTCGCATCGGGGTCGAGGTCAAAGAATTGAGATTAATGCCTGTAGTCGCAGAGAAGAAACAAGTGCACTTCTCCCGCCGCCCTTTAGCGCAGCAATTCTCAACCAGCCCCGAGACGAATAACAGGTCGATAATTAAGAGACGTCGCGATGCTGGAATAAAACGAAAATAAAAGGGGAACTCTTTAAACGCGGCCCAGTGAATGTCGTTACCTCGCTTTTCATGCGAACCATTTTGATCGTTCGAATGGTTTCTCTCTGGGAATGCCGTCCGTTGTTCGCTTCAAGCCCCGAGCATTGTTTTTTATCGATTCGATCGCGTAATCCGTTGTTTCCATTTATGTACACGTCGGGGAACAAAAAGAGCGCGCGGACTAATCGTTTCGAACAGAGTTTTCATCAGATTTTTGCGACCCGGCTGGCTCTCGACGAAGCGCGATTTCAAAATTCGATCCACCCGCTTTCGATTTAATGCAATTTTCCTCGCGATTTGTTCTAGCCGGCTCGGTGTGACAAGCCCCTTAATTTCGCCGGGCGGAAGGAGAAAAAAGAATGGCTGGCTTGAAAACCCCTGATCCGACGTATCACTTTGCAATCTAAATCCTTTCCAGCTGATCGGATTTGTTCCATTTAACTCGCTCGAGGCAGTAACTTCGGTCCGACTTAACTTACGAATCGAGCCATTCCGAAAGTACGTGTCGCCCGGATGAGAAACGAGGGACATGAAAATCAGATAGATACCTGCGTGTATCATCGTTCTCGCGAGACGCTTCTCGCGTTCCTCGATTCCCCATTTTAAAGTGGAAATTTATTCAACGCGTTTAACGGCGTCACGAACGGCACCCTTGCGTCCAAACTCGAAACGTTCCCGATAAACATCCCGCGAGATGTCCCTTTGACGATCCCCAACTCGTAGACGTCACGTAGAAAAGATTTGCAAGTTTTTAGCGAGGAAACGAATCCGGGCATCGAACGGAGGCAACTCGAGAGCGGCTTAGCGATGACAAGAAACGAAGCGAGCGGTGTAACGCGAGGTGCTCGCGGACCTTTCTCAGAATTGCGAGAGAACGTGCGTTCGATACAAGGAGCTTCCGTTCCGTGTGAACGTGACCTTAGAAAACCGCCTTGTCCTACGCGTCGCCATTCTGCGAGCCTGGACGAGGCTGGAATTCGCTCGGCCGTTCGTTCTTCTTGCCTCTTACTTTCTTTTTCATTATTCCGCCGTGCCTGCCGTTCCTTCCTTCCTGCTGCCATTTATACGGGCCGCCTTCGCTGCTCCGCGCCGCCGTTTCCCTTTTCTTTGCTGACAATGACCTTCCACGGAGAAAGAAAATACGCCGCGGTGGAAAACGGAGGGCTCGCGTTTCCCTCGTTTTCTTCCGCGATGACGCAATATCGAGAATTTTTTTTTCTTCTCGAGATTGCTTCCTCTTTTCACCCGTTATTTTTCAATTCGCAACGGAGGACAACGTGAACGGAATAATAATTTATCGATTATCAGGTCACTTTTATACTCGTGAATTAACAAAATTTCGATCGCGGATGGTTGTCGAGAGGAATACGATTTTACTTGAAAGTGCCATTATCTTTACTCCACTGGCGTTATCAGAGCGATGTAGTTCGCCGATCGAATCGATCACTCGTGGTCTATATCGAGCACTGCCGCGAGGCTTCCACCACGGTTAGAATCGATGAATCCTCTTTTTAAGTATCGCCTGGAATGAAGTTCCGCGGAATAGACTCGCGGTCGATGTAATACATTCTCGGGAGGGAAGAAACGAGCCGGCGACTGCGTAAATTCGAGCGAACGGTCCCTCGCCGAACGAATTGGAGCAGCATATCATTTTTATGCGCGTTTGGTTTCGCCGGTGCACTTATTCGAAACCGTCCTGAATAACGGAGCTGGCATTCTTTTTTTTTTTTTTACCCGCGATCCACTAAACCGAGCGTAAACCTCCCGTCGTAATTCGAGGATGGAATAAAACATGGGATACCCGGCAAAAGTGAAGTTTCTTACGCAACATCGTTAAACAAGGGATCGAGGCACGTGAGACCGTACCAAACTAAACGAACCGATGTGTACCGATCGACCAATATCGACCGTTAAATAACGGTCTACCGTTGCGAGACTCGTATCACGACCGTTCGATGCACACAATTTCGATCCGAATTTTAATCGATCGCCTCTTAACCAATCCGCGCGCCAATTAATGTTCCGTGACACCGGCGCGAGTAACGCGATCGGCGAAACACGGAACGCGATGGCGCTATCTCACGTAATCTCCATAAAAATCCATAAAAATGGACAAAACGAGGCTGTGGGGGGGCTCTCGCGGAAGTTTCTTCAAGTGGCGTGAAACAGCGTTACACGGCGCGATGTTCGTGCAGGGATTTCGCGGGAAGAATGCGAGTTACCGAGCTGTGACACGAACTGCCGTTGAACCGTGTTCAACGGCTGATTCGAACTGTTAATCCGCTTAGCGGAGGGGACTTAATCCGGTAGAATCGTTAGGAAGTTTGTCGGGGCCACGAATGTCCGAGAGACGAGCGGGTGAAATACGTCGGTCCCGACGGATTCGAGTCCGACGGGAGGAAAAAACACTTTGCCGATCGATGACCACCATAATGTCTTGTCGCTCCTCCGTTTTCTCTCCTCCCGTTTTGTTCGGGACGAGATTCTCCTCGTGTCCGAGATTACTTCCAGACGGCTCCTTTTTCCGCTTTAATTTTCTCGACCGGATAATGCCTGGCTGTTTTGCCCGCGACATCGGCATCCGAGCGGCGGGGAACTTTATTTATCCGCGGAGCGCCCGTTCGCCAACGTGTCAATAGTCTCAAGAATACTACGGAAAGTTTATTTCACGGTCCGGCTGTTTTCTGGGTAATGGAAAAAAAAAGAGAAAGGTAAAAAAAAGGAACGGAACGGTAGACGCGGTTCCAGGTACAACTGCAACGACCCGCTATTTTATTTTTCACCGCGATTTTGGAACCGTTCCAACGACTGTTTTTTTTCCACTGGCTCGCGAGAAATCGTGTTACGCGTATTTGCATGCAGTCAGGATGTTTGCTAACTTTCGGCAAAGGATCGCTGACTCATTGGTTCCGGGAACCGCGCGGATATTCCTCGAAATAAGAACGAAACGTTGCGAACCCGTCGAAACTCGACGAATTTATTGGAATCGCGAACAGGCGAGCAACTTGCTCAGACGGCAACCAATGCGTTTCCATCTCGTTATCAGCCGTCAGATCGTTTAATCATACACGCGAGTAATATCGAAAGCAATTAATTGAGTCATGGAGTATGAAATTGCTGATTAGAGATACCGTAGAATTTCTCTAGTTTATGGTGTTGATCCGGTGGGAAAAATTCCATGGAATATTAATTATAAGAAAAAAAACGTTGCATCGAACGTACCTGTGATACGTGAGAAGTTTCTAGGAGTTTGCTGCGCCCACGCGTCTCGAACGCGCGCAGGAGATGGATTGGCGTCCGCGTCCTGGAAACGGTGGCTCAAAAATCGTGGTGGTTCCCGATAAATATTCGATTTCTGGCGATAAATCGAGGAATAAAAATAGCGTGCGGCAGCGCGTCTGTATGGGCAGGCCAAGCGTGAAACGGCGAACACTTGTTAAGTGTCATTGTTCCTGGGTAGAGTCCGATTCGAACGTCAGATTATTCGGGTATTATTGAAAGCACGCCGTGCATGATTGCACCGCGCCGTCATGCATATGAATTGGCAAACAGGATTGCACTTTACACGGGAAAATGCATCGCGAACGATTTACGGCTGCTCCGTTCCCCTCTTGTCGATGCTCCAATCCTCCATATCGAGCAAGTCGCGTGCCGTCGTGTTCGCTTTTCCTGCCAATCGAACCGAGATCCTCCGTGCGCTTTTCCCACCGCCGTTTCAGCCACCTTTTTCGACCGAACGTTTCGGCTCCCGAGCAATATATTCCCGGCAAATGTTGTTGCTAAGAGCCGCTACGTGAGTCGAGTTCGCAGTCGTGCCCTCGTACGAATTTACCTTATTCTTCGACGATTTTCTGTTACGCTTTTCGCAATTTCCCCGGCCATTTCTACGGCGTATTGCTGCAACAGTGACTAAGCCAAGAACGAACCTGGAAATGAATGATGTTTGCTTTGTCTTCGAGCAAGAGGCGAACGAGAAAAGAAAAAAAAAACCACCTCTGCACTTATATCCCGTTGGCGAACAGTTAAATGGATCGAGAGCACGAGAGAGCACCGCGAGAAACCCTTGTAAATGACAGTTCACCTAAATTCCCTTCTCTTTGTGCTCCGTTACATCAACGACGCTGGCACGATCTCGTGTTGACAACTCTGAAAAATGTTCTCTCACGCCACCCCGGCTCTGGTCGATGCGAACCGAGCAAACGCGTTCTTAGCGATTGTTGGCGAAAGCTCGGGGACGGGGAAAAAAAAGCAACGCTCTGTTCGAAGTAATAGACCGTGGTGGGTAAAAGGACGCGTACAGATGCGTTGGCAGTGATCGTATTAATTAGACGATGATATCGCAAATTGAAATTCAATAACCGTGTAGCGAGAAGGGTCACTCTAGTATCGACTTTCACGGGAACGCATTCAGGTTCACGGGACGCGCGTACCACGCAATCACACGGTCGTGCCTTGACGTGTTCAGAAGCTTCGTGTCCCTCAGGAAAGTGAGCTCGTTCGTTCGAAAAAAAGCGAAGAAATTCAATCGAACTCCGCTCGTTCCTACGATCGCGAGAGTGCAAGCGTATTATATCCTCGAGATCTTTAGCAGGACGATAAATTCGCAGTTATCACGATCCCACGGCCCGAAAATCGACGGTATCGCCGATCTCACGGTCTGAAATTTGTCGCTACCGTCGTTTAACCAGACGGAAATTTATTGGTACCACGATTTCTCACCAGCAGTTTGTCGATACACCCGTAACGTCGCGACGCATGGTGATTCGTTGCGCTGTAATTTTCACGGCACGAAAGTTCATCGGTATCCTGGTATCGTAATTGGAAAGTTGCGGTAATAGCAAACTCGCGGAGACGCTGGAAACTCGGTAATGTCGCGAGCTTCGTGGCATCGTTGACTACCTTCTTCGGACGAGATATTTGCCCCCTCATTTTTTTTCAATGAACTAGGAAAACATGGTAATTACGCGGCAAGTAACAAGGTACGGGCAACTATATTGCACATTTTCTTGCTACATTTAACCTGGCATTTAATTAAACGCCTCGGCTGGGACATTTTGATTAACGAGGCGAAACATTTGTTACGATCTCGATCTAGGACAATTTCTTGGTATCGCGATCGAGGAAATTTATTTTCCCGTTACCCTTGAACGCGGAAATTCCGCCGATATCCCTTCGCGATCGAATCTAATTTTTTGTCATCCCGGCGACCGAAAAGAAACGAGATTTCGTCCCTGCCTTTTCGACACTTTCCGTCGAGTGATTTATGGCTGTCAGAGATTTATGTATCCGAGGCTGTATCGGCAATAAAACACCGACCCAGGGATCACCTGCGAAGAGAAAAGTTAGCTCAGTCGAGGATGGCCCTTTAGTCACGCCGATCCCCCTCAACTTCTCGATTGACAATGTCGATCGCGATTCTTCCCCGTTTTTAATCCATTAATCCGGCCGTGAATTAATATTAAATCCGTGTCCGAAGTCTAACTCGATTCGCTCGCGAAACGAATGTCACGTTCTGACATCGTGCTCGCCAGTTTGTCGCATTACGAATCTAATTAGTCGGCACGCTCGCAGCGTTCTACTTTCCGAAATACGATCTCCGTGATTTTCTTCTGCGCAGATGGAAGAGCAAAAATTGATTAGCCACGCGCGGAATGTGTGTCGCGACGGTATCAAAGGCGTCGTTAGAAAGTACGGTTCGCTATTAAAAACATACACGTGTTAAATCGCGTTACGTCAAAGAACGTTCCTTAACGTGGCGTGCGCGGCGTAATATTGGTAAAAATGAATTAATAAGCAGCGCAATTTCATTTAACGAGATCGTGCCTGGACGGAGTGTATCCTTGAGAATGCAGCAAAAAGTGAGCACCGCGGAATACCATGCGCGCTGCGAATTAGGCTGTACGTTTTGCAATTATTATGTCCAATCGACTTAATTCAACTGGCGCTAATCCGCGCAGGAACGAGATCGAAACCGTTCGGTGTCTACGCGTGAAATACGAGCTAAAGCGAGAGCAGAAAATCCGATTAACAAACCGAAAATTTCTCCTGCAAGTGAATGGAATTTGGTCCTTTTTTTTACTTGGTTTTGTTCGACGATTCGCAACGCTATCCGATTTACAAGGGATCGAATGAACATTTTTTCTCGAATATCGAGTATCTGACGGAAACTCCTGCCGCTTTCGATTGAACCGTGCAACTACGATCGAGGTATTTTGGAAAAATCCTGACAAGTGTCGACGTTACTTGGGTGCAACGATTGAAACACCGTTGTTGAACCGGTCGATTGTAAACCTTTGAACCGTGATATATTTAAATTCGACCACTCATCCTCCGGCTGCGTTTCGGTTCGTTGCGATGAAACAAAGAACGACGAGCATTTAACGTTACCGCTAATTTTTTCCTTGCGAACCTTCCGAAACAATGAAGAGGAAATACCGTGGTAAACTTAAACAACGTTTCGTTTCAACACTCGAAACTGGGTCGCGCAAACAATCCCGATATTTCCCGGATTGCTCATCACCGCGTTCTGAAAATGTACATTTCGAATACCGAGCGAAAACAGTCGAAAAAAAAGGGAGGGTGGAACTCCTCGTCGAACTTGTGAACAGCAGTCGTTCCGAAGTAGCGTGCTCGAATTGGTAACACACCGGTCATTCAGCGAACCATGGGATCCAGTTGGAATGGAGGCCAGTCCTCTTACTCCCCTTACACGGGCCCGACGTTACTCCAATTTCTCGCTTGTCTATCGTCCCCGTTGCGTTCGGCTGTATTATGAATTTCCACGACTATCCAGCTGGCGATTATCGATTTCACGGTGTCATCGAGCATAAATCACACGAATTCCGCCGTGTCGGGTAGATATACGTACGGTAACGATGACGAAGATTTTCACGCGGGCAAGTTCGGTGCAGGGGATGGCTCGAAATCGATTCGGAACGGCGTCTGAGACACCTCGAGTGCTGTGGAGATAAAAGTGCGGCCGCGTAGATGCATTCTCGCGCGTCCCAGCTGGACGAGGGTAGCCGTATTGCGAAACCGGTAAGATTTTACGACCGGTTCTCGCGGCCCGTAACTGCACACCCACGTGAACCTAGGGCGATAAATACGATTGTTTATTTGCCCGGGGTGCATCGATTTATCTGCGCGGCGCAGCGCGGCGAAAAGTCGATTAAAAAGGAGAGAAAAAACCGGGAGGGAACGAAACGAGTCGAAAAGTCGCCGATGTACGAACTTATCGAATAAATATCGCTTTTAACGCCCGCCCTTAACCCTTCGTCCTGATTCCAGTCCAGCTTTCCGTATTTCACACCTCGTTTCTCGGAACCGAGACGAACGCTCGGATGAATAAAGTATGCGGCCCTTCTTCCGATTCGTTCTCTGATTCCCTTCCTGATTACATTCTTCATAATTCAATCGACCCTTTCTCGCTTCCCGCCGCCGGTAAGGTAACGAAACAGGAATCCAGGATTCTTTATTCGCGTCTATTTATCGCGCGGCTTCCACCGCGATTTATTTATACATCCGCGTTCCTCGCGCTGGAAAAAGAATATACGCGACTGCTGTTTCGTCGAATCCGGCGATAAAGCAATTTTACAAAATCACGCTCGCAGCCGTGTTAACGAGCTCCGCGATGCTCTCGCGGGGCGAGAGACGGGGACGAAGCGAGCGAGCGAGCCAGCCAGCTCGTGACAGCCGCGAGTTTCATTTCATGGAAACGGAATAAATAGTGCGCCGGTATCGTAGGTGGGCTTGAGTGCGTTTGCATAAATCAGAATCGGTTTGTAACGCGTTGCAGAGAGGGAGCGTGGAAATTCCGGAAGGGTGGCGCCGCGCGACACACGCCCGGGGGCGAGCCTTTTCGAGGGAGATCTAGTTTTTCGGTGGCACGCTCGGGAATCGAATTGCATCGGCCGGCAAACAGGTCCGAATCGCGGTCACGACAAAAGCCTGTTTACACGGCGAGCTGTGCAAATTGGACGTCGCAGGGATTTTATCGGCCGATAACGCGGACGTCTTGGCGGTAAAGTGCCGTTCGCAAATATTACCCCCGCGAGGGAATCAATTTTTCACGCCACGCGCGCCATCGATGTTTGCGCTCCGCTTGCGCAATCCCTTATCTTAACGACGGCGAAACTGTTGCCCAAGTGGATATTTCCAGATCGAGAGGTCGGCAAGTTGAGTTACATTTTACGTACGTTGACGAAATAAGTGCGCAACGAGTCGGTGGTGGTTGCTAACAGCTGCTTGAATTATACGGTGGGCGTAAACGAATGGAAGGTAAGCCGGCGCGTCGAGTGGAAACTCGCTCTGTTCGTTAAACGCTCCTTTTTACCGGAAGTATTGTAATATTTTAATTACGAAGCGAGCTCGTAGGGTAGTAGGAGCCCCGTTCACTGCGTTCCAAAATAATTTTCACGTTACGTTGCGTTAGAAGTTCTTAAGAATCCTCGACGTTTAGAAATTTGCTTATCAGCGATGACCGTTGCGTAAATAGCTCGTTCTCTGTAATTACGTGTATCGTGTAAAAATGGATATTTAAACTGGAGTTTAGTCGACTGCTATCGCGCGAAGGACACCATTTCCGACGTAAAAAAAAACAGAGACAAAAAATACTTGACGCCCGCGTAACGACCGAACCCATTTTTCCAGGCGTTCGAGTAAAAAGCCGAAGCGTGTCGGCGGAAGGATTCTCGCGAGCCACGAACTCGAAGCGCCGAACGATTTTCGAGATAATTATAAGTACAAACTCGTGTAGTTTCCGGCAGATATTTATTTAGAGGGTGTTCGTTTTGGCTCGTTTCGGTGACCGTACGGAAACCATTCCGCCTGGATCAACTTTGGGGGGATGACCGAGTTCCTTGCACTTTCTACGCGAAAACCGGCCGACACTTCGGGCCACCTTCCGTGTACGACGAGCGCGGATGATTACGAAACTCTTGATAACGACGAGATTAGCAGTGCCGCGGGTCGAGAGAAATCCGCGCGGCAAGTTTGCCGCGAGGTTTGCTAATATCGACGCGACGGTGCACGCGTGAATCACCGGCGACGTCTTGATGTCTCAATTTCCGAAACGAGAGGCAGAAATTCTCGTTCTCCGATCCCTCCGTTCGGTGCCTCACGGCAAATATTAACCGGAAGGGGTGGCAGCGCAGAGACGCGTCGATAGAACCTCGTCGATTGCTCGAACGCGGCTCTTACCGGCGTTTAAATAAATTGCGGTCGCTTCTTCTGCCGGTTCGGGTCCGGTCCCACGTACGTCGTAAAAATTCCGTTGGCCAGGGACGCGGAAAAATCCGACGGCTAACAAGCGTCCCGTGTGAAATCTGGCTGACGGCGCTGCTTCTGGGAAAGCAACCGGCGAACTCGGACGTTTAATGGCGTTAATCGTCCCGCCTATTGCCACGGCTTGACCTTACCTCGGCTGTCGAACGCTTCCTGGCTGGTTCGTGGCACGCGAGCGCAAATCAATTCCCACGATGCTTTCACTCTGACCTAATACGTCATTATCGGCGCGCGGTGATCGCCGCGTGATAAACGATCGGCCGTCCGATAGGCGACAGTACGAACGAACCGGTCGTCAGCAACGGCGAAAGGCGCAACGGTACACTCGGGGGGTCGTGCACGACCCTCCCGTGTCTCTCGCGTCGAAGCGTGATTTTCAAGCGTCCAGGGGAACGGGGATTGTTTCTTTCTATTTTTCTGTTTTTTCACCGCGATTTCCGCGGACGAAGACCGCCGGTTGATTGGCAGGCGAAAAAGGTCACGAGACAGCGAGACAGAGGTTCAGCGATTCATTCCACTTTCTACGGAGGATTCCTGGCTCGATCGAGACGAAGGTGGTTCCTTTCTCGCGGCCCAGGGAGTGGTCCCGGTGATACCCGTCGCTTTAGACACAACGGACGCGTCCTATTCCTCGAACTTGACGGGGTAAGGCGCGTCGATGTCGGTCGAGTTTCTAACTCGTGACGTCGAAACGAGCGGAGACTCTTGACTGTTCGATGGAATCGTGGAGGGAGCGGGTGATATGAAATTTTGTAAAGTTCGAACCTTGACGGTGTAGAACATATTGATGATCGATTGGGAGCGATGTATCATTCTAGACAGGATCAGGTACGTTCGCTTGAACAAGGCGTACATACGTTTCAATGAGACCGAGATAATTAATTCCTGTCGGAGTACTTAGTATACGGAATACATTGGGTATCTTTAGCGATGAACTCATTGGACAATGGTGACTTCTTCAGAGTACACAGACGACAGTCGCTGAATACGATCTTAGAAAGCATCGATGGTAACGAGTTTATAAATCGAAGATTTTCTCGGGTGAAACGACGAGCGAACGTTTTAAATCTCGCTTCGAGCATAAATCGGCGAAGAAGAGAATCTCGCGGATTCGATCGCGCGTCCATAGATCACCCGCTCGTAGATCATTGTCCGGTGCAATATATCGACATCTCCGAAGGGCGATTATCGACGAGCGAACGTGTAAATCACGCACCACGACCTTCGACACCGTAATTTATTGGCCGCTACTCGGCCACGATGACAAGTACTCTTTCTTCTAATGTGAAAGTCTCCGCTGGTCTCCGCGACCGTGTCAGAGGTTACGCGTAAACGTGAATCACCGTGGAATCTATACGCGCATTCCAGCCGTTTCCTCGTAGAAACGGTGACGTTGTTTGAAAAATATTCGACAAACGAATACCTTCTCTCGGATCGTAGTCGTTCAACACACTTGCGAGCGCAAATAAAGCTACGAATCGAGAAGCCGCTCGGTCCTTGGAATATTCTTTCAAATAGATTTCGTCGGTCGTTAAGCGAGGCCGTTTCTTAGGCAGGCAACCATTCTTTTTTCATACGCAGCGGAGATAAAATCGAAGGTCTAATTTGATTTCAGCAGTAACAAAGGTGGCTCGTGGCAACGTGGGCAGAATTCCCAAAGGTCGAGCCCCAGCCCTAGTCGACTTCACCACACGCAGGAAGCAGCCACGCCTCACACAGCTCCTGTTTCCGTGAGTATACGAATCCCTCCGGAAATTAAGAATGTTTTTTTTCCCCCCCGTTTATCGCGATACTCTCGATCGCACCCTGCCGTACCACGCTCGTGGGACTTGTGTACCTCGTCAATTAAATCGAGACTATTTACCAATCGTCAACCCTAAATATTTCGAGCTCCTCTCCATTGTTATTTATTTTAGTAGAAGAGGAGACAAAAAGCGAGGCGACGGTATCGGGTGTTCCGATAACAAGAGGAAGAACGCTTTCAGGTGTTCTTAACAGTCGAAGATCCGCGCTGCTGCGTTTCCCTTGTTTCAAAAAGTTTCGCGGTCGATCCGCCGGCAGGCTCTGCTAACTTTCCTCCCCCGGAGGAAGTTTCGAGCGGCTCTCTTGAACTTTTTAGCCGCCTTACAGCGTCCCAGGCCACGATCGATAAAACGTTTCGCAGCGTACCCCGATTTCCTTAAAATTATCACTGACTCTGCGAGTTATTTCTACCTGGGGCTCCTTCTCTTACACCGTGTACAATATCGTACCCAGCACGCCTAGCTTTGCACAGTTATTTCGCGAACGGAACGCCGGTAAAGTCTCCCGATCTCGATCGACGTGCCAAAACGCGGAAATCTCGACCGTGCATCAGCGCAATATTTGAGTTACACGTCGTACGAATTTTCCATGTGTTGCCGCGTTACAATTTCCGAGTTGCAGCTACGCTGAGGGCAGAACGCATTACGACGCCAATTAATATCGCGGACGCTGTAATAAATAACAGCCAGAAGCTGTTCTCCTTGCGGTGCCCGTGCGACCGTCGCAGATAAATCTGCGAACATACAACAATGCGACAGTTGGTCCGGATAAAACGTCGCGGGGTTTAATTAACCTGATCCCAAGCGCCATGGGCTAGATGTTAAGTTTATCCAAGAAACCCGGAAAGAAAGACGGGTCTAACGTCGCTTTTATGAGCGTCTCGTCCGGCTTTTTAACCGGAACCATTTGCTTGGATCTCGCGCAGGGACTAGTCTGTTAACGAATCGCATTTTCATGTTAATTCTTCACGCGAAGTTGCAATGACAAGAGACAGAGACGGCGTGCAAGTTTGCTCGCAAAGTATAAAGCCGAGAACATGAAGGATCGCTGCCTCGCTTCGACTGGTAGTCGCAAACGGGATGAAAAACAAACTCGTGGCCGCTGTTTCGATTTGCTGCGCCGCGAAATCGTTTCGAATTATTCGGATCCTCGGGAGGGGTGGAACGGAAGCCCTGGCTGGGCGAGGTAGACGTTTCTCAGCTCGTTTCTCGGCTTCTCCTGCGGGAAGTCACGTCGTCGCGGGCACGACGACGATATCCGAGATTTGCATCTCCGCGGGGAATTTCACGATCTCACGGCACGGATCAACGGAATGCGCCGGTTCGTGTCGATGCTGGAGCACGAAAAGCGGGTCCGCCGGATTCCACGGATCCATTGAACGACGCGCGCGTCCCCCGCCGACCGGAAGCGTCCGGTCGAGATTCTCGCCGGAGGAAACCGAAGCTCGACGTTCTGACACCGTCACCGGGGTTTCTTCCGGGTACCACGGTGCTGGATGCGAGGCTGAATGGATCCACGGGCGCGGCGCGACGTCACGAACGGATTTCACTGCGACTCGACCGGTTTCTGGGACGATTATGATCGATGTCTTTTTCAGGATTCTATCCGGGAGACCGACGTGACGCGCGGTATTATTCGTCGGAAAAGTTCAATTGCCTGAAGGTAAAAATGGGAGAATCGAGAACTTTCCGAGCTTTTTAATCTTCCTCTAAGGGAAGAGTGCACTTTCAGAAACGATTTATGGCGTCACGGTTCAGTCTTCCTTTTGTCGGTCGTCGCACGACGATCAAAAGGCTTTTCAACGCGATCGCTATTGAGTAGATCTTCGTTACGTGCTCTTTTATGTCAATTAAGAGATTTGTTCGTGCCCAGGAGCAGGGAACATGCTAGCAGATAAGCGTAACAGACCGATAGACCGTAAAAATAGCCAAATCGATGATGTATATATAGAGTTGTAGAACGGCGTAACAGAATGGCCCCTGAAATTACCGTCGTTAAGATAATCTCGGGCGCAATCCGCGATACAGCTTACAATGGCGATGTCCACGGTTGCATCTAATTGTCAGGTAAACGCTTGTCTCTCGGTGACAGTGACCTGTGGCAGCAAACGTGGCAGATACAGTCGGTTCGATACGGCATTGTTGTCGGTAATGTTAACGAACCGGTGCGCGCTGTCGTCACTGCGAATGATGCATGTAGATCGTTGCCTGCCGCGATACTCGCAGCCACGTGTTACAGTGAAAACTGAACGACGCAATCGATACGTGTATCGACACGCTCCAATTCGAAGGTGAGCGCAATCGAAGGAGTTAATGAAATTCTGCCGGCTGTCCTGCGATCTTCCGCGTGAAACGACGGTGTCGATTTTGTCGATCGAAACGACCGGGACACGATCGCGCGCCGTTGAGATTCATTTTTTTAATTAATATCGCACCTACCACGATTCGTGTACGCGCGGAATCTGGCCAGAGAAATAATAATTAAAGAAGCGCGTGTTCGAGCGACTTGGTCGGCTAAGCTATCCAATATACTAAAAGCTCCAACCCCGTTACACGGGATGAGTTTAGGAACTGGGACGAGTCATAGCTGTTTTCTAAGCACGGATAGAAAAAAGTTGGCCGAGGGAAACGGTTCCACGGTTTAATGAGATCTACCTTGCTTTGACTGTATCTCCTCCGAGGACGCGAACCGCGATTGCAGTCGCCTTTTAGCGAGAAGTCGTTGAATCTTTTTCTTTTTTTTTTTCCATGTAACTAGATATTTCTCACCGTTTTCTTCCTTGCAAATTTATTTAAAAATGAAGGGTTTAAAGCGATAACTATATATGGGAGAATTTGAATCAAAGGCTATCGAAAGGTAATAATTAGGCGGTCGTTGGAAAATGAGAATAATTGAGATAGCTGGACGAATGTCAAGAATACAGAGACTGTCGTATGCATCGGAGCATTCGATGGTAATTAACGCTTCTGCTCGTATGCAAACGCGGTGCTGCATGTGCGTGTGCGTGCATTTAGGCCCAAGGCCTGAGACGTCACTGGCGCCAATCATTATTCACCCGACCGTTCTATCATCCGCTGCTTCCGCGGAGGAAATTACGAATCGCGTGTCTAAGCGATCGAACGTCTGACGTCTACCTTTGAAAATAATTTTGCCTCCAGTACCGTTCCACACCTTTTCCTTGACTGATGCTTAATTAACGATTCTGTGAGATATTCAAACGTCGAGCATCCTTTCAAGCAACCTTCGTTATTGACCAAACGTCACTCGTTCAAATTAACTTGTTCTACGATATCGTACGTCGAATCGGTTGCTCCGCGAAATAATTTTCGGTACATTCAACGCGTTTCTCGTTTGAGAGCTCCCACGAAACATTTCAGTGTTATCTGTATCACCGAATTTCGCGAAAATCGGACGAACCACGATTCAATCCGATTTTATGGGCAAATAGACGGGGCGTCGATTGATTTCTACCACCGTTAAATCAGAATTTCTTCCGGCAGAATAGCTTAACCGAATGCCTAATCGAGCAGAGATCAGAGTTCGTCCTGGATCATTTCGAAGTACCAAAATCGCGCACGGATGAATAATTCGGCGGTGACCTCGGTTACCTCCAATTATCGGTACCATGGCCACGTTAGGATCGAGTTTATGTAGGTTGGAGTCTGGTTCTGGTACACGTAAATGCTCTCAGAGAGCTGTTAATTAAGGTTCGAAACGGTTCAAAAATTCTGCTAAGCCCGAACAGTCCCACCCGGTCGATTCTCAGCCATCATTTATGATCGTCCCCGATTGTTCGTTCAACTCTGCAACGATCGGAAATGGGAAAGAGATTTTCTGTCTGACATGGAAATAGCCGAACGCGAATATAAATCTCTGAAATTCCCATTTGTATGAAAACCAGAACGGTATTAACGAATGATTTGAAATATAGGAAGTATTGGGCAATAAATACCGATCGAATTTATCAGCCTCGATTAATATTTATTGCGATAAATATATATCCCCGGTAACAATGTACGGCAGTTAATTCGATAACAGTTTCTAATGAATAGCAAATTATATGTAAGCTCTGCGCGAATTAATGTTAAATGCAACGATAACGCGAAAGCAGTTTCACGGTAAGCGATAAGACTTCCATCGTTTTTTCGAAAACCCGTATTTTTGGTACGCTCCGTGCGAAGCAGAGAGTGCAACTCACATTTTGCTCGTTGATTCGAGTCGTAATTTTAACTCGTGTATCGTGTAACAGAAGCAAACACACTGGCGATGCATATTTTCCAGTTGGTAGCAGCGTTTTGTATCCGAATTGGCCAGGTCGAGCGTTCATGAATTTGAATTTGAATGGCCGCTCGCGTACCCGGGATCGAGACAAAACCCAATATTTTCATTGACTGGCCATTTTGTCGGGCGTTTCGCCGCGCACGTTCGAATGTTAACGATTTTGAACTTTTCCGTTCCGCATCGACACGACGGACACGCTCAAGAAAGATCGAGCAGCGGCAGAAATGTAGCTCGATGCTATCGAACTTCTCGCGTCGACCTTAATTAAAAGTTTTAATTAAAGGTTAGCATGTAGGTACGGTATTTCTCTCTTTCTCTTCGCGGTCTATATGCATATTCAACGCTGTAAAACATTTTTGCGCGGTTCTCGCCACCACTATCCCGTATATTTCCTTAACGCTGGTATCCAGTTCTTGCCGCGTTGGAAGGCCGTCTATTCTAGCCTTCATTCGGAACGTTAATTAGAAAATTTGCAACTTTTCAACTGTTACGATCGTTACGATCGAGCAGCGTGATATTAACTAGAAACTATTCGTTCGATTCTTCGCAGAATATTTTTAACCGTAGCATCGTCAAACTGTTTAATTAGAAAAAGATACTTACCATATTAAAATAAAAGCTGTCTTGAATTTCTTAATATCATATTAAGAAAAGACAGCTTTTCTTAATATCAGAGTTAGATGATTCGAGCGTCGATTCGTACAGAACGATCGTGGTTCATCCAGCGATCCAATTAACCGACTTTTCTCCTCGCCGCAATATCCGAAACTGGGTCTCTCCACGTATCGTTGCGCCTCTTACTTTCCTGAAAATATTAAAGAAAATATTAGACGCATAAAAACGTTCTCTCTTTAACCTGCATAATTGAACCCATAAAAAAATGTCCGATACATCGAACGTCAAAGGGCTGACTCTTTGTCCCACGTTACAAAGTATAAAGAATGCGTTTGGAGTGGAGATTCCTCGCGAGAAGGGAAAGGTGGCCAGCGGAAAGGTCGGTGAAAGGGGTGCCGAGCGAGAAGGCAATGAAAAGGCGGTAAAATTGAAGGAAGCAGCAACTATTTGTAATTAAAAGCGCGAGACAATGGCATCGAGAGATTTCGGTGCGGTGGATTCTTGCGTTGTTCAGAGGGTACCAGTGACGCGGACAATGCCCGCCCTCGACGAGTCGAGTGACTTCTCGACCTCCCTTTGGAAACGGGGCGGCGGACAGAAATGTGGTCCGAGCTCGTTTAGAAAACCGGAAGGTGGATACACACCGGCGCGATCGATGCTCTGTTACCCCGCGCTCTGTGCTCGCTCCGACACCGGTAATTCTATGAAGTGGAACGATTCAGCGGGCGCATTTCATTGTGAACTCCATTATGCGTAACGTGGGAACCGTACCAAGTGGTGCAAACAGATTTCGACCAGCCATGAAACGTAGGACGGAGGAACTGGGAATAACAGACGTCTGTTTGAAATAAAAAGATAATCCTGCGCTTATTGGAAAATATTCTACGCACTTGTGCAAGAAGAAATTACAACGATCGGATATATAGTCCGGACAAAAAAGATACGGTACGAGGTGAGAACAAAAGGTTAGACGGGATATACGTTGAGAAGCGGTGAACTGCTTTTGAGCCGAGCTCGAAGAATAGCCGACCTGCTCCCCTATTTGTTCCGAGCAAGTGACCCAAAGGTTGACATCGCATAGATTTTGCCATGGCAGAATTCAGGTCGATCTGTTACGACGATAAACGTATTACGATCAAAAAGATATCCTTCCTTCGTTTAATTTCGCGATCTAGAGTCAACAGAGTTTATCTCTGCGGAATTTATAATCTATTAATTAATGTCGTGGAAGTTGTGTTTCTTATTTCGAAAGAAAAATGTCTCTAATTGGATTTCCCCCTTAATGTGCCGCGTGGATAATTAAGTAACGCGTTCATAGCCGTAAACGGACGAGCGTTTTATTAAAATAATAAAATAGAGAAGCTAAAACATCGCTGCGGCAGATCGATCTTAATTAGCAAAACATCGTGCCTGCTGAGTAGACCAACGCAGAGATATAATCAAGCTTTGTGGCTCCGTGCCATTTATAACCCTTTCATTTCCAAGTTCCCAATGCGAACGGAAACCACCGCGAAATTATTGCGACACACGAATTTTTGATCGTTACATCTGTAAACGGGAGCAAACTCCATCGATAACAGTGGCTGGTTGACACCATTAAACCTTGCTAATAATATTTCACACAAGCATCGTTATCGGTAATTTATACAGAGCGTCTTCCGACATTGAGGTACAATCGGAAGAGGGATGATTATTCAAGCAAAAGTACACACGATCACTCGCACAGTTCCAAAATCATTCTGCACTGTCGCTATTAATACAAATTCCTTCTATTCAACGCGTTTAAATAATCATTTGCAAGTGGCTGAAACCGATAATCCTGAATCAGTGAATGAAACGAATACCATCGATGTAGAAACTACTTGCTTCCTACACGAATCGCGAACCATTAATACGTACCATTATGAATCGCATCCCATTATCGATCCTCGAGGAGAGGAACTCTAGCAGCCCCTCTGAGGCGTGAATGGAGGCACAGTGACCCAGACACGGCGCGTAACATTGAGCGCGGTCGGCTTACGAAATAATTCACTAACAAGACACGTTTGACGGCGAAATATCCTTCGATCGTAGGCTCGTGTCGGCGAGCCTGTTCAGCTAGGTGCGATCGAGAGCGTTCGTGCGTGTCGAATCATGAGAAAAGCCAGACAGCTGAGGCAACTTTCCCGGGGCGCGAGGTTATCGGCTGGTTCTGTTGTATCAAACGTTTCGATCAGACGCGTGGGGCAGGAGAAACGGGAGGAGGGCATCGCGCAATTATGCGTCAGCAGCGTGTAAAATGATTTCGATTATGTTTCCGTTGCAGCCGCTGCACGATCAACGCTCGAGCGCGTACCCCGGGAAGGAGAGAAGACGAATCTCTGGGCTGAGCAAGGCGCAGAGGCGTATCAAAGCGTCGAGCACGCCGGCGCTCTTGGACCGTGATGTGGAAAGGTGAGTGGGTTATTTTTGAATCGCTCTTCGCTATCCATTCGGTTCGGCAACCACCGTGCTCCGTTCATCTAACGAAATCTAAATCTACCTTTCTGTTACTCGTCGATATTCTTAATAGTATTCAAGGGCTAAAATTTTGATTCTATATTAATGTCGAATTAACATAATACCCCCAACTTTGGGGGTCGATTTCATCCCTTAAACGTTGATCACTGCTATTAAAAAATGTACTATGTTTGTACTATGTGCGAATGTACTATGTTTCGATAAAATCGATGAGTAACACGCAGGTAGGTTTGATTTGAAATTTCGTAGAACCGTTCACCAACGCGAGGGAGAAGGCGTCTCGCCACGATTCCGCACCCTCGTCTGAACGTTCCGCATCTGCGATCTTTTCGGATGGCCCAGGTGCTCTGTCCGAGGCCGTTGCTTCGTTCCACCATTTATTTCGGCGATCGTTACTCATCGTTCGTTTTTTTCAAATATTTCCAATGGAATTCTTCGCGGCTGACGGAGATGCTTTGTTTTTGCGAAATTTCTTCTTATAGTCTGCGCGAAAATAGCTCGCGGTCGTAAACCTTTTCAGAAATCGAAGTGAACGTATTTCGATAGAAATGGGAAGGTTTCATCGAGGTTAATCTTGGTCACCGTTTGCGTGCAGATTCAGTTAGACCGCAAACGTTTTTCTCGATTTCAAAGAAATGAATCGGGAATTTTCATTGAAAATTTCTCGGGATATGTGCTCGCGATTTCCGTTTGTTCTATGTCGGCTTGTCTCGCATACACAGCTGGGGTGCGGCAGATAAGCTACGGAACCTGTCCGTTTCGTGTCTCGTAGGCTTTGCACGGAGAGATTTCCCTGTTTCAGGGAGCCGTGTTTGCCTTGGACGAAAAATATTATACGGGCAAATATTGGAGGAGCGTACAGTTTACTTTCTTAGCATGGGACGGATGCAAATATAGGAAACGAGGCATTTATATATTTTTAATATACGAACTTGTTTGAGAGAAACAAGTTAACTGCCTCCTCTTTTCTGGCCCGGCGTATCCTTTGTAATGTAATACAATCTAATGAACGAACCGTCGTACAAATCACTTGGTGCGATCTCGGCAGCCGGAGTGGAAGTGCTCGACGTGAAATTAAAGAAAAAGCAGGAGTCTACCCGTAGAAAAAAATTAGAAAATTATAGTTCCAGGATTTAGTGAAAGTTTCTCAGTCGATTCGTTTCATCGAAGTGCCTCGTAAAAGAAGCAAAAAAAATCTTCGTTCGAGCTTACTTACCAGGCACAGCAGATTCGTGTGCGGCAATCTAATATCGGGAAAAGATTGTTCAAACCGTGGCGAAGTCAGAATGCGTTACCCCGACGTGAGCAGCAATTTCCACTTTGCTAGATTATCGACAGCTCGTCAAGAGTTAAAAATAGGTTGAGGACAAAAAAAAAAAAAACAGCTGATCGAATAGCCGGGCATAGATCAAAGGTTCCCGGGGTGATCGCGTTCAGGTTCGTTTGAAGTGGCTGCCTCGTGCTTTCCAGCTTTCCATCGTGAACTCTTGATCCCTTCAGCGTGTCTCGCAGCCGGGGTTGTTTGCCGAGGCAAGAATAAAGACGTTACTCCGAATGACCCGGCTCGGCTCCATCGACTTTGTACCTGGACGAACATTCATCCGGTCGTTGCTCTAATTACCAGCTGAATAGAAAATCTCTAGCGACATCCCCCTTCAATTTCACGGAACCGTACATTCGCTTCCGGTCTGTCTCACCCCCAAACAACCCTCATTAATATTTAATTGTACGACCGATTCAACGTCTCTTGCTGAAAGTAGTCCTGAAATAATCGATCTCGGTACATAATGGTGCCCCTTCGTTATTTTCACGCTAACGATCTGACTTAACCGCGTTATTAAACGTTTTTTATATGCCCATTTATTTTTTTCAATCCGTTGCTAAAATCTTTCCGGAGATTTCATCGCGCGACTAAGTTAAAGTCGCATCGAGCCGGTATAATTTAAGGGAACATTAATTTTGTTCGTTTCGGAAGTTCTGGCAACTCGCTAACCCCAACAATGAGACGCTCGGCATTATTCTAATTTGAAGTTTTGGGGAATAGCGAGAGTTCCCTTTCCCCGACTCGCGCGCTCCGTTTGCGCCGCGAACTTCCTCTTGTTGGGGCTCCCGATGTTTCGCATTTAAAATCCAAGACGATGTAACGAATTAAAAAAGGATAAGAAAGAGTTTCCTTCGGGCGGAATTTAATTAAAAGTTCCTTAATTTCGATGGAATTTCTCTGAATCAGTGACTGCAGTTTTGTTTTTCGAGTGGAAAAATCTTCAGATACAATTTAAACTCAGTAAATTCGAGTTTCCTGGAAAATAAAATTATTTTCTGACATTGTTATTTAATACAGATTATTTGATAATATTAGGCGAATATACGCGAGGTGTTTCTTTTGACGGTGAACGTTATATTTTAATATTCCTCGACTCCATCGCAGCCTCGGTTCATCTCGCGCCTCATGGAAACAAGAAACTTTACCCTGAGCTCCCACGGGCGTAGAAAACTTCCTACTTTCCGTTAATCGTGTGAAAGAGTGATGAAGTTTCTCTTTATCGCTGTTACTTTGGACATTTCCGAGCTGCGTCGAAAATTTCTCAACGCTACGCAGGTATAATCGACGTAAGACAATAATTTTCGTTATAATAAGGCACTGGAAAGTGATCCGTGATCCGAAGGAGATAGGTTTCACTCTATATACAGTTACTTCGTCTTCGCAAGACGAAGGAGATCGAGGCTGAACTTGTAAGTGATCGATGATCGAGAAAATTAACGATCGATTTCTCGTCAAAACAGTACCGAGCTCGTTCAGGCGCCCACGTAGTACCCACAAAAGTTGAGTACCACCCACATGTATGAGCGCTAGATTTGTACACCGTCCGATAAAAAGGAAAGTTATCGTCTGTCCGTGCCACGTGTCCGGCTCCGTACAACTAATAAATCAAGAAAACTGCACGAGAGTGTGCCGAGCGGCCTATACATCATGAAAAATAATAGTATCCCAGACGCGAGCGTAGTTTTCGTGCTTCCGTTCGGCAAAACTTTCTACAAATTTTCATCGCAAAAATTTAGATGTATGCCAGATTACTGGCTTTTAACCTCTCCTTCTCTCTCTCTCTCTCTTTCTATGTCTCTTTTATCTGATTAGACAAATTATTTGAGAAAATCGAGGAGCGATACGTAGATGCGTTGCAAAATTTTGTGCGACCTACAATTGCTACACAGGAAGTGCATTCGCGAGTTGCTGTTTATGCAACACCGTGTTCCCCCGCGTTTTGCCTAGTTCGTTAAGCAAACAGTTGAAATTGTTCCAACACATCTAAGGATAACATATGGAAACTCATAGAGGTGTCGAGATGTAACTTCAAGCGAACTAACGTCAAACAAGATAATCCCTCTACGAGTGAAAAGACGAAAGGAGCGCACAGTGTTATTTCGCACCCCGATCTTGACAAACGCTCCGAAACTAAGAAAGCGAGACCACCCTGTAGATCGAGCTGCCACAGTTTTCGTGGTGCGTGGCAATTAGAAGAACTGTCGCCGCCGGAAGCCTCTAAACTCGCAAAGGACAAAAGCAGACCACCATCGATTTCTCTGAAGTTCCAGGGACAGAGGAAGATTGCAGTACCGATTTCGCTGGAGCCTCGCGCGTGTAAATCTGCAGCAAGCGCGGAGGGATATAGCGGGTGGAGAACAAAGGAAGACCAAGAGGGATGACAACAGAGATTAGCAGTCCTTAACGAGGGAGAGGAAAAGGGAATTTGGTGCAGCGCATCGAATTGGTACAGCGGAAGGTGGCGCGTACTACACGCGACGAGCGGGTAAAAATTCTGCCGATTAAAAGGGGAACGAGAGAGGAGCCAGCAGGCCACTGTCACTACAATGGATAAATGGTACCTTTTGTGGAGACCGACGGCTCTCCTTGGCCGCTCCTCTCCCGCCCACGATCCGAAACCAGGCAACGAGACGAACAAGGATAGAATGAACGAGGGTGAGACGCGGTGGAAGGAGACGAAGATAGAAGAGAGAAGAAGGGAGGGAAAAAAAAGAGCAGCACCCAAAGAGAGCGGAGCAAGCGGGGGTGGGGGGCAAACTCGCAACCCTCGCTGCCTCGGTTTATACCTGAAGCGACCCTTGAAATCTGTTCTGGGAAGAGTTCACGAGGTGCACCGGCACACGAACCCCCGCACGCATGCACACACAAAGGCACGTGGAACACACGTGAGAGTAGATTTGTGTGCCTGCCGGGAGCCTTCAGTCGGCCGCGGCTCGTCGTTCAATGCACTTCCTTCCTCGGGCCAGAGTGGTTTCAAGCGATTTTCTTCTTTTCGAGAATGGGCCCCGTATCTTCGCCCCGCGACGCGCGACCTTTTGCGATTCCACAAAGCGAGGCGAAGTCGCCACGCGGAGTACGCGCAAGTAAATGCTTTTAAGCCGGGAATTCCAACGGTTAGTGGAGCGATTTTTCTCCTCTGTCGAAGAGATCGTGACAGTTGTCCGGTGTTTCATCCGGTCGAGTGCATTTAACAATCGAAGTTTCGAAGTTACACTCGCGAAAAGGACTACAAAAGGGGAATGTGCGTGCACGTGATTGTTCCGCGTTTGATCAACAAGTGAGGGTTCCCGGTCGGAGCGTGGCGCAACAGCGGTAGACTTTTGTCGTGGAGTAAGAATTCTAACGTACAGGAAGGACGATTTCCGTGAATATCTTTATGTCACGAATCGTATAGGCCTACGAGCACCAACGAACGGACACACACGGATGTCTACAGGCATAGGGCAGCGGTTTTGTGTGCACCAGACGAAGGTTTCAGTCGCCTGCTGGCCGTCACTCGACGCATTTCCTGTCTAAAAGTGGTTGCAAGTGGTTCTTCGTGAGTCGAATAACCTCAAGGATGTTACTATCTGGTGCTTCATAAGCAGGGAACCGTGGATGAAAGAACTCCCTTTGTGTACCCACTATTTTTTTTCACCCGCGGACGAGTGCTAAGCTGGAAACGAGTTTCTCTCGATTTAAAAAATCAAATAATGAAATCGTGGTCGCAACAATTAACGACCGCAGTGGTTCGTTTCGCGTGAACATTTTACATCTAGGATGTTTCTAAACGGAGTGAAAACTGCTGGCCGGTGTTGCTCGTGAGAAATCTCGCGGAGTAGCTGGGAAAAACACGGCAGAACGAGAAACAGACGGAGCGTAAAATGTAACTCGGACAAAAGGCAATAAAACACGCTGGATAAGCATTAATCTGGAAGAGACAAAAAATCGATCAAAATTGTCTCGATGATGTGGTACGTGACGCTGCAACATGTTTTCCCATTAATCGAACTCGGATGAATCGTGCGCACGAGTAAACGTCCACGGAAAAATGAAAATTCTGACAGCTGCGTTTCGATAACATCAATCTTACACTTTACATATCTCTAACATTAACATACAGCGAGTTTAACACGCTGGACGTTTTATGAAATCGATCGAATTGGAATTAGATCGTTATCTCTTGTTCAATGTTGAGAATGCAAGAAATTTTCCCCTTACGAATCGCGTTTCTTGGAATCGATGCATCATCTAGTTCGAAACAAGAATCGCGTATCTCGAGCCACATAGAACCAGATCCACTTAAAAAATGGACAGTAGAATATCTAGCTTGATCATACCGCGATTTAGAGCAATAACGCATAGAGACCACTCCGCAAGTGGTGAACAGTTCCACTTAAAACCGTATCGCTGCGATCTCGATTGCTCCGAACGAAAAGCACCAGCATTCGCACTAGTTCTCTAAAAAATCGCGCACTAGCTGCCAGAGTATTATTTGTTCGTATCTTCAAACGAAATAATAAAACGTTCGCCGTTGTTCCTTAAAGCAAACACTCGGGCATAGACGTACTTCCTCGAGCGTGGAACGGGTCACGAGCCGTGTTCCCTGAACTTCCTCTTCACCGTGGTTCGAGAAATTGTAATCAAACGCGAGATGTCTGCGATTCGTGAAGCGAGCGAATGGCGGACCACGAGTTTCCGTTACCGCGGACCGACTGCGCGCAGGAGTGCTGTTAAATAGCGACGGAGTTGTTTCCGTTATGCAGCCGCGTTCGACCGCTTGGTCAGCTGCAGTGCTTCGCGTCCAGCTGCATAAATTGACCCGCGCACCTTCGTGATCTATCAATTTTACGATGCGCGTCTCCCGCGGCCTTTGCGCCGCGGGAAGATACGACGTCGAGTCTTCTGCGGCCTATAAATTATTTTTCCCTCTCGATCACAATGGGCCATCGATTAAACGGATCATGGGATCGATCAGCGCGGGCACGAGTTAATTCTTATACGCGCGAGGTGTCCGAGAAATCGTTTC
Source organism: Xylocopa sonorina (assembly GCF_050948175.1). Taxonomy (NCBI): domain Eukaryota; kingdom Metazoa; phylum Arthropoda; class Insecta; order Hymenoptera; family Apidae; genus Xylocopa; species Xylocopa sonorina. Next base: position 10,551,356 of record NC_135199.1, read on the forward strand.
GAACGAGTAGAGCTTCTCTTTTGAGAAAGTGAACGCTTGAGACCATCGGCTCTCTTATCTATCTATAACGAAATGAAAGCGTATGACAAATCGTACCGCGTATGGCGAAATACCGGAGGTCGGTTGCCAAATTGTACGTCCGGTGGTCGGGTGAAGAAGCACGCGTTGTACGTGAGCCTGCACAAAATGGAAATCCGCTTCGTCCTTCCGTTTCCGTGGGTAGTAACAGCCGAATTAGCTTGGGGAAATCCTAAGTAGTTTAGTGGGGATGAGCTGGGTCTTTTCGTGAGGGGCGCGCAAGGGTGCTTTCGAAATCGAGATTTCTAATAGCAACGAAGGCGTTACGTTACGAACATCGAGATTGAAGCGAACTAAATTTCTATTGCTAATTAATTAACCACAGACACGTATGAAAACGATATTGTATTTCTTACCCTAGAGTAAACGTAATCTTGGAACAGTAATTCTCGTACGGAATTTCGTAATAGAACCGATCCTAAAATGTACAATGACGTTTGAACAGTCGACAATGGTCGGGAGACGAAGAGGACGAGGGTACAACGGGTCACGTAACAACGGAGCATCCTCTGGCAGAGGCGACAATACCCTTGGTCTCCCACTCACGCCTTCAGGAACAGTCCTCTAACCTGAGTGGCAATATCGTGACAACTTCCGTGGCTCAGAACCCTCCCCGTTCGAGTACCCAGAGCCAGCAGGAGAGCGTTCTGCAGAAATTCCGAAAGAGCTTCTCCTTGAGGTTCCACAAGAAAGGTAGCAAAGAGAGCAACGAGAGCGAGTGTCCGGTCGAAGATAACGATGGATCTGGTCCTCTGGACGAGGAGGAGGAAAGAGAACCGCCGACTGTGACCGAACAGACCACTCAACACAAAGAAGACACCAGTAATGACCAGAAATTCCGGTTAGTTCGATGCCTTTTTGCTCCTTCGTTTTCCTATAAAAATTAATCGCCTTTTCGTTGAGAAAATTGGTAATTCGACTGAAACTAAGTAAATGTTGAATCTGTCTCCAACAGGTTTGGCCCTCTCGTGTGGAGGAGCAGCAAGGAGAGGAAAAAGGGTAGCAAGGCTGCCAGGAACGCGAAATGTAACAGCGGAGACAGTGGGATACAGATCGAGGTAAGGAAATTGGTGATTTAACAGTAGACGAAGCATACTCGTACTTTAGCGCTTAAGAGATGAAAATTGAACCGAAAATCGGTCAAACGAACGAGACGCGCAGCGTCTCTTTAAATCCCTCCTAGTCTGGAAACACACTCTCCGCTCCGACGCCGTATCCAATCTTCCCCGTGTAAAGTAAATTTCCTTCTGGGAAGCGTCGCGTCAGTCGACGGACACTGTATCGAAACAAAAACGAAATCCATCGTAGACTCGAGAAGTAACGAAGTAAATTATGAACGATATAGATGGTATCTGGTGGAGCATTGACTGGGGGCGGTGGTGGTGGAACGATGGGGGGTGGTGATAGCTCCGAGTCCCACGACACGGATGTCCAAGACGAGACGGACAGCCCGCCAGCCCTTCGTAGGCGAGTCGCCGACAAATCACGACCCCAGTCCGAGCTCATCAACCAGATACTGATCGACAAGTTTAAGGTAAAGGCTAGCGTTCTTTGCCCTCCGTTTACCCCGCTGTATGCAATCATCGTGTTAATCATTAACCAACCGCCCAGCTAACGGCAACCGCATCAACATCATCGACGTTTATCTGCGTACGCTTAATATCGCTGACTAAATGGATGCATCCGCAAAAGGAGAGCGTTCCGTGTGGATTCTACTATCGAACAAGGATTAATTAATTTGATTGCTTAGCTTCGTCGACGCGGAACACTCTCCTTTTTATATAACTCATTGTACAATCGAGGAACAATTAAGTTCGAGAGGCTTATTGGAAATAATCGCGTGGGTCTGGCAGCAAGGAACGAGGATGTCGAAGACGAACGCTTCCGCTTTCGATGGATGTAAAAGCAATCCGTTTTTTGTTGTGTCACTGCTTCTATCTCGACGGCTCGAAACGCAAATACACGTTGTTCGTTTAATTTGTTTCCGGCAAATGTACGATGATAAGCGAAACCTGTTTTTAAGGTACAGCGAAAGGTGTGCGTCTAACGATATTCGCGTTTGCGAGCCATCGATTTCATTTCTGCGCAATTTCAATTCACGTGTCATAAAATAATCCTATCCCGTGCCCCATTTTCCTAATCGGTGATTTATAATTGCTATTGAGAGCGTCGCACATTTGTAATCATTGTCGGGGCCGCACGTATGACTGTTTCCTTGGACACAATAACAGGCATTACTCACGTTTGTGTACGGTTTAGCCACGCTCGTACAGATCACCGGTAGTCCCTGATACGCGGCCAGAGAATATATCGCGTTAGCCAGGATACGAGGAGAGGAAACGCGCTCCTGGTTAGTTGATACCGCGCCGCGCGACCAAGCACGACACGATTTATGGAGAATCGTAGACGACAGTCGAGTCATCAGCGTTTGCCCCGCGTCCACGTTGCTTTCAACGACGTGATCGCCTGTGACAACGGGTCACTTCGAACCTATATCCCGTCTGTTTGCATCGTGGTACTTTCGAGTAAATTTAAAGAAAACAACGCTCGAGACGTCGCGAGAATAAATCACACGGAACTAATTCGACAAAGCTAACGGCCATCGAGTACATTCTCACCCGCAAGTCTGTTCGCTAATCACGCTCCTACCACGTGTACATAAAAGAGTTCACCGTCGCAAGACGAGCATCGCAACAACCTGTCGGTGTTTGTGCATTAACCAAATTCCACGGAACATCATGCGAGTCTAATGGTAATCAGAGAAATGGGAACGGCTCGCAGCTTGGGCCGATGATGAGGCGATTCTCCGGGATGGGTCGCTGAAAGTCGCACGCCCAGAAGAGTCGCGTCTTCCTCGGTTGCCGCGCGAGCAGACCCTCCGCCACGTCGGGATCGTCGACGTTAACGAGCGGTTGTGATACTTTTTAGGCGGATCTGCAGAGTCGCACGTCGAGGCATCAGCATGTACGCAGAACGAACAGCGATTTAGGAGGGCAGAGGTTACTGCAGTGGGACACGAGGTCCGGCTACAGCCACGCGCACAATTACAGAAGGATGCTATCGACGCCATCGCCGATCAAGACGAGGCCTCCGAGGCTCAGTCCGAGGCACTCCTCCCATGATATCGTTACGCTGAGAAGGTGCGTTTTACCGCCGCGATACGCGTCCCGTGCCCTCGCACCCTTATCGCAAACGCCTCATTGACCTTTTGCCATCTGCGAGAGTCAACGCTGACGGGAGAGCTGGAAACCCGGAGCGATCGTCGACCGAATTTTCTCGTTTACCTTGTGTCGCTATTCTCGCCAAGAGTAGAACGTTCGATGACTCTGTAAACGTTGATTTTAACGAGAATCGAATCGGTGTATCGACGAAGAACTCCGGTGTATTAACGTTTAATGTTTTGATAATTGGATTCAACGGCGCACGGACGACGACTGCTTGGGTTTCGGTAAAGCAAACACTCGAAGGCATCGGCTTCGACGGTCAATGAATGTGTGGGCTGCCACGAGATAAGTGATAAAAAGATCTAGGTGCTTCGATTACCGCTGTTTTTTAGCGGGGAATCGGGTCGAGCGTACTTGGATAACAGATATTCGCTGCTCTTTTCTTCTCTCTCTTTCTCTTTCTCTCTCTTTCTTTTTCTTAACTCTATCTTTCCGAACTTCGTATGGGACGAATCATAGCACGACATTAAATATCATCAAAATAACTCGAAAGATTGTCCTTGACGAAATTTAAATTCTTTATTCTCGAACCTTTCCAGTAAATCGAGGGAGAATAGTGGTAGGTAGACGGGTATTATAACAAATCACCTACTTTTAATTTTTCCTCGTAAAACAGTTGATCTATCACGCGTAACAATGTACCGAGTGGTTCTTCGACATTCGATTTCTCTTTTTAATTTTCCTAAATGTTTCCGAAACTTGTAATTCTGTTACTCTCGTGACAAATCCTACGAAGAGTACCGCGACAATGACAAACGTTTAAAGAATCTCGTGCTCAACGTAAGGACAGAAATGTATACGGGCTGTCAAGCTTTTTAAGCCGAGCAATTTATAGAACCACTCTGTATACACGTGTATACCTTGTCGTGTGTATATATACATATATATATATTTACCTATTGTAATTCGTTGCTGAATGTTGTATCGATGCTTCTACGTAAACACAAAGCTTGTTGAACCTTTATCCGAACGTGTGCAGACGAAGAGGGAAACTAACGTCGATTTTACTCTGATCCCAGTAACGCGAAAGGGAGGAGTTCTCGGACAAATTTGAGGCGTTCACTTAGCCAGCCACTGGGTATCAATCAGCTATCACCATTGATGCGCACCAAAACTGCAGGTAAAGTAAACACTTGCCAATTCCGGTGAACTTGATTCTACTTCAGTTCTAACTAGTAGACCACGTCTCATCTTCCTTTCCTCCCAAGCAAATAAGTGATCGATCGTTATTTTTCATTTCTTGCACATTGATCAACTCCGACTTGCGATAACCACGCACTGGTCGTCTACGATCTCCATCACGACGACGCGCTTCACTTGATTCATCTTCAACGATATCCTTTTGATATCGATACGTTCGATTAATTTGCTCGCATTTTATTACGGGCACGTAGCTTGTTTGCTTGGTACGAAAGCACACTGGTAGTGAACCCGTTGACGAAGATTAGTGCACACTTTCTGTACCCCAGTGGTATACAGTTTCACTCTCTAGACCACCACTTCCGGCATTGCTCTAAGTTAGCATGCACCCTTTGTAAAAATCTCAAAGCATTCACCGTTGTAACAGAGCGCACCTGTAAGAAGAGTTCTATAACAGTAAGGAATGCGGAACACTCCTGTATTAAACGTGTTGATATATTCGTTCTGTAAGGATTGCTTCCTGTGAATACGCTTTTGTTTGCAAGGTGCAGTAGAAAGCAACCAAGCCCATAGGGAGCTTTACGAAACTCGACGATCGTAGCGAGCGAAATTTTTCTTCTCGCTGATACCAGAGATATGCACGAGAATTGGGAGAGACTTGCACAGATCGTGTTTCGTGAAGCTCTACGGGACAACTAATTAGCCGTACACGAAACGTGATAAACGATTTTTTAATCTTTCGCTGCCAACGCCAGCAAGCCTACGATGGACGACTGCAGGGTGATTTTTCGACAAACGATTCTTTTCTCGCGCTGCGAATCTAGACGATTTTCCAATGTTCGAGGAGCAACTGAAAGCAAACCGCAAACCAGGATACGAACCATAAAAGATCTTCGGATCGCCCGAGCTCCTCGTTTGTTTCGATGATAAAGACGAGTGTTGTTTCGTTTGAAATCAGGCGCGAGGTTGCCCGGTGGGAATGTCCTGTCCGAAGACGAACAGGACGGAAGAGGTGGTACGTCCGACGACGAGATGATGTCCGACTCGGAATCCTCCATCGCCTCCTTGACGGACAGGAAGAAGTCCTTCGAGCAGACGATGGACGAGGAGGTCGTGATCCTGGCTGAAGCTGTTTGGGACCACGTGGCGATGGAACCAGAGGAGCTAGCTTTCCGTGCTGGCGATGTGATCGATGTTTTGGACAACCTGGACAAGGACTGGTGGTGGGGTAGTTGTAGAGAAGAGCATGGCTGGTTCCCGGCTGCATTTGTTAGGGTATGCCATCGATTTTACTCGAGAATATCACAATAATAATCACAATAGGAGAATGATTGATGATCGAGAAATGAACTTGCTCAATTTTCTATTGCCAGTTACGCGTAAGCCAAGAAGACACTGTCGAGGATTGTTTGGCGGCGATGGCCTCTGGAGGCACGTCCAATTCGCAACTAAGAAGGCGCACCAGCGTTTCGCTATTGTCCAACGAGCAGGTCAGGACGAGCGTGGTTCGCGAGCTGGTACAAACAGAACGAGATTTCGTTAAAATATTGAGGGACGTCGCGGAGGGTTACATAGCTGAATGTCGACGGCGTACAGACATGTTCACGGAGGAGCAAATAGAAACGATTTTCATCAACCTCGAGGAGCTGTTGGACTTTCAGTCCGAGTTCTTGAAGGATCTGGAAGCTACGATCGACTGGAATGCACCGCACAAGAGCTGCGTTGGCGAATGTTTCCTGAATCATGTAAGAAAAATTTAATCACTCGGCTTGTATACTGTACTCTTTTTAATTTCACGGTCGCTTGAAATTGTTTCAGAGGGCAGGATTCCGTATGTACTCGGAGTACTGCAATAGTCATCCAATGGCTACTGCCACGTTGCAAGAATTGTATCAGCACAATCGTTACAGTAAATTCTTCGAAGCCTGTAGGTTAATGAGAGGGCTGATAGAAATCCCTTTGGACGGATATTTGCTGACGCCTGTGCAACGGATATGCAAGTATCCACTTCAATTGGCGGAGCTGTTGAAATACACAAAATCCGATCATCCGGATTATCATAAGATCCAAGAAGCGCTCGAGGCGATGCGGGGTGTCGCCGTCCTGATTAACGAAAGAAAAAGGCGAATGGAGAGCCTTGAGAAGTTAGCCGCGTGGCAATTAAGGGTTGAAGGCTGGGAGGTATGAATTAGCATCGATACGATCAAATTTCGAGTCTAATCTCTTTCCCTAATAACGTTCTAATATTCCTGATCGATGTGTCGCAGGGTGAAGATCTTATAGAAGTTTCTTCCCAATTAATATACCAAGGTGAGGCCGTGAGAGTTACCACTGGAATGTGGACGAACAACATTACTCTCTTTCTGTTCGATCACCAGCTAGTCTATTGCAAAAAAGACATTCTAAAGCGAAATACCTACGTATACAAGGGAAGAATTTATCTCGACACCAGCGAGGTGATCGATGTTCCTGATGGAAAAGGTAGTTAATGGAAATATCGTGCCATCGATGGCACATGTTTGCAGGATGACATGGATCCTGAATCGTGATTGTTTCGTTCGCAGATCACCAGCTGGGTGTCACGGTGAGACACGGTTTAAAAGTGTACAGCTGTGTACGGGATAAGTGGTTGTTATTCTGCTGCCGTACGGCCGAGGAGAAGCGTCGGTGGTTGGCAGCCATGGCGGAGGAACGTAGACTGGTTGCTCAGGACAGAAACGACGGATTAGAGTTCCCAGCTGCGGCCAGGCAACTAGCCAGGCTTGCAGCGACGAGACAGCAGAACAGGCCGCCAATCAAACCTCGCAGTACGTAAAATAATTATTGTATAAATCTTTAACGCTGGAACTACCAACTTGAAATGTACATTTCAAAGTGAAAAGATAACTAATAGTGCCCGAATTAAATAATTATTACAGACAAAACATACAAAAGAGAATCGGCTTACGAAATGACAACAATGATCGGACAAGCCACGACAAACTCGTTAGGACGTAAAGTTGGCACTTGGTTCACTTTCGGTAGCAGCAAAAAGAGTACACGACTTCAGCCGTCCTGAGACAGGCCTACCTTCGTGCCATACATTGACTTGTGAAAGTTTGACGAGAAGCGCTTAGTCGTTGCTTCGCAACCATAATCGTCGCGTTACTCAACATTTCAAAAAAGACTTGATTAAAGAATTCCGATCGATTCATTCGAATATTGTTCGCCGCTGCGATACCGAATAATGTTCGAACGCAGATCGGTATTCGTTTCAATTGGCACGGAGAGCAAACGATAATAAGCGCTTGTTGTATGTATGGAACGAAGGTATTTTATTTATCTAACGTTTAAGTTTTATTTTTTTATGATCGTTGTCGTTTCAAGAAAAACCGGCTCGCCCTGTTAACAGGGCGGCGATACGCTACAATTTTCATCGGTCCGATTTTAGTGAGCTCGTTTAGTTGAAACACGTACAGTTCGATAAAAGAGATGTAAACACTGCATCGTCGACGATATTTATTTCACTGCCTCGAAGAAAGATTCTTGTAGATTCTATGCTCTGTCGTCTTACAATCACGCAGACCACTGCAATCACGGGGTGACAAGGTATTATTGCTTAGTTCTTTCTAGTAAATGATAAACGTTGTTTGTTCAGAGTATAATCGCAACACATACTATTAGTTAAACCGTAATTATAAACACATGTAAAGGAGAGTATGCGTACAAGCAACGTTTATTGCGAACAGTATAGGTAAAACGGATAATATTGCAAAATGAGAACAAGTACAGTACGAAGAGTTAGAACTATTAAAGGCAAAGAAACAAGTATCAAGACGGGTCACGTTAGAAAGTGTATAATCGAGGGGGGAAAAAAAAACTTGCATAAACTAGATAAATGAGAACGCACTTATTATTACACGTATATAAATATATGTATAAAGCCGATAGGGAGCTTTTTTGAGGTACTAAGGAGAAAGTACTAGTCACTCTTAACACGGACTCGCATAAATGAACAGTGATAAAATTTTAGCGTTATTGAAATGCAACCGCTTGTATGTTGTAAGCAATTAATGGATTAGTAATGGCCACGCGTTTTTTATGGTAATAAAGACTGACTGAAAAATGCTTGTTTCCCAGAGAACAATAAGCGTATCGGTACGGAGGTAGCACTGAGAGAAAAGTATAGTTGAAGCGTAACTGGATTTTGCTCTGAGGATAGATATATTTATAATTTCAGAGAGAAAGATCTTTTAAATATATTCCTGGTTCGATAGTCGTTTAGATAGTCTCTTCTAGAACGCACAATGGAATAAAATGCAGCAGCAATGGCAGCAAATATCATTCCCATAAAACTTCTCTCTCAGTGAAACGAAGCGTATCACATTACATATTCGTAAAAAAAAAGAAAAAAAAAAGAAATCTCAAAGTGTTTCATGGTACATCCTTCTACTGCCTAAAATTATCGTCACTTCATTCGAAACAGTAAATCATAATACTCATGATCTTAGTTTGTACGGGGGTTTTCAATTTTTGGTCGGATGGAGAATATATTTCTTACGTCGGTTATGGAGCGACAGTATTAATGGTACAGGTAACAATGAACGTGTAAATACTCGCATATCAAGCCTCTCTTTTCTACTGCTGCTGTAGCAGTTTCTATAGGTGAAGAAAAAAAAAGAATTCATCTGAGATATCTTTCAAGTTTTTCTACTCTTGTACAGAACGATGTTATGAGAATATCGTGACGAAAGCCAGTCAGCAAACAGAAACCTCTGTGTTTTGTACGAAAAAAGTTAATAGATTCAATTTGAAAAAACTAATCGATTGTGAAAGTTTTTAACACTGCCAATATGTTTACTAAATATGCCTTTGTTGGTTTCTATCGTTTTTCACTGTCTTACCACATACATAATCTTCGAAGTATACGTTTACAAAAATGTAATTTGCTAATCCTTATATTTGACCGTGCGTAATTTCGTAAAAAAAAAAGAGATAGAAGCAAATATTTGTGAAACATAAATGATACACAGATGTATATTTTTGTTCATTTTCTGGCATTGTATTTACTATATGACGAGGACAATATGATGACGAAGTGAAAGAGCAAAATTCCTACTCAACTGTACAGAGATCATTAACCATTGATGTGTAGACTAGAGGCGATATATTTGTTGCTGAACCTAACTCATTCAAGAGTTATTTTTATAGGACAAATTTATTTGTTCGGATGCAAATTCTTTCTAAGCATTGCTATCTAAGAGCAACCGTAATGGCGAATGCGACTAAAATAGTAAGAAGAAACAGGCAACCCGCGTAAACACTAAATGCTGAAACGATAATACCGCATAATGCACAACCCAGAACATTCATTCATCGAATACCATTAACATCAGCAAAGGAATAAAACTTCTGTAAATTATCAGAGTTATATTACAAATATTCGCAAGTTGCTTTAATGAAAAAAAGAAAAGAAAATGGAGTTCAAGGATCGAGATAATTAGTTGTTCGCATCGACCATACTCTACATATCTTGATGAAATTACATAATTTAGTAGACTATATGCAACAGTTCGATACTGATTCTTTCTATAGTTATGCATCAGAAAATTTGTACTATTACTCTGAAAATATTGAAACAAATACTGCACAAAACGTCAAAATGATGTGCTTTAAAGCAATAATATTACTAGGCGTTACGGTAATAACAGCTTAGGCTGTTGCATATATATTGTACATGTAAACGCATATATTTTCCCTTGTATTTAATATTAATAATTGCGCGTGCATGTTGATGATTGGTGTGTTACGCGACTGTACATCGTTGATATGCATGCGCACGTTGCACTTTGAAAAATTTAAAAATAAACAACAGATACAATAATGTATCGCTTTGTTTCGTGTAAATAATTAGGTATCGTATTTTATAAGTGTAAATACTGTAGAACACTTCGTTAGCGGAAACTTCAACATGTTCTAGGCAATAAGAGACATTAAACTTGAACGACATATAACTTTTGGATAAAGATTAATTATTAATTGAATAGCACAATGTTTTGTATATTTGTATATCTAATTTAATGATTTAATAATAAATTTTACCCCCTTTGCTCGATTGTTCACGTTATAAATAATTATTGTTTATGATATGTACAGTTGAAATTACATAATATGTTTACAATTGTTTTCAAAATATAAATATATACTCAGTTAAATATATGTAAATAAACATTTTATAATTACTATATTATAATTATTTTATTGCACTGAAACGCGTGTGTTTCCTACACATCACTTTTTACAAGTACAATTAGACAATATACTATAAATAAAACTGTACTCGCGGGGAAGATATCCAATCGAAAATTATATTATCTATTACTATCTATTATGTACAATCTTGACAATTAAGTACCAAGTATATAAGTTGCATTTTTTGAGAGCTGAGCTTTCAATTCAGAGTTCTCTTTTCTTAACTGATTTACTACTTGCCTTAAGGTTTTAGCCTCCTCTATTAATTGAGCATTCTCATCTAAGCTTTGTGACAAATTTTCTTGTACATCCCGTAATTCTGTAATATATTGACATGCCCGTGCTAAAATTCCTCCCTTACTCTGTAAGTAAAAACTTTCCATAAGTATTTATAGCACAAATATTAAAATCGAGCGAATCAGCAGGTAATGTAAATGTAATTGCATTACTTGTAATTCAAAATTGGTCTTTACATCTCCCTCACTGGAAGTACTTTGCTCACATTCCGGTAAAAGTTTTCCTAACTTTGAAATCCAATTATTAATTTTGTCCCTTCTGCGTCTTTCAACTTCATTGTGCGTTACCCTTCTTCTTTCATCCCTCTATATATCAAAATTCACATTGCCTAATAATTTCTGTTATAACAATAAGTATCAGTGTAGTTAGTTAAAAGCCTGGTATATATTTCTCATGTTCACACTTAAACACTTGACAAACAAATCAATAAGGTTACAGATGTTGGGATCTTTCCTTATCAAGGCTTTAAACATCATACACTGATACATTTTATCATAGTAATAAACATGGAAAAACAAATTACTTTTTTAATATTAGTAAGAATATTCTGAGGATTCTCTATCTGAAGTTTAACACGCGGCGTAACTGTTCTCGCAGACTCTGTGGCAATCACATCGCTGCCATTGCTAAGTACATAAAACGGGCCATTTATTGGTGACGTTAAAACTTGAACAGTGTTATTTATAGGTGCAGCTATTGATAATTCTGTATTATTCGTGTGATTATCACCAACTTGTACCACACGATACGCTACTGCATTGTCATTTCTGTTCACTTCGCATAATTGATACTGTACATTGTCTTCTTCTGCGACCGTTTCTATTTCTGTATCACAATCTATTATTTCAGCTTCTTCTAGAACTACGCCAACATTGTCATTGCTAAGTGTATTCTCATCCACGCTATAAAATATTAAATATTTGCAAAAAATATGCGAAAATACTGAATAACACACACACACACACACACACATATGCATGCACACGGACGAGAGTTTGTTTTTAAATAATATAATTAAAGTTATGCGTTCTACAAGATAACCTCATACATCGAATTTCAAGTACTATACCTCTCGTCGATGGGATCAAAATTATTTAAAACTTCCATTTCAATTTAGAAAATAAATTTTGTTCATTGAAAACTCCTCGCGCAAGAGTGAACTATATTGCACTTGCGCCTCGCTGTATTTTCTATAGAAAACGTGCTACTGAACCACAGAGACATAAAAATACACGATATAGCTTAAAATATATCAAACATCTCAATACATTTTCGAAACAATTGTTACAACGTTGATGTAACGAACGTGCTTTACAAACTGAAATACAGATCGTGTAACTTATTTACATTCAGTTTGCTTGCTTTCGAGCAATCTCATGTTCAACCACCGATAGAGTATAGCATAGACCATTCATCTAATGCATTTTTTAATGTCTGGAATTCAAATGAAAACACCCCGCAAACACAACTTTGTCCCAGTAAAAGCACTGTGATGTTACATGCGCTGCGTGACATCACTTCCATAACCATCTACGTCCACAGTCGTCGATGGTTGTGATGGCACGCGGCAACACCACGTTCTGGGGCTATCTTACAGGTAAGAAAGAGAACAATGCTATGAGAGAGAGTGAGACAGATGATACCGACCTTACTCAAGAACCCCTGGCGCCATCTCTGCGAAAAGTGCTCAAACTGGTCGCTCAGCATTATCGACAGCGAAGTAAACTACTCGAGAACTACTAGCGCCATCTCTACGGAGGATACTGAAACTGATTACCGACCTAGTTTCAGGATTTCTCCGAGAGATGGCGCTAGTAGTTTTCAGTAGTTTACTTCGCTGTCGATAACGCTGTGCGACCAGTTTGAGCACTTTTCACAGAGATGGCGCCACTGGCAAGAAAATACCAATATATCGATGATTAAAAATATTTCGCACACAGTTGTATACCAAGTAAATCACTGTGCGCCTTTAAACTAGCGTACATTAAAATGCAATTGATAAAGAGGATACATATGTAAATAAGAGATTTGAGAAAAATGAAAACAGCTTTGATGGTGGCTGAGAAGCCGTCTCTGGCAGCTTCGTTGGCCAATATTTTGAGTAACGGTCGATGCACTTCTAGAAAAGGTAGGTTATGTTCCTTTTATGTCCAATGAATGTATTATTTCCTGACCTACGTTTTGAATCATAAAAGGGAAAGCTGAATTAACAATATAATAACTCAGAAATACATTCACGTTTCGTGATACAGTTTGTAACAGAAGTGTATTTTAGGTTTAAATGGTTCCTGTTCGGTGCATGAATGGACAGGTCAGTTCAGATCGGAGACCGTTAACTTCAAGATGACCTCTGTTTTTGGCCACGTTATGACACTGGATTTTATTGGAAAGTACAATAACTGGGACAAAGTTGATCCTGTAAGTGATGAACTTCTGATTCTGTGAAATTTCATTGATTTTTTATATTGTTAATAGCTGTTTTTTTGTCATGTTTAAGGCAGAGTTATTTTCGTGCCCAACCGAGAAGAAGGAAGCCGTGCCCAGGTTGAAAATCCCTTATTTTCTGGCCAAGGAAGGAGCTCACTGCGATTATCTAGTATTGTGGTTGGATTGCGATAAGGAGGGTGAGAATATTTGCTTTGAAGTCATTTATGCGGTACAGCAAGGAACCAGCAGGAGATTAAATCCAGATGTAGGTGTCCTTAACTTTGATTTTAGCAGTAATGGTAGCTTCTGTTCCATTTTTGTTATAAATGACTATGAATGTTACATTTATTGCAGGACATATGGAGAGCAAGATTTTCTGCGATCACAGAAAAGGATATAAAATCTGCATTGGCAAACTTGATTAAACCAAATGAAAATGAGGCAAAGAGCGTTGATGCTCGGCAGGAGTTAGATTTACGAATTGGTTGCGCATTCACAAGGTTTCAGACAAAGTTTTTTCAGGTGAAGCTGGTAGAACAATTGTCATTAATACTATTAACTTCGTTTCACATCGTTTCTGTATTTTTCGTTTCTTTTCGATAGGGAAAATATGGAGATCTGGATGTATCTCTAATTTCGTATGGTCCGTGCCAAACGCCAACATTAGGATTTTGCGTGCAAAGGCACGATGAAATTCAAACATTTAAACCAGATCCTTATTGGGTGCTTCAGGTATAATCTATTGTGCTTTTACATCAAAATATTACTCTTCTACTTGAATCGGAATGATGATAAACTTGGATGTATTAAAGGTCACAGTTAAATCATCCGATGGTCAAGACGTTGTCTTGAGTTGGAGTCGCGTACGATCTTTCGATAAAGAAATAGCAAATATGTTCCTGAGTCGTGTTAAGGAGTATGAGCAAGCAACGTAAGTTTCATATTCATTTATGTATTATGTATAGAAGGAAAGTATGCGCAAGTATATAAAATAATGATACATCTCTTGTTAAATGCAGAGTTATTAGCGTGGAAAGTACAGAAAAAACAAAATCTCGACCCATAGCCTTGAATACAGTAGAGTTGATGAGAGTAGCAAGCTCCGGCTTAGGAATGGGTCCCCATCATGCTATGCAAATTGCTGAACGTCTTTACACTCAGGGATACATAAGTTATCCCCGAACTGAAACAACATTATATCCAGAAAATTTTGATTTACTGTAAGTTGAGAGCAAAGTCTTCGAAAACTTGTCCGTATTTATCAAATGAATACAAACAACCGTTTATGTACAGTGCAGCGTTGAAGCAACAGCAGAACAATCCTGATTTGGGAGATCAAGTTCGTAAAATATTGGCAACTGGTATTAACAGACCCAAGAAAGGAGTAAACGTTGGGGATCATCCTCCGATTACTCCAATGAAACATGCTACACGAAATGAACTTGACGGGGACACATGGAGACTGTACGACTACATAACTCGACATTTTATTGCGACGGTAAATTTTACCACTCAATTGTAATTAATAAATGTAACGTATAATCTGATTTTTATCTTCTGCAGTTGGCTCATGATTGTAAATATCTAAGTACCACGGTGAAATTCGAAATAGGAATGGAAACATTTACAGCGAATGGCCACAGTTTAATAGATCCCGGATACACCGGTATACTTACATGGCAAGCGCTTGGAAGCAACGACACTTTACCTAGATTTGTGCCGGGCGAAAAAGTTAACATACAAGAGGTTGTAAGCGTGTAAAGTGAAAAACATAAATTTTTTGAAGTGAATAATTTCCTTTCGTTCTTTTAATAGATAAAGTTGGTCGAATGTTACACACAACCACCGGATTATTTGACAGAGTCTGAATTAATATCTCTTATGGAGAAGCACGGTATTGGAACCGACGCCTCTATTCCAGTACATATAAATAATATATGTATGCGAAATTACGTTAACGTGGCAGCTGGTAGAAAATTAGTCCCTACATCTTTAGGAATTGTCTTAGTCCACGGATATCAAAAGGTACATATCCCTTCTTTCTGTTTTTTCTAACAAAACGAATAATTAATTATATCCCGCGTTGATCCCTGACTAATATCAGATAGATCCTGAGCTAGTTTTACCTACAATGAGATCAGCAGTGGAAGAACAATTAAATTTAATAGCTCAAGGCCGAGCAGATTTCCATGCTGTGTTGCAACATACGGTTGAAATTTTTAAACAAAAATTTCACTACTTTGTAAAAAGTATCGAAGCGATGGATCAATTGTTTGAAGTTTCCTTTTCGCCTCTTTCTGCGTCAGGAAAAGCACATTCCAGGTGCACGAATATATAAATATAATAAATCGGATTTCGATCCGTTCTTATATTAATAATTTTGTTTCTATTTAGATGCGGAAAGTGTCGCCGTTACATGAAATATATACAAACGAAACCATCTAGAATGCACTGCGCACACTGTAACGAAACATATAATCTCCCACAAAACGGTAACATTCGAATTTACAAAGAACTGAAGTGTCCGTTGGACGACTTTGAGTTGCTCTCGTGGTCCACTGGAGCACGGGGTAAAAGCTACACATTTTGCCCTTACTGCTATAACAATCCTCCATTTAGGTATTTTCCTTCATACGAATATCGTTTCTTAGTATGCAAAAAAAAGTATTAAAAGCACAGAATATTAAAAAGTTTTGTACATTTTGTACACATAAAATATGAATCTGGATAAGTATTCGCGCTTCGAATATACAAATTTAGTTGATGGATATTTAAACGATGAATTTCAGGGATATGAAAAAGGGAATGAGCGGTTGCAATTCCTGCACGCATCCGACTTGTCCACACGGCATGAACTCGAACGGTTTATCGAGTTGCTTAGAATGCAATGCTGGTATACTCGTTCTGGATCCCTCAGCTGCACCCAAATGGAAGCTTGGTTGCAACCGTTGCGACGTTATTATTCATTTATTCGAAAACGCTCACAAGGTAACGGTCGATACCGAGGTGTGCGAGTGCGGGGCGCAGTTAGTTACCGTAGAATATAAACAGGTATAGTAATTAATCTTAAATGTCACGTTCTAACTCAAAAGTCAATTTATATTCAAGGGACTATAAGTGTATCCGTATCTTAAATGCAGTTAGAATGTTTCCAGCATTAAAGATGTAATTTTTCTTCGTCGAATTGTAGGAGAAAAGCAAGCTGCCCAATGAAGCTACAGAGATGACAGGTTGCGTTTTTTGCACGCCAGCCTTCATGGCTCTCGTCGAGAAGCATCGTGCAGTTGCTTCGAAACCGGTTACAACTCGTGGCCGTGGTCACGCCAAAGGTCGTAGTCGGGGTAAACCCCGACCACCGAAAGATAAGATGGCACAATTGGCCGCATATTTTGTATAAATGATTTACATAGAAATAATCATTCCTTCTCCATTCACATTCTGACATATTCATCACTGCGAAAATAAATATTCATTACCTCAATAGATCGTACGTACATTAAATTATTCTCTTCTTTAACAGCGTCTTTTTTATAATTTCTGCGTGTGTGTGTGCGTGTACGCGTGGGTAATTGTAGTTTTCGATGAATAGAGAAATTGTGTAATAAAGTAAGCTTACGTATTCTTACTTTTTGTGTATATATTTGATGCACTTTAAGTCCGGCCAACTTATTTCAAATTACTATCCATGGGGCTAGATTAATTAGAATTACCGATAAATGCTACCTACCTTTGCATACTTTGAGGTATTTACAAGTCAGTTATTAAGTTAATATTATATCTATATAAGTACATACGTATCTATCATCATCACGTTGGTATTAACGTATTATATCTCATCTTTCAATTACCACCCTTTCTACATACGACTCACCAAGAGATACATTTCAAATTTCATCCCACTTACAACGTACATCTTCAAACATTCCACTGAAAATTATTTACCGTACAACCAACAACAAAATCCTTCATTCAAATCTATAGCTACCCTCCTGAAAAAAAAATCAAACGCAACGCAAATTCTCGTTACATTTCCACTCGAGTCAAGAAAAAAAAAAATCATCCGATCGTTCCAATACGAAAGCAACGAAAGGAAAAAGACGATAAAAAACCAGAAAATCAATCGGATCTCTATATACGGCAGATCGCAGGTGCCGATTGCCGCGAAGTCTATTACAGCGACGGTCATCGGTAACGAAGGTTCGAGGGAGAAAGTTGATTGGCTCGAGGCGGCGTCCGTCGTAGCGGCCGAGCGGGAGCAGAGGGGGGTGGCCGCGAGCGAATCAGTGCAGCGACGCACGTAAGCCGCGCTGTCAGTCGGCAAGTGTACGCCGTGGTGTACGGTGTACGATCTGTTACATTTGTATCGAATACGAGGGGTGAACGAGCGAGCGAGCGCGCGCGCGCGTTGACCGTTCCGCGAGCTTTCCTGCTCTTTGACAAGCCGCGCGTCCCTTTCTGCATGCCGTCTCGTGCGTCCGTCTTCTCGCGCGTCGAGGGGACCAGAGGCTCCCGATGCGCCTCCGATGTATATAATGCGGTGAAGTGAAACGTGTCCTGGGCGCGGCGACTCCGCCGGAAGGAAGGAAGAGAAGGAAGGTAGCAAGCTGGCCGGCATGTGCACGGAGTCCCGCCGCGGCACTACCGTTGCTGTCGTCCTGGCGATGTTCCTCTGCCGGATACGCACTGCCAACGGGCAGCCAACGTCCTCGATCGGCCTCCTGGAATCTTGCAACGTCACCGTCGACGGACGGGAGTTCTCCTGCCGCGGTGCTGGATTCCTCTCCATCCTGGAGCCACTCGATGCCGCCGCACTTCTGTCCCCTGTCAATCTTACCAAACTGTGAGTACGCAGAGATCAGTTTTGAGACTTATGAAGGACACGCTGCAACGTGTTGATGTCTAGTAATGCGTATATATAAGAAACTACCTCGAAGTTTACGTTAGCGGTGCACGCGAGATATCTCGTGTTTCGTTGTGCTCTCGTGTGTTGTTTTTCGTTTCTCTCGCTTGCGCGGCTTTTCGAGCGCTACCGTCATACGGAGGTCCTTCGTGCTCTTGCCTTGAGAGTTTGAAAGGTTTGAATGTGGATGAGGCGCACCGCGAGGCCTTGGAGTCTTTACATTTTGAATTATTCTTGCGGCGATTCGAAGCTTTTGGTATATCTTTTAAGTAGAAATGTATAGAAGTTGATACGATATGTTTATTGTTAAAATTCAGAAGAGCGAGAAGATATAGCCGTTACGATTGTAATTTGAAACAGCTAATTGTCACGTGACCTATTGCGAAGCGCCAAACATTCAAACGTGAAACCTACTCAGTACCTGGGATTTGTTCATTCTTGTCTGTTTTGCCTCGATATTTCCTTCTTTTTTAAATCGCCCGTTTCACGTTCGAAAACGTTTGCCTGTCTGACTCGCGCCGCTGCATACTACTACGCGTGTCTATTTCCGTTTCGCCCGTTTGATCCTTACTGTCGCCGTGTTTTATTTTATTATTGTTACCGCGTTCAGACTTATTTGCTGTGAACTGTTACTTCTTTTTTTAACAGTCGCGCGGTGATGCATTTTTAGAGGCGAGGTTTAATCACCAAGCGTGCACGAGGAGCATGCGAGGGAATTATTTTTGCAAGGGACGCATAAATTAAAATTACGATGAAACCTGTTACGCGCTCTGCTGACGTCGAGCGTCACCGGAAGTTGTCGAAGAAAATATAACTGCGCGGAAAACGACTTTACTAATAAAACGTCGATTTTATGGGATGCGTCGTAAATTATATCGCAAGGATTCCAATGTACAGGGTGACACAATCCCTGTCCTACATTCTCTTCGCTTTATTTTTTTAGGAACTGTTAACAACGCGTTGATAGTCATTCTTCAACCGATTAATTAAGGTTTTATCAAGTCCCAGGTATCCATGAGATAGGAAACAAGGAAAC
This sequence comes from Xylocopa sonorina, assembly GCF_050948175.1. NCBI lineage: Eukaryota > Metazoa > Arthropoda > Insecta > Hymenoptera > Apidae > Xylocopa > Xylocopa sonorina. The sequence continues at coordinate 10,570,689 of NC_135199.1, forward strand.
TAGAGCAGGGAAAGTACTTTTCGTCAGTACAGCGAAGTATCTTGGCAAGGCATCACTGTCAGGTTGAAAACTAAAAGGATTACTTTTATGATACGATCGAAAAGGGAACTTTTGCTGATCGAAAAAATGGGAAATTAGGTGATTCGCAGAAGTTTCTTAATTAGGCAATTGCCTTAGCATACTGTGCACCTTCCGTTGGTCACGAGAGATTAAGTAAGTTCGTTGCGTGTGGCCACAGTATATCGCAAATAAATAAACAGTAAAGAAGGATATTATATCAAATTGTTACGAGGTTTCTGTTCAAGCTAATCGCAAAGTTATTAAACGAGAATAATGATACACTGAATATCTTCGAAAGGAAGAGTTGCGTTACACTTCGAAAGGTAAATTTGTTAATTGAATCAGCGTCTAAAAAAGTTTATCGAGGAACTAGGAACACTCTGTATCGCATTCTTGTCATCATAACGTATACTAGAACTACATAAAACTGGCTCTGCAAGGCGCAAGATAAAGGTGGTGAAAAAAAGATGTGGAGAAATAAAAGGGAACCGGCAGTGTGGGGCATTAAAACGTCGTCTCGATGAAGCACCATAAAAAATGAAATCGCGCAGCGCAATGACGAACGCGTCCAAGAATATAGGAACGATGTATACGAGCCGCTGGGAACTCCTAAAGGCAAAAGGTATGAAGTATAATCCGTACAAGTACAGTTGACGTTTGCCGCCGACCTACATAGCTAGAGGCTGATCCTTCTGCACTCGAAGACAGCCGATATTTTATGATACCCCGTTTAGGATCAAGGAAACGGCACGTGGAATCGTGGGATTCGCATAGGCACTCGATCGGATCCTGATGGCTCGTTCCAATTCTTGGATTTGCGTGACTTTCTCTGTGATTCGTATTTTGACGATTCTTTTTTAATATTTTTTCCAATTCGTATATAAAACTTGGACACTTTTTATAGATTAGCAAAATCATAAAAAAGAAGGTCGTAGCTTCTTTTCATTGTCACAGTCAATAGGAAAGAAAGAGTAAGGAAACTGAAAGTGACACAAGAGTAAAGAGGCAAAGGCACTTGAAAACCCCAGCAATTTATCTTCCTTCAACTGTGGAATCGGCTGATTAATCGACGAGGGTCGTCGAGATTAATTTGCACTCTGTTTAGAAGTCCTGAACGAATCAATGAAAGTTATCATCCGTTAGTGATTCTCAGCAGTTGGTAAATCGGTTAGGGAACAAATCTATTTGTTTGTCATAGCAATCAGTTTGCAATAGGTACTTGAACTATTCAATCGTACTTCCTTATCGTATCAACTTTAGTTTCCTTTTCTTCGGTTCTTAAATTTTCTATGTCTTTGATGTTTCGATATTTAATTTGAAAATTGTACGGCGAAGAAAAATTATTTATCCCCAACGCAGATATTTAATTCTCGTTCATTCGGTGTCCAATAACCATAACGGAAGAAAAGAAAAAGAAAGTCGATGGGGAGAAAACGAGAGCGAGGATTGACACGTTATAATTAGAACGAACAACCTCGTTGAATGGATGCAATTAACGGAGCAAAAGATTCACGTCCGCTCGACGAAAGGATGAATGAAAAACCGTGGCTGGCCCATGCTACTTTTTCCAGTTAACCGTTCCTTTTCTATAAATATTTCCCTCGCTCGTAGTCAGCGTGCAATGGCACGCTTTTAAACCGGCGTCGATTTATTTTTTCGTCAAGCGCGAACGAGATTAATCGGTGCCTAACTGCATCCGGAGATATCGGTCGTTGAAAAGGACCGATGTAGAAGCTGTCTTTCCGCGATAAATGGAGCAACTGTTGATCGCTGAACGATTGCCAAACACGGCGATTCTTTTGTGAAAATTTATGTTGCCCTTCCCTCGTTTTCTCCCGCTATTTTCACCCTTCCCCTCGTTGCCTCCTGGCAAATTGCGAAACCAACTACTTCCGTTTTTGAGAGAAACGTTCGGTCAGTTCGCCACTGGTACACCAGCGTTCATTTCTCGAGCATTTTATCGGTTGTCGGGGGATGAAAAATAAGGAATCAGCGAGTAACGAAATCCTCCCGTTGGCTGCTATTCTTGGCAAATTTCTAGAATTTATTATTTTGCTATTTACGAGATGAGCTGTCAAGTTACTTTGTGGTAATAATAATTTCTGGTACTGATTTTACGTGAGTTATTGTCCACATCGAAACTATCGACTTGGTTGTTCCTTATCACTTCTACGCGCGATCAAATTCGTTGATAAATATAATAGATGACGATCGACACGCCACTTCAGCAAGTTTCGCCGAAAAACGTTCCTAATCTCGCACGAGTTGTGTATCGTGCTCGATTTCGTGTCTAGATTTTGGTAAGAAAACATTTATATTGTACACGTGGATGAACTTTACCACTCGACTCTCTTGTATTAAGAATCGATCGCATGAATCGTGGTTGAAAGGCACGCGAATTATTCAGCATTTCGGAGCGCGTTAAAGGTTGAAACTTCTTGAACTTGAACTTCGCTTCTTCTCTTCGCGAATTGCACGGGCTATGCAGTTGCAACGAAACACGGGTTTTAAATCGTTTTTGTATAAAAAGAACTCGACACTCGACGAGCATATGTATATATTTCATCGATTATATATATACAGTGTTTCCCCAATACTCGAGAGCTTAAAAGCTTGCAGCGTTTCACGACGGCAAAAACGCATCTTGACACCATGAGACCCCCCATTCCCACGAAAGTACATATATTTCCCCTATGGATCCTCAACGAGCAAGAAAACATACACTTATCGATCCTCCTACGAAACAGGGGGCTGAAATTCAAGCAAAGCCTCTCCCTTTTTCTTCCTCTCCATTTTCCAGCGACACAGTACAACGGAGCTCTTCCCCGTCCCTGGACTTTGTCAGCAAAAAAGAAAATTGTCGAGTCAGAGAGAGCTTTCCTTCGCGCGATATTTCCTCAGGGTAGCCAGAAGGAATTGGTTCGAGTAGGATGTCTGTAATTTTGTCGAGCAGAGAGTTAAATTATTTTTTTAAATTCTTTTCTTAGTTGCGTATCTTTTATTGTACGGAAAACTGAAGCTTCTCCCCTTTTCCTTTAGATTTGTTCAGCTCGCTTGAAAAACTCTCACTTGTATGTCGTCAGACGTAATTGAAAGTAAGCATGATCGTTTTCTCAAAGCGTTACGAGATGCTGCGGATACGGCATCGTTGCTGTTATGGCATGATGTTCAATAGACGAGCCGTGAACATCTAGGAGGAACGTGGAACGCTATTAATCACGCCGGTCACGTCCGTGACGTGGATCGCGTGTACATGACGTTATTGTGAAAGTAATTCCAGTGACCGTTGCCAAATTCGACCCATTTGCCTGCACGGAAAAGAAATATTTCGAAATTTCGTTATGATCCTCCGTATGAATTTTGGACTCTCGAGTGTCATAACTGGACAGTCTTTACCCGGGCTCTTTCCATTTCTATTTCCTTATTTTCGGGAAAATCGCGACCGTACAATGAAAGAAACTGCGAGCAGAGTTAAGAGTTCGTATCGTACGAGAACGCATTACCTTTAAATACGCGTGCAAAGAATTAAGCACGATTAGTAACACACTTGAGTGGAATTTGTGCAAGAGCGTGTTAGAAGCAAGTTCGTTGAGAATCGCGTAGCAGTATGATTAACAGATTATCCGACGGTGTTCCGTTTGCTAATCAATCAAGAATCACGTACTGCTACGTCAATAGCGGCCACTAAATTAAATATCACGTAGGAGGACGTGAACAAGTTTGACCCAGATGTTTCACAGCTTCAAAATTTTAACTTTAAATATTAAAAAAAAAAAAAAATAACGACAATACTTTTTTCCATAGTAAAGTTTCGATCAACCGTTGAGCTCGAATTTCTGTAACAGATCATCCAAGTCGTGCTACTTTCCTGACACAAATGATTCCCAAATTTCTTCAATCTTCGAGCTACAATTCGCAGCCAAGTTTTCCAACCCTCGCAGCGACGACCACATAGAATTACGAAAACAACCTTGACTCGATTAATCCCCGAATTTCGTCGATCTTGAAACTACCGAAAATCTAGTACTTCGATGCGATCCACGAAGAAACGTCGGAACCCCTGAATCATAAGCTACATGCATAACGTAACAGAGGAACAACCTTGATTGAAACCTGAAAACTGGAGCTGCAAGCAACCTTCGACACACGCTATCCGAAACAAACGAAAAAGAGGATGAACACGGAGAACCGCGAAGCCATCCATCACCTGGTATTACGTCCCACTGTCGTCAATGAATGAAGCATGCGTGTACGAGAGTGAATTGGAATGAAATCAGGTACACCGCGCCAGACACGACGACAAATTAAATGGTCAGTATATTCTCACCAAAATTCATTCATTACAAGTCGAAAAATGATTACGTTTCTGACCAGTCGATTTTTGTTTAGCTGCCAGCTTCGCATATTTCCAAAGAATACCGACCCTTCGTGTTTGAAACGCCAATACTTAATATTTAAAGACCCGACGTGTAAAATGCACGCCGGCAGATAGCATCTGTGTGACGAGTCGCGATATAGGTCAGGAACGAACGCTGCCCCACGTTATCGAGATTCCATGGCTCTCTCACGGAGAAGAAGAAGAAACGCCAAGGGGAAGAGGCGAAGGCGTACGGGAAAAAGGAGAAGAGAAAGAATTCCGAAACGATGTGCGCGTACCGAACGTTCGCCAGCGAGTTCGTTTCGTTTCGCGACTTGTCATCCCCGATAAAAGGTCGCAGAGTGAAGGATCAATCCGCGTGGAAGAATCTCGCGAAGCGGGGCCGCCCCCAGACGATCGAGAGCCGGTAATCCGGAAATATTCGTGTCACATCTGTACCGGATACATCACTTCTCTTGGGTCACGCTCGCTGCGCACGAAACGCGCGGCTCTCCTCAATGATTCTTCTCGGGGATATTTTTCGAAATTTTATACACACGCGCTTCCTCTCTTCGTCTTCCACTGAATTTTGTTTTAGATTAGCCGCGTATACATCCGCGAAGAGATTTTTTATTTATTCTTCATTATTGTAATATCATTGGAGGTTTCCAATTTACGTAAATTACTTTCGTTTCATTAGCACCGTGGGGATATCCTTTTCTTTTCAATGAAACTTTCCCATAAAAGTTGCAGTTTTATAAAGTCCATCTACTTGTTCGAACTACGCTAATTTCAAAATGTTTCCACCGTACCGAACCGGAAAATTATACGAACGCCCTTTGCAACCATTTCCGTGTCCGATGCGTCCCATTAGTAGCATCCATTACTTTATCCAATCTACCGTCTTAATTACGATAGCATGGTTCCAAAATAAAGTAACGCCCGCCGCGTGATATAATTGTTCTTATTTACATATTTCTACGTTTCGTTTAGTTAAGATCGCACGCGATATCCGGTCGATAACGGAAGGGGAAACGTGTACGTATCTCCAACGGTCCGCACCGAAAGGATTAGCCAGAACCAAAAAAAGCGATCTCTAATTACCCCCTTGAATTACGATTGCCGTTGCTAGCGAACACGTTAAACCAATTAGCGAGCACCCTCGGCTATCCTCCATCGGGTCGAACGAGTCTTCATCTCGGTCCAATTTTAGGCGAACGAGCTGTTGACCCGAAACGTTGCACAAGACTCATTTCTGTAGCGTGAATCGACGCGAACTCCTCAACCCGAGGGCGGCCGCTTCGACGTGAAAGTCGGCTGCAATTAGAGAGGTCTGTTCCCAGCTAGTGGCGTGTAAAAATGCGCGGGAAACGTTAACGACCAACGTGGAAACCGCGTGTATCCTTCACCCTTCTCTAAGTTTTCAAACCGCTTTGAGGACAGATGTGCCACGAAATTTTCCCAACCCAACGAGGGTGCCACGGTTAAAAAAGTTTGAGAACCGTCGGTGCAGCGATCAGCGATGATCACTGTAATTTGGAGTAATCACAGGATACCGAGGAGTCTTATGTTCAACGTTTATTAAGATTTATAATACACTTTCCGCCTCGGGGCCTTGTGTAATTTATGCGACGAGTTTCAGGGTTGTAACAGGAAAGATTAGGTGTTCGGGGATTAGGCGTTGGTAGACAGTTACATGTATTACGTGTCGATAGATTCAGCTAAACGATTTGGTAACAGCGTGTTAATCCCGTATGATGAATCGTAGGCTCATCTAGAACTCTTATCGCCGCAAACGTTTTGATTTGGACTGAAAAGAGAACGAAAGAGAAAGGAACATTTTTAACGAAAGTTATTTACACAAGCTGTCTCTTCTATGCTCGTCGTTCTTCGAAATAATTTTAATACACTGCAACACAGAAATGTACAAAGTCAGGAGTTAATTTATGATCGTAGATAAAGTTAATGCAGCGCACAGCGTTCGGGGGATGATGTGTAGCCTGCGATAGCGGAGAGTGTTTCAGCGAAGTTGCATACTCGGTGGATGTTTGGTTTATATAATGGTATAGGGAGATAGATTATTTAACTACGATAAAGAATAGTCTGCAAAATGTACAACAAAATGATGGTAAGAGAGTACACTCTCATAGGAATGCGTAATGTAACCAGTAGAGCTAGTAGTAAATAGTCAGACGTTACAGTAGCTAAAGTAAATGCTTATTGAGCCATTCTTCCATTCCATCGCGCTAAACGTGTCGTCCACGCGTAATTTACACTTCAGTAACGCATAAAGTGATTAAGAAGTACGCGATGCGATTCACGTGTCAGTCATTGGATGTTGTACTGCTATTAGCAGTCGAATGAATTGTCCCGATATTCACCAGGGCGCCGCGGCTAGCTTCCGTAGCCGCAGGTATGTTTAAATCGAAAACGAACACGGCGTTAAATTCGGTCGGTGGGTCGCGATCGTGGAAACAACGGTCGACAACGGAATTAAACGAGACAGCGACGACGCGATGGGGCTCTTTAATAAGGGGACGAGGACGATGCCTCGCCGTGGGCCGCGACCGTTCCAAGCTTATTTAAAGTTCCCGGACCGAAACTTTCTCGGACAGTAACAAAGTGGCTCGGATGCCAGCGGCGAGCCTGACTCGAATATCGAATCGTCGGCGTCCCCGTTCATCCCGCGCGGATACGTTCAATTTCCTTGATTCTGAATCCGCGTTCAAACGAGGAAAGGGAAAACGGGACCCTTTTCCGTGGGTTCCTTTTGATCTTTGGAAAGTTGTATCCAAACACCGATAAATTAGCTACAAAACAATTCTGCAAGCGATACCATATCGATTTTCTACTCAATGAATGGGAAATATATCAGCGATTAATATTTAAATGCTGATACAAAGGATTAAAGTAGCAATGCACAAAATACGAGTTTTATCGAGGGATTTATGGCTGGATTTACTAGCTAATTGAGGCGAGAAGTTGGTTCACAGTTTGTTTTGTTTAATAATAATTCCGTTGCTTGCATTATCTCGCTGGGATCTAATTATTATTCGCCCGAGAAGAGTTCGAAGGGAATTATCCCGTCGGTTACGCAATCCCACGGTTAGCGGGGCAGAACTGCGTCCCGCAAAAAGTAGAACGTGGCAAGGGGGTGTTTGTTCCATCGGATCCCTCTGACGCACAAACGATCCTGAATAGATAGCGATGAAATTCGTGGCGATCCGCTGTTTCACGGAAGCTTTTATAACATGCCCGAAGTTTTCGAGTGCGCTCATGAGAAACGACCAGCCATAAACACGGGACGAAATCTCCATCGTGGTACCACCGGATTCTATCACCGGGCAAAACAGATTCCACGTGGAATCATATTTCTGTCTTTTGCCGGACTTCTCCAACCAGCTGGTATATTTATCTTGCTCTTCTTTTCTCTTCGCCGCGCTCCTTTCTTTTCATTGCAAGGTAAAAATACGTTCTGTTGGAATTAAAAATGATTTAATAGAATAAATTTATCGTTCATAATTGTATTCTTCTATAGAGCGTTGTTTCTCTTTAGGTTCATTTTCGATTATTTAAAGGTTCTCTTCTTACAAATGAAGTTCGAGGGTTTCAGTTCAGGTCGTAACGGCGTGTTTATTTTCTCTTCCGCGCCTTTTTAATTATCTAATCCAGATATATACCACTCCGCGGCAGAGACGTAATTTATACCCTCTCGAAATCCGTATCGTAAATCACGCAATACTAAATTTATAGTCAACTACTTAAACCGAGCACTATAAATTCCCAGATGTATCACGGGCTTACGATCTGATATCAAGTGTGTGAAAATTTCACGAGAAGCGCTTGAAACTTGATCGTTGATAATTTTCGATTTTTTTTAAAGGGTTTGGAAGAGGTGCGATTATTTAGTTGAAACGATCAGAGTTCCAGGAAGAGGAACGCTTCTAGGAACCTTTGGTTCTCGATGTAACAATAGCTGACGAATATTCTAAATATCAACTTCCTTCGAATCGTCAACGCGATACGAATTGTGCAGGGAAATCTCTATAATTAAAAAATAATTGCGGCGATAAAAATTCCTCGCGTCACTTAAAATACCAGAGAGGCCAGCAAACAGTTCGCTCTACTTAATCCAACCTAATTTACGACATAATTAAAAGTTGTAATTTATTCGCCTGGCTCGCCGTCGAGGAATTCCTCTCTCGATTGATCGATCTTTCAGGAACAGCGGGGGAATCGTTTACTTTTACTACGAACTCGTAAGAAAACGGGGGGTGCATTATTTGTTGGACGAGACGAGACGAAGAAGACGGGGTGGGTAGTAAAAACCAGAGATAAAGCTATGATGAAAAGTAGCAGGACGACGACGGGAATAACGATGGCCCTTTCTAAAATGACGGATCCTCTGCTCGTTCGTCCTGCGTCGTCTCCTTTTCGACCTCGCGAGACAGAATCTCCGTCGAAAATGACGAAGAAATGTTTCATTCGATCTGCCAATCTCTACAACATTATTAAAGTTATATCGACGAAACGAAACGCATTCACCCTCTTCTGCTCGAGATAGCGGGTGCTTTGTGATTAAAGTGAAACTCGTGATACTACGAATCGTACTATTGATAACGAGAGAGGAAATATAGGCGATAACCTACTTAGCATTCGACTAGTGCCATTAAATATTTTTAGTACGACACGTTCTGCCCATAGAGCCTTGGAATTCCCTTTTAAAAATTATTCAACCGTGTTACGTTCAGAATTCCCTCGTACAGACGATCTTCCTCGTAAAATTCCCTGAAGAACTCGTCGAGCATTGTCATCGCGCCTCAACAGCCCTCGGCCAACTGCAACGGCTAACCGAAACTTCGGAAACCTTTCGCTGATGTTGGAAACTTTCGCCGTCGGTGGAAAGACGACAGAACGGGTGGGAAAGTGGTGTTCTTTTTTTTCAGACGACCGCCCTGCCATTGAACGATCCGAATCAATGGATCCGCGGCCTTCGCAATTTCGACTGACTCTTCTCCAGACCGTGTTAGACGGATCGATGTTTGCCTGGTCGGGTGTGAAGCAGTTCGGATAAGAAGGGTCGACGGGATGATTAATCGGTAGCGATTACGAGAGGGAACAGCCGGGGTGGTCACTGTCCTTTCAAATTCATAAACTTGATTGTTCCGCGCGTCGACCATCGATGAAAAATTAGCCGCTGACAGGGAGGATTAAAACGAAAGTCTGGATGGTTTGTGAGGAAATTTTTCTTGGCCAAGCTGCCCGAGAAATATATTTGATAATATATTTTCTAAACAATTCTCATTCTATATCTCTCTCCCTCTGTTTTAGGATTCTAGGATTCTTCAGGCTGTTTAACACGCTTGTAGAGATCGAGGGTACTTAAAGAATTAGCGGCACATTTAAGATACTTATGGTATTTAAAATGCGCATTTAGAATGCTCAAGTACTTGGAATGGCCTATTACTACTACTTAGGACGCTTACTTAGGAGAACTTGGAGTATCTCGGAGGTTTTTAATGTTCACGATGCTCTACATCCTTAGATTATCTTATAGCACCTTCCTTTGATGGGGAACTGTATCAGAGAGCAATATTTTTGAAAAATTCTATTGTTACATGTGGTTTCTGTGCGACCTGCACATTTCCACACATTGATCGAGTCAGTTTACGCACGCGCATCTACGGATTCTATAAAAACTTGTGGAAGAAAGCGATGCTTACTTTTTAATAAGACTCCGTTTTCATAAGGAAAAATTTCATTTTACGAACTTCGTGTCGTAAAGAGGAATCCTGAAATACGTACATGGCTTTACATAAAGTGACGAAATCGCGAAGAAATATAAGTAGCTTGGACGTTTGTCGAATTCGAGAAAGAAGAGATATAATGGGCAACTTATTTACCCAGATCGAGACGAATGTTTTGGTTAACAAAATTCGTCCCATTTCCTTTTATAGAATCGACTGGAAGTGGTACTTCACTTTTACGACAATGCTCAGAAAAGTAGAATACCATAAATGTCCCCGAATTCCAAGTAACTGAATGAAAATGCTCCCCCAACGTCACGTAGAAACAGAGCTGACCTTATCTACAGAAAAACAACTTCTCCTACTTCATACATGTAACAGTCTATTCCTAATTAATCGAACATCTATCATTAGCTTATTGAAAAAGGTCTCGCTTATCGATTATACTGAAAATTCCTAAGAGACGCACCATCGTTCGCCAGTTACGGTAATAAATTCCTTACTCGCTAAGTGAAATGAATTATTATGAAGCGTAGAAAAATTAATTAAGGGAATCCTGTAAGAGAAAATCTACGGTCGCTATCGAATTACGCAAAGCCAGGAAAAGAACGAAGACGTGAACATAGAAAGCGGTAGAACGGGAGCAAGAACACGTGAACGCAACAAGAAGACTCAGGTTCCTTAATTAACCCCGTCCATCAGGCTCATTACGCCCCCTTGAACAGTCCAAAAAGCAACGTCCGGAAACGACGTCACCCGTTCACCCTCCGACGACGAATCTGGGTTAGATAGCACGCGAAGAATTAAGCAATACCGTGGTTTATCGTATCTTTATGCTAATTAACGACAGAAACTTGGCGAAATTAGCCGAACACGCTCGCCTCCGTCCAGCCCCGTATATTCAACGAATCGCGAACTCTGGTACAACGATATCGGGGCTCAATATTTACGCGTGCCAGAACGATGTATCGTCGGTTGGGAACTAGGTGCACAGGATCCGGACAATCGTTTGTCTTAATGGCTCTCGATTCGAGGCCGAGCGTGTCCTAGAAAACGGTTCGCGTGAGCTACGAACGACAGACCCTCGAGCGATGTTAGGCCACCTGAGAAAGTGATTCGCGTCTAGACGACTGTTTTCACTTTCGTATCGGTTCACCTAGTCGTTGATCGAGCTCGAAGGGTTTCTCGGTTGATAGAAAATTGGGAAAAGGGGTTAACTCTTGCTTGAGAGTAGTCTGGAATCTTTTACATAAAACAATAGAAATGGCAGAGCAAAGTCTGAGAAAGAGTAGACGCTCTGTAAGATAATATTTAAACATTTTGCAGACTAACTTTTCGCTCGAGGTACTTGTTGTTGGTGTATCTGAAATATCCAACGTGAAAAACTCGAATCACACGTCAGCCGTTTAATTGGATGGGTTCATTCTATATTCGCGATGCTCGAGTGGCTACGTGCTCGACAACTGGCAGATTTATACGGCAGTTAAGGGATAACCAGTGTGTAATTGATACTACACCAGGCATAATATGCCCACCGTCAACCGGAAAATCACTTTACGGCTAGATGGAATGGGGCGATATTTAAAATGACGACCAACAGAACTCACCGGATTTTACCTCTATTGCCGTGAAATTTATGCGCCGCGCAAGCCAGCTTTAACATTGTGATTTAGTACACGTTTCAAATATACCAGGGATGAGGCGAGCGTAATTGCATGGAAGCTGTTGGGTATCGACCTTCCAGTTTCCCCATACATTCTCTTTTCTTCAATAAAAATGAAATCTGCAATCTCGAAAGGTCGAAAGCCCCTTTACTACACCTGAATCTTCAAAAAGGAAGAGAAAAAGAAGAATTGACTGTGACAGTGTGCTGGAAATTTAACCCTTCGCAGTCAGAGGTCCCCTCTGAGGGGACATCAACATTGGCTGTAACTTTCTGAGAAGGTTCTCTGGTTTTCTATGGAAATGGAAATTATCTACTGCTGGCAGACGTTAGCAATAGAAGCTATTGCTGAAATATTACTATCCTAGCGATAGTTTCTATCGGCAGCGTCCAGGAAGGGGCAGAGTGGAAAAGGGTTAAAGGAATGGCCGTCTAAATCGACGGTTAATTATTCCAAAGACTAAACCCGGCGATATAATTTGTAATTAACATGCAAAGCGAGGGGACACGCGATTTCGTGGCGTCCTGTGGACGAAGGAGCGAGGCGGAGTGCACCGAAGTAGAATTAGTCTGTCGTAAAACTCAGGCGCGCGTCTGGCGCGTCCCGTGAGAGGCGGGGGTGTGAAATTGGGAAGGCAGCTAGCAGGGAGGGCTCGTCAGGAACGGTTTGACGATGGTTCACGCTTGAAAATACAGCCGGGTACCGGCGTCAGCCAGTAAATTTCCGGCTTTACGAGTCCGTACTATTTGCATTTTTTCTCGTCCCGTTCGTTTTCCCTCCCCACAGCTTTCTTCTCTCTCCCTCTTTCAAACAGTCACCTTGATGCTGTTTCGTTAGTCGGGCGTTTTAAATATTATGTACGTACAGACTGTACATAATACATAAATTATATTTATATTCATAAACAACATAGAATAGAATGTACCATGCAATGGCAACAGATTAAATGATCGATGTTTAAATCAACTTTTGTTCCAATATATATATACATTTAGATGTATCTTTACACGTACAAAAAAAATATATATATACATATAGGTATATTTTTCCAATTCATTATAATCGTTTTTTCGCATCGATTGTTCCAGAGACCTAACGAACAACAACATTACAGACATTCCAGTCCGTGCCTTCCATCGAGTCTCCACTCTTGAAGTGTTGTAAGTAATCGAAACAGATTTAATGAACATCGCCAGGTATCGTTCTCATCGAATTAAATTCTTTCCAGATTACTTCGACGAAATCATTTGCGCACGATCGCCGACGACGCATTTACGAACTTAACGAGCCTTCGAGTATTGTGAGTGTTTCATGCAAATCACGCAGAAATTCTTGCCGAAAGGCGAGCCAAAAAAAAAAAATATGTAGACGATAAGTTTCGATAAGCTTGAAAGAAAAGAAAGGGGGTGGCCAGACGATCCTATGTCGGCAAAGCGAAAAAATAAAAAAAAAAAATAAAATGGAAGGGATCGCGTTTAGCGCCCGCGATTGTTAAAAAGTTGTAATTCTCTGTCTGCTTTGTAGGGAGCTCGATGACAATTATTTAACAAATATTCCGACCGCGATCATAAAGCTCTCTGGCCTTGAAGACCTGTAAGTGTGCATCGATTAAGTAAAATGTAATTTGACAACTTTTTTTTACATTCTATGAACTCTTACTTCCTTATCGAGTCGCGATTCGTACCGTTTGAGAATCTCGCTGCGACGTCGCGACGCTTCCTCTCGTTATTATTTACAATTTTTTCATTTATCATGAGAAAAAGAAAAAAGATTGAAATCTAAACGAAAAGAGATGGAGAATTCTGAACTTACTCTTACTCTGTGCTGTACTCGTAAACTGTTCCAAATTCACGATTCAATCGGATCACTTTCTGTTCAGTTTTTATCTTTTTTCAATTTTAAGTAAAAGAAATAAAAAAAGAATTGCGTCGAGTCGCAAAAGAGAGATCGCTGCCGGTCCTTTTGTTTTATCCGTTTCCACCGAAGCGAAGGAAGCCAAGAAAGTCGTATTCGTGTATGTTTCCTCAATTCCGTAGGTCCCTGTCGAACAATCGGATTGAGACTTTGGAGGAGCACGTTTTTCAGCGCGTCACTAATCTGCTCTCGCTGGACTTACGTGGGAATCCCATCAAGGAAATACACAGGAACACTTTCCAGAATTTACGAAAACTCCGTAAACTGTGAGTAGTTTCCTCGTAGAACGGTTTATTCCCTTCTAAAAAGGAAAGCATTTTCATAACAAAAAATATATTCATTATTATTATATCATGCTACTTACTGCACGATTTTTACCATGCAAGACTCTAACTTGGAAACAAATATTATAAGAACGTACTTTTTTCCAGAATTCTCTCGAATCTAAAGAAATTACGAATATTTCCGAATTTAAACGACACGGTATCGTTGGAGGTATTGAGACTAGATCGTGCACGAGTGACGAGTGTTCCAACAGATTTATGTATGCGGTGTACGAGATTGAAGAGTCTGTAAGTAGCTAAACTCTTTGAATCGAAGACTTCTGAAAGGAATGGAAGCAGAATTGAAAGTTCGTTTAAGCACGCTTCATTAAAAGCGGGAAAGAAAAGAGCTTGAAACTTGAACGAATTGAATTGAAGCTCTTGAGTCAAGTCGTTTAAGATACTCGAAACAGCGCGTTCTAGCGAATTAGTCCCGCGTCGATGTAATTTGATTCGAAGCAAAGTGAATTATAACGCGTTGGTAAATTGACGAAGTTAAGCCCGCCGGTAAATTCATTAGCCCGCGTCAAACTGTCCGGTGTGCCTTGGGTGAAACGACATTGTGGTTGTTAATTTTACGACCGATTCAGTTTGATGCGTTCTGAATGAAATCCGAACAAGTTAACATCCTCTTTAAATAAATAAATTATTCGATCCGTTGACTTATTCGTTTTCAGTGATATGAAGTCGAATTTCCTGATGGAGGTGCCAAACTTACGAAATTGCACCGATCTACGAGTTTTGTGAGTAATTTTATTACAGTTGAAGGAAACCTTTTATTTTAGTTGAAGGGACGATAATTAAAAGAATAAAAGATATGAATACATAAAGTAAAAAAAGGTAGAAGAGTAAATTGAATTTCGTAAATGAAAAAAGAGGATATACTTTTTTAGGGATCTGGCCAGTAACATGATTTCGTCGTTGCTACACGAGCCGTTCAAAGGTCTGAACATGCTGCACGACCTGCTTCTGTCAAACAACAAATTGCAAGTAATCCCAAGCGACGCATTTACGGGGTTGTCGAGGCTGCAGGTGCTGTAAGTGTCCGTCGCTTGTAATTACTCTCACGTAGTATACGCCACCGTTATCCTGTTAAAGAAAAAAAAAGGAGGATTTGATGTTTCAGGGATCTAGAGAGCAATTACATCGAGTATATTCACCCTGACGCGTTTAAGGAGACGAAACAGTTGGAGGACCTGTTAGTATACAGGCAAATCTACGATTATCATTTACTTTCTGCGTTTTATGCATTTGTTATTAATATGTTGTACGATCTTCATATTTTCTTGTAATTTTAGAAATCTTGGGAACAACGTGTTTCCAGCACTACCAACGTTAGGGCTCTCAGGCTTGTTACACCTTAAGACGTTCAACAATCCAGCGCTGAGGGAGTTCCCAGCACCAGAAAGGTTCCCACGCGTGCAAACGATGATACTGTCGTACGCTTATCACTGTTGCTCATTTCTGTCGCTCGAAGCAGAGGATCCGGTGACGAAGCCCTCCGTACAAGAGTCTATCCTTTACCCCACCGACATAGAGATCGATATGACTCTATGGAACTCGAATTTCACCGATATCTGGCCACAGCTCAGTAAGTAGTTCAATGGACCGGTCCCGTCGATGAGGTCCTTCAAGATTTTACGTTCTAACTCCTTAAATTCGATACCATGTTCGAGATTTTTATCCTTATAAATCGAAAAAAAATCTCTCAGTCCACTATTTTCCACATCTCATTCCCTTGTTCCTAACTTACTCAATTTCTGTTCCATTTTGTACTAAAAGATTAACTTAAAAGTTTAAAGAAGGAGTTCTGAACAGTATCGACTGAAGGTTCCTCTCATCGTATCGAGTCATTAAAATTCACTGTCATCATCTCACGACACCTCTCATCGTAGCGTAAATATAATTATTATATTTCATCAGCTTAACAAAAAAGTAACAAGTTTCACAAGGTTCCTACTTTAATATATTTTAGCGAGGACGTTGCTTGAAACAATTTTATTCTGTTGGAAAATTAGCTTGTTACACTTTAGTTTACGAGTCGTTCGACACTGAAATGCTGCAAAGCGCAAACCGTATAAGCCCGATTGTGTTCTTTATGCATAAACTACAAGTAGATCGTAGAACATTTTCAGATTTTAGTTTGACACAGGTAAACAAATTTCGACACTTGACTTCTTCATCGTGTGCCTTCAACTGGAGCCAAGGATTAAAAAATGCTCTTAGAATCAGTTACATGATTTAAATGCGCCATTTTAGATGCATCATTAGTAAGAATTCGCATAGAATCATAGAAAAATACAAATTCACCAAAATACATTCTCCCACGTGAGATATCATCTAAATCTCTTTACAATCATCGATTCAATCCACCAAAAAAAAAAAACCTCAAACGACTTTGCAGCACTGAAGTGATGACGTGTTTTAGATAACATGACCGACAAATTTGGCTCGCAAATAAATGAACTTTGGGCTAACTTTGGTACAGATTTTACGTACCCTGGTAACCTGCCTTCATATGTTGAGGATTATTTTGAAGAGCAGAACAGCCGAGCCACGGTACCAACTCAAACACTGCCTTCTCACGTACAGTGCCTACCTCAGCCTGGTAATATTAATATCAATTGTTCTTCAAATACTCAAGAGATATTTAACTTGCGGTAGAGAAAAGAATTTCAAGTGATTCGCGGTTTCCAGGTCCTTTCCTTCCGTGCCAAGACCTCTTCGACTGGTGGACTTTACGTTGCGGTGTGTGGGTAGTATTTTTACTTGCCATGCTCGGAAACGGAACTGTAGTGTTTGTGTTAATATTCTCTAGAAGCAAGATGGATGTTCCTCGGTTTCTAGTTTGCAACCTTGCTGCGGCAGACTTTTTCATGGGCATTTACTTAGGTCTGTACGAGGAATCTAACAAATGATGGTTACTGAACGGTGTAACCAATCCAGTACTAGATATCGTACTACTCAGATCTATAGATAGATTTTGAATCATGTTTTATATCCCTTCAGGTCTTCTAGCAGTAGTGGACGCCTCAACCTTGGGCGAATTCCGCAAGTATGCCATCCCATGGCAAACTTCCGCCGGTTGTCAGTTGGCCGGGTTCCTAGGTGTCCTTAGTTCCGAATTAAGCGTATACACGTTAGCAGTGATCACCTTAGAAAGGAACTACGCCATAACGCACGCGATGCACCTGAACAAGAGGCTATCTCTGAAACATGCAGGTTACATAATGACTGTAGGTTGGTGTTTTGCCCTGTCGATGGCAAGTTTGCCTCTGATCGGTGTGTCAGATTACAGAAAGTTTGCAATATGCCTGCCGTTTGAGACCACGGGGAGTGCGGCGCTGGCGTACGTGATCTTTTTGATGTTGATCAACGGCGTCGCGTTTCTTATATTAATGGGATGCTACTTGAAGATGTATTGCGCCATCAGAGGCTCCCAGGCGTGGAATTCGAACGATTCTCGAATCGCCAAGCGAATGGCTTTGCTGGTGTTCACCGACTTCCTCTGCTGGTCACCCATTGCGTTCTTCTCGCTCACAGCCACATTCGGGTTGCAGCTGGTGTCACTTGAACAGGCGAAAGTATTCGCCGTGTTTGTACTGCCATTGAACTCCTGCTGCAACCCGTTCCTATACGCCATCTTGACCAAACAGTTTAAGAAAGATTGCGTGCTTATTTGCAAGGCGATCGAGGAGTCCAGGGTGACCAGGGGGATCGGCAGATGCCGGCACAGCTCGAACTTTAGCAACAGACAGACACCCGTGAACACGAATAGCTTAGTGGATAGATCCTCGAGAGATAATCAACCTCCATGCGCCTGTAATTCGAGACTGCTTGAAACCAGCCAATGTTCCGGCTACAGACGATGGGGAACGAGAATACTATGGCCCTGTGCGAAAGACACGCGGCCTAGGCATGCGCGCAGTGACCAGTATGCTTACCAAATCGCGGAGATTCAACAGAAACAGCACAAACGAGCCTCGTCGGTATCCTCCAGCGAGAACTTCTCCTCGTCCAGGTCCGATTCGTGGCGACAGACTCATCACTGTGGTATCCCATTGAGGCTATTAGATCCCAAACGAAGAGGTTCGTCATGGTTAATCACGAGAAAACCGTCGCAAGACTCGAATCTTAGTTCCTCCAGAAATGATTCCTCCGGTTCCGCTACTACTGCCAGCACTAGTACTTGGAGGATGTCGAGGTCCAGTGCGTCTTTAGAGGTGACCGCAAGGAACACACCTAGACCAGCCAAATCGAAGCCAAGACTGACTCGTCAACTGGCCATACAGGAACCAGAACCACCCGGATCGCCAAGTAGACTAGCTGTCAGGCTTCTCGCGACCATACCATCTGCGGCAGAAACCAGCGACCAACAAGATGACGATAATACGCCACAGAATTGAATGGGTTACTTGCGTGTATTTCGATTTATTAGAGATTATAGTCAGTTGTAATAGATGAGGCGTGTGCAACTGGTGTTCCGTACATCCAAGAGATCGTTATTACTGTGAACATTATATACCGCGCCTGGTATGGTATGCGTGGTAGAAGGAAGCTTACCACCAAGCGGGCCTCAGTTGCATGGTCCTTGTAGTAAACTAGATACGAGTCTCTTTGCTCCTGAATGGTTTCAGTATTAAGTGTCCTCTGAGAGATAAGCAGGGTGAATCATCCCATGTATGTGCACGATTTCCATCATCGCATGTCTGAAATTATGCGAATTGATAAAAGATGGACAATTTAACAAAGCTTCTTCCTTCAACGTTCGCTGTAGAACTTCGTTTGTAGTGTACACAACATTGATTGTAAATGTTACAGTTTTGTTTCTTGTTTCGTTTTGGACTGTTCTTTTCTTTCGACGAGAGAATTTTACATTAGAAAATCTACGGTACGTTGAAAGAAGAATAATAATATTGTACATTATCCTCCTCGTACAGTTATTTATGCCAATTTTGATAGATGTGAGGAGGAGGATCTGTCTTTTTTGACCGTCCGTTGTACACACAAGCGAATTGCACCAAAAGAGTGCAACTGGCAAATGCAATAGTTAGATTCGTTAAATACTGCCAAGATTTACCATGTCTTACAATATAGGTGATTTTTAACACGTTCACTGTTAGATATATTTACATTAATTTTTCGTATGAGGCAAAATCAAAATTCTTCTTTCTATATATATTTAAAGAAAATAAGTATTTAAGTTGACAACCCTTTTGGTGAAGGGACCTCTTAAATTTGCATATTTGTTTAAACGTATCTTGAATGAAAATTTTATTAAATGTTTAATTCCACGACAGTCAACGTGTTAACTTAAATGTCATAGCATTCTAATCTAATTTGACGGACAGTTGCGGTTCGATATCTGAAGAAATTGACAAGAAGGTCAATTTCGTTGCAAGTTGTATTATAAGAAGACCTTGGAGAATTGTAACGTTAAATCCGCGACAAGGAACTCTATAGTGTTCGCGTAAAACTAGAGCGATGAAGTATTTATTGATAAATTAAAAAAAAAAGAAGACGCACACAGTATTCTCTGTTCATTTTTTCAAGAAAGTATTCCGCTCAACAGGAACGCTTCTTTGCCCGTTGTTCGAGAAGGGTACACCTTTGCATCACGGGATTAGTATTTAAAATCCATTGTTCGATTGTTATTAAGCGTGTTTGCGTTGTTATAAGACTGACGATTTACTCGATTTCTCTCATAACTCTGGACCGGTTTCTAACCGAAGATCCGAGCGTGTAATACAATGTCTAATTAATTGAATATCGTAACACTAGCGGTAAACGATACAGTTAACCAGCGAATAATTTATTTCTTAATTATTAAGGTGGTCCATAAATTTACAAACGAATTTTAATTACGTGTGAAGCTGAACGTAGTCAATGAATTAATCGCACGCAAGTTTTTTTTATCCACTTGTTCTTGCGATAAGGAAATTATTGTCAAAGTCGGTCACGTAACAGTAAAGGATTGTCTGAAAATTTATGAACCAACTCAAGAGCAATGTATCCGTTGTTACATTCGTTAATCACAGAGATGAACGATCGTATTGTTGTGCAGCTGTAGTTATTCGATCGCTAAGTCTCACTTAGACTATACTAGCCTAAAAATTATTATAAGATCGTTACGGCGTGCAAATGTTTATACGCGATTTTAAATTTAATGACAAAGATGGTCACTAGTATTAACTACCGGACTTATTGGTGATGAGTGCGTCGTTTGTTCTAAGCGCAATTCTTTCCATATGTAAATACCGTTTGAGATTTTCAAATTATAGTTACCCATCTAGAAAGATGTTGCATTATTTCCAATGATCAGATCTAAAGTAATTTCTGGATATTCGTGTTAGGGAGAACGCTATAATTCTATAACCACTTTAAGCCTCATATATTTTTCTATGTACTCATTTCTACAACTACTCTACTT
Organism: Xylocopa sonorina; assembly: GCF_050948175.1. Classification (NCBI taxonomy): domain Eukaryota; kingdom Metazoa; phylum Arthropoda; class Insecta; order Hymenoptera; family Apidae; genus Xylocopa; species Xylocopa sonorina. The sequence goes on from NC_135199.1 coordinate 10,591,184, forward strand.
TTACTTTTACAATTGTATATCGCACAGATGCATAGACGATAATATTTAAACTACTTTCTCAGAAAAGGATAAGCAGAACTTATATTTGAAAGTCTCAAACTGTATGACCTCTGTACGAACCTAAGCCAAAATCGGCTGCCAGTTCTGATTAGCTGCGATCGTTTAAGACGTTTTGTCTTCTGTCGCCCTTGGCGTAACCATCGATGAACATATTTTGCGCGTGTGTCCGGTCGGAACTATTTAATAACGATTTTTCTAATAAAAAAAAACCGATAATCACGACAAGAAGAGAGAATTGTTGCATCGTGATACCCTTAAAAAATACAGGAAGTATTCGTGCGAGTCTAAAGAGGAATGAATGGTCGGCTAAGGGGAGCTGCCTGGTTTTCGTGGAATTTCCGTTTATTTTTGAAAAAAAACGTCCCGTGTTACAAGGAAGACTTGTCCTCGTCGTTAAAACGGCGAATGGTATAACAGTAATACAATAGGAATAATTTAAATATTTATCTAAAATAAATTCAACTCCGAATATACATGATACATTTGTATAACCCGCGCTTTCCACGCCGGCACGCATATACACGTTACCAACTAAAAACATAAGACTTCGTGCCGAATTATTGTCACTGCTCGTGGTTCAGAGGCATGAATTAAATGTCGAATAATAATCAACGCTCGATGCTTGAACGTTGGCAGTGGGCTTTCGATTTGATTAACGTTTTCAAATATTGAATTTAACGCCGTGTCAGGCATGCCCCGTTTAAGTATCGCAATAACAGACATCTCAAGCTCTTGTCGAAACATACATTTACCAGCGCACAGAATTCTTTTCGAAAATCGAAAGCTGATACGTTGCATTTTATGAGAACTCTTTTTTTCAGTTCAGAACGATTTCAAATGAATTGACGAGCGATTTGTTCCAAAGAATGGCTAGAACAATAATTTGTTTGGAATATTTACAAGTTTTTGAGCTTAACTCGCAAAGTACAAGAAATTTCGTTTTAAAGAAGACTCCGTTTGAAAGGACATAAGGTTCAAGTCTCATACTTTTTGCTGGTGGTATACGTAAACTATATTGTACACGTTCCTATATTCTTCTATTTGTCTACCATTCCATCCTCTTTCATTCTTCCGTTCACTCTGTGTCCCTACTAATAATCAGTAAATTGCAGAGGCGAATTAAGCGGTTAGGCGGACCAAGCGGCCGCGTGATAAAACATCTCAACTTCAAAATCTTGTAAATGATCAACTTGGTTGAAGGTTCGAGAAACCCTCCATAAAATAATCGAATAGATCTGAAAGAAAAATATTCAATTTGTGGCCTCTAAGTTACGCTTAGAGCCCTCGAACTTGTCTTGATCCGCCCCTAGGAAATTGAATTCTGATACCAAATACCTAGGTGATATAATTAGCGAGATATACACACAATCTTAAACAAAAAACTCTCCCTTATAAACGTCACTCGTAATTACAAAACGTATTGCTCAAAAGTCCTAAAGGAATCAACAAATCTTACCACGTAGTCTTTTTTTTTACGAATCCATTAAGTACCAGCTCGTCTATTCTCGTAAACAATCCGAAAATCCTTTTCATTTCTGGTATTTCCTTTTCAGCTAATTTTTACATCGCCGTGTGTTTTTTTTCGGGCATAAAAAATCGAATCCAGCACGAACGTATTCGGGAACGTTACCAGTCATTAATAACTTAGTTCATTAAAACGTTGTTCTTGTATACATATAGAACTCTAACTCTACAGGTATATTTTAAGTTACGTATATTATTTTATAATCGCAAAATTATCTTTCAAACAAGTTATTAGAAATTTTCAGTAATTATTAACTACTTTTAGGAACGATCAGCATTGGATATGATCACTTAAGGGTCTTTACAACTTGTACAGATCGAAAGGGTTTTGCGTGACGTCTGATACTGTCAGAAACTGAGAAATCGCATTAAAACTGGTACTTAATGGGTCAGTTACTAAGTAAGACACTAAAACGAAGCTGACACATTTTATTCTCAATTTCTTGGTGTTTGCTTTGTTTACACGTTGCTTCGATGGCTCTGCATTCATCTAATTAATAGAAATGAATACCAACATAGATACCAATCTTCTAGATGATCGAATAAACGAGTCGTATGAATAATCGTGGTCGATATTGCTATCGAAAAGGAAATCTTGCCTCGCAGGGTCAGTGCACGAATTTTCGGACGGTCTGTGATCTCTCGTCCTGTCGAGAAAAGTACAGGTCGAACGAAGGAATATGTTTATACCAAACGGCTTGATAAAATTGACCCCAAGTGTTTTTTCTCTATTTCAATTCTAGCTATAGGGAACACCCATAAACATGCCACGTAATTTGATGAACGACTCGGAATCACAGGGGTTATTTTCTGCGGAGACACGATTCATGCATTAGATGTTAATCCTAGAAACTCCGAAGTGGGATTTCGTCGACGAGTTCACAAATCGTAAATCGAATAATTCGTTTTTTCCTGGTACAAAAGTTTTTTTTTTATATACGTCGTATATACATATAGAGTACATTTGCATGCTTTTTAATTCTTAAACGAAATTCTGATTTAAGCATGAAACTTTTCGATTTGTAGATTCGACGGACACATTCTCCAAGGGAGTATTAGGATCAATTAAATCGATTTCTTCTTTCATCCTACTGAAGAACACGAACATCGACGTATATTATATATTGAAGCTGTAGGATTTTATTACTCATTAACCCATTGCAGTCTCTTAGCTTCTTTTAATCACAGAAGATATACCATATAATATAAAAAATCGTTCAACAATTCATGTCCATAAAATTACAAATAGAGACAGAATAGAAATCTGCTTTCCAATTCTTGTATTTTAAAAGACTGCAAAAAGGACTAATTGATACGTACTTTTTTTTTTAATTAGCACAGTGTTCGCCTATCACTTTCATTCCTAGTTGAATGTTCACTGTTTCAGGCATTTTAACGACAATGCCATTATGGTAATACAATTGGCAGGAATACACGATTGGTAAACGATAAAATTCGCAGTTCTTACACGGCCGTGTTAAGCCGGAAGCCCTCGCAAGCTGTTACATTTCAAACGTTAAAGGTTCTTTTGAATACTTAATTACGATAATATTTTTTTGTACTATTATCTACTAATTGAGCCTAGAAGATCGTTTTTCAACAACCGATCTTTGCAACTATCGCCCCTATTATTTCTCATGGTACATACAAATGTTAAATCGAACTTGGTCCATTAAACGCTGAAATCCCTTCATCTCTCTATTGCTCTTATAATACACGTATCCTTATAATCAATATAATACAGGTGTTATTACCGGTCGAGGTTTTCCATCGACTGTAATTGTATCCATAGTTAATTACAGAGCTAATACATACTAACAAGCTTCTCTATACAAGTAGCCTCTCTAAAGGGCCACGTGATCCTCCGCCCACAAGTGCATCTTTAAGAAGAGCTTACATCTTACAGAATTGTTCGTTATTTTGATCGGAATAAAAGATCGATTAACCCTGAGATATAAATGTGTCAGTTTGCCAGTCGGAAAAAGTGCGAGCTAAATAATTGTACAAGTGTCAATTGGAATAACAAGCCAGAGAAAGGAATGCGCATAATGTAAATAAATTTGCGTGACAAGTAAATTGTTAGGTAGTGAATAAAAAAAGTCCACTACTCGTGGAGCCAGGTGAAAATACACGGCAAGGTAAACGTACATTATTGAAAAATGTTATGCAACACAAGAGGAAAGATCAAGCAATAATAATCGATTAATTGTGCAGGTGTTCAGGGGGAGAACCCAGTGAAACGTAAATCAAAGAATAGGAAGCTTTCGTTCAAACTCTCCGTGGTATCGATTCGAAACTTATCATCCAACTTCCAAATGTCCGGATTATTTCTAAATTTCCATTCTCATTTACAGATTTCCATTCTCTTTTTCACCTGGGATTTAAATCGCGCATTAAATGCTAAATTTTATGGAATTCGTTTTAAAGCATTAAGAAACCAATCCACGGGAAAGCCAATCGGTGCGAGGATACTGATACTTTTATCAGAATCGCCTGTTACAGTGATATTGCGTATTACCGTGACAAAGATTAATTAAAACTCAGCGTAAAATCGCATAACCCGCTATCATCCCTTACGTGGATACAAGATTCAGAGAGTTCCAGCCTCACCGCGCTTACGCCGTTACTTTTACACGTACATAAAAAGGAAAAAAAATGGTAAGAAAGGAAGAAACCATTCCATCCCGTGTCCGTATTCATTGTCACGCTTAGCAATTATGACAAATCACGTATACGGCAGAGAAGCGATAATAAGTTAATTCTATTGTTTGTCTAGAATCAATATAGCCACTCAAAGTTACTCTCCCATCACAATGAGATCGTAATCATCTTCTTCTTACAATTTTACGAATTGTGCGCTTCGAATTAATTGAATTGCAAAACTGCATTCGTCGCACATATTTTGCTCGATTCTACTGATATAACAAACCCACAAACTTCTAAGCAATCTTATAGGCAAAGTAGCAAAGGTCCCGTAAATTCTAGAGTTTAAGAAATAGTGGAAATACCATCTCACGGCCTTGAACGACTGACTGATTTCAGACAAACTATTTATCGTCTAAACGCTAAAAAGTGAAGTACAACAGGTGTCGCAAAATACTATGTGGACGTTAAAAAAAAGAAGTGAATAAACAACACACGTTGACAACAGAAACGCGACTGTAAAATGCCTCGATAGGTGTGCGAACTTCGTTTCGTTAAAGAACTTTTAAACACTTCCTTCTGGTACGGAATAAGCACAAGTGTCGCTTAAAGAGATTTATGCTTAACGACTACCACTAAGTGTGTGTTCAGTGAAAAAAAGGCACGGAAAGTTTAGTGCGTTAAAATTTAGTTTGTTTTGCGCGCTAGAAACCTATCTTAGAAAATCTGGGAATGGGCGATCTTTTTCTTTTTTTTTTTACTGTATTCAATAATATGAAGAAATAATAACATCGAGTAAATACATTATACTTTTATACCAAGACCACTGAATGATGGTACGTGGTCTGTGGAAGTAAGAAGTTAGTAGGAGTATTCTTCCTTGTGGCTACAGATGATTTCACTCACGTAATACGAGATACAAAATTTTTTTATGTACTTGTGTATGCAGCATGAGACGACTGATTGGCAAGCATTGTTATCGAATGATAGAAGAATAGAACCAACAAAAGAATGCTGGTGAAAGATAACTTATGCATTGAGTTTACGGAAAGAGAGCATAGATTGAAATTTTTATCAAGAATTTTTAGAGAATGATCACTTAGGCCGAGTACTGTCATGGAGAATCAAGAGAAACACAAGCTTTCATGACTTATAATAAAGGATAAAACCTTATCAGAGGTTTATAAATTATTTACTGGCCTTCGAAATGATTGTGAGAGAATAAAATTATGAGGAAGAAACAAGAATTAACAAACTGCGAAGAAATGATTTGGTTACTCAAGGACACTTCACCTTCCTCCATCATAGACATATTTCTAGTATATCATCTACTCGAACTTTAATAAATAAGTAGTTAATGGATAGCTAATTACCCATTTTTTAAACAATTTTTGTTACTTTGAACAGTCAAATAATTATAAGTTGACTCTAAATTTGTTAAGTTCAGCCAAGTTTCACTATTTTAGAGAGACTCAAGATACAATTAAAAACTTCCACCTCAATGACAAAAACTGGAACATATAAAATTGAGATTCGTTTTTGCAGAGAGACTAATTGAAAGCTAAGCATCTACTGGGTGCTATCCAGTGAAATACAAGAGCGAAAATAAAAAGGAAATTCCAACAAGAAAAAAAGCTCACTTTATATAAATATAATTATAAATAGACAGAGAGCTGTTGACATTTTGTTTTATGTCAAACTGAGGTGAAAATAAAATACACACATACACACACACGCATAATGTAGTGGAAAGTTCGCCCATCCCAAATTCAGAATACTCTTCTAAAGAAATTCGATCTTGCGAGTTTAAAAATCTAGCTATTAAAAACGGACGTCGGTTGGTGGTGTCTCATCGCTAATAGAACGATGATTCGAAAATATGAGAGACACACCGGGGAACCAAAAACATCCTATGCAACGGTAGCCGAGCAGAACATCGTTTTTAGAATAATCTAGCTCTCCATCAGTAGCCACTAGATCTATTTCTCTTGTCCTTAGACTCACTTAACTAGTGCTTATTCAAACCATGATGCTACTGTTATCTATTGTACAATACTGTAACAACACAACACAACTTTATGATTCTTCATCTAACTTGTACTGTACAATTTTTGAACAGAATCCCTGCATCAACATGTTCATATAATACATTAACGTACAAATTTCAGAATAACAGCCTCATCTTTCAGGTTGCAATAAGAATCTAACATTCGAAGATGTAGTTACTTGGGATATTTACATTACAAACCCTTGATACCAAACTATACAATGTATCAAGAAAGCTACCGGAATTGTACTGGGTAAACAACAAATCCCTGAACGACATTTAAACGCACTAACCAAGGAAGCCAAGAATTCTTTTTTTCTGCCATTTAGACACAAGCATTGTCTGCAAACAATCCGCATACATTATCTTGAACTATACCTAAATGCACTAACCAAGAAATCCATGATACTTCTTTTATACCCTGTATACATATGCGAGTATTGTCTACAGACAGTCGGCATATCTTACATTAAATCACATTCAAATGAACTGACCAAGAAATCAGGAACATTTGTTGTGCAATGTACACGCTTACAGACATTGTCCAACATTCTGATTGTACCCATTTCAACGATAAACAAAAGGTTAAAAAGACTCATACTCCTAGAGCTCTTATATGGACATAAGTTAGTAGACAATATCTATAAGTTATGTCTAACTCTATCAAACTATTAAAGGTATTTCAGAATTTACTAAAAGAATTTATTAAAAAAGAATCCTTGTGAATCAGATGTTAAGTACCATTAAGACCTCTTCTAATGCCCACCTGTTTTTCCAGACACCACTCTAAAATCCCACGATACTCCAAAGGAGCTCGTAAATCTTCATCGTCAACTTCAGTAGCATTGACCTGAAATAGGCATTACTAAATGCCCAGTACCCAACTTGACATAAACCAAAGGACCAAACTGGGAAGCCTCGGACGTTCTACCCGGCTACACCTACCTCTCTGATCGTGTATACATGCATATATACATGTATATTTGCGTATTTGCGTTGTACGTGTGTGTACATGTACCCGGCAGTATCTAATCGGTAAACAGTAATCAACCGGCTCCCAGATACAACTTGTTTACATATTTCTTCTTTTTAAGTGCACATCGCGGTTCGTAATCATAACTAATCGAATCGCAGGAGAGTTAGCGTTAAGTAAGAACGTTACAACACAGATATACTGTACGCTACGCTGACTAGCGGGCTTCATCACGTGACCTTGGCTTTATTCTTCCTGAAACCGGGGAACAAAATCTTCCTGCGCCGTCTCTTCAGCTCGTCGTTATCCGTGGTAGAATTCGAGTCTGTCGACAACGTCTCTTCGTCCATCGCGGTGGACTGAGGTTCCTTCAACGCCTTCTTGTTGGTGCTGGTCGTGTTGGCAAGCGTCGCGGACGATGCGCTACTTTTTTGTTGTCCCTGCTTGTCTTGGGCCGGCGAGTCCAACGAGTTCTCCGAATACGATGTCTTGGACAGGAATGATGAGGTAGTTTTGTCCTCGACGGCGAGGAGCATATTCGTATCCTGGCTGTAGGAACGCACGATACCGGTTTTCTCTTTACTGGACGCCCTGACAGGTTCATCCGGACCATCGCCCACTGTGAAGTGTACCACGTTGCTCTCTGGCGGTGTTTCCTTCCCAGTCTCGCTGCTCGAAGAGTCTGGAGGCATTGATGACTCCTTCCATATTAAACTCTCCAACGTACCTGGAGATCAAGATGAAATTTCATTACGTTTCATATGCATTTATGGGTTTTCATTTTTTTTATTTCTGTTAATAATTAAAAATAATTTACCAGATAATTTATTTTCGTAAAAAAAAAGCATTCCATTGAGTTCGTTAAGTTTTATAAGTCTGCTTTATGGCATCGTTGCAATTAATTGCATCAGAGCTTTGTAGTAATTTGGTTAATATTAGAGTGCAATTGAAATATGACTGAAATATCAAAGAAATTAAGATCCTTATTTTTTTCCAAATTGTATTCATAACAATTTTTTCTCCGCCAACAAAGTATTAATTTATCATTTACTTAGTCTTTGATATTTCAGTAAGAATAGCGTTAAAATAATTCCATAATATGCTTTTGTTCAGCCAATTGATTCACACTCGTAATTTTCATGCACTAATATTAGAATTATTTTCAGAAATCAACGTTCCAAAGACCAATTTCATGCAAAATCCAGTTTGTGGAAGGTGGAAGAGAAACAAACAACACAATGGATGATATTCCTTTATATTCTACAGTCAATAATATAAACTTTGTCATGGTACTTTGCATTTTCACAAACAATACTCTCTCGAGTAACTTGAAAATATCTGTTTAAAACAAAAAACGCAATGCATGAAAATTGACGATCTATGCGATAAAACTCATACTCCTTTCGTGAAGATTGTTACAAATAATTTTATAGATCGTTTAGTGAAGACTTTTTCCGCATTAAAATGACAAAGTGAAAGGGATGCGATAGATAGAGAAAAAAATTTGCTTTTTATTCCTTATCTAGAAGAAATGTCTTTTAAAAATCCAACAGAAAATAATTTAGAACGCGTTTTCAAATACATTAGCGTCCTATATGCAGTAAATTGTACCAAGTGCAATTCCAAATTAGTTTACGCAGTATAGTTAAGAAGGAACATTCGATAACCCGTCTAGACTTTGGTTATTTTAATATTTGCGAAAATCTTATTAATACATTTTTGGCGCATTTCATAACGTAAGTATAGTATATTCAAAACTTAGAAACTATTAGTGATCAACGAATACAATTGTCTAATTAAATTTCGGTTTTGCAGGTAACGGAAAACAGTTGCGCACAAATTACGGTACAGTAATCATCGAGCTAAGTATGTAAGCTTAATTAAACTGTCACTCTTAAATCATACAGCATCGATTCCATTACTTAAGAGAAATAAGAACTTAATAATTTCGCAGAATGACAAGGTAAACCATCGTTAAATACCGACGAGAATATAAAATTCCAAGAACGGATTGTCCAGTTTCAACCGCAGCATGGCCGACACGTCTATCAGTAAGATCGATTGAAATTAAAATTACAGTCAAGTAATCGGTAAGCGTAAAACGTTTCTGCGCGACTTAGGTCATACAAACAAGGCTGACGCGCTCGGTTTCTCGCAAGTTACTTGATTTATTAACTGCGATCCATAAATCGTACACAATGAAACATCGAGGGGGATAAAACATGTGTGGCAATGATCAGACGGACTTTGTACAAACTCTCCGCTTCTCTTTTCTTGTCTGCACGTGTCCGTTTATATGTACATTCGTTCACGTGTACATACATGTACGTATATATGTCGTGCATAACTCATTGCCATTGGCATGCTCGAGTTTATAATAGAAGGAAAAAGGAGACGTTTCGATTGCCACACGATTCGCTCGAAATTAAAGCGATTCGAGAATATATGAGAGTCTCTGCTTGTATGCGTTACACTTACGTGTAAAATCCTCGTACGTGCACAGTAGCAGCTAATTTTAATTGACTCTAATATTAATCGTGACGAGGATCTTCAAAGAAATAGAATTCGCTTCTTGGCATCATTTGTCGCTTGATGAAGTCCCAGGAATCAGAAATCACAGACTGCTTGAGCTTTTAGTAGCCTATAATCGCGGTGAAAGATTCCAACTCTCAAGGTTGCTACCCCAACACTCAGCACACCTTCGTGACTCTTATATTCGCCCCAACTGACTTCAATATTTGCTATTCTATTACTTGTCTGGGATACCAATTGCGCATGAAACTCTCTTATGATATGATAAACTAATTACTTAATTAAGTGTTAATTATGTTTGCACAGGTGAAATTTCGATGGTTAAAAAGATATCAGCTTCTACACGATGAAGTTCTTGATATCTTGAACGCAAACGAAGATTCATTTGGAACATCTCTTTCTCAATTACTTAACGTATACGTAATAACAAAATCACTGTAAGTATTGCTTCTCCCATAAATACAGTAAGTATGCGCAATGGCCCCTTTAAGCTTTTAAGAGTCGTAGCAGGAACGAAAAGTGTCACGCTCCATCCGATGGAGGAAGGGGGCCTTGAACAGTAAAAATCTTTTGCTGAGATTATATTTAAACGTTAATTCTAATTTCCAGAGCAATACTGGCACAAGGGAGAAAATGTTCAAACGTAAATGATACCTCCAGCGAAAGAAACATGATCAACCAATTAAAATCCTGCGGATGCTGTGTTCACTTTTACTTCGAACTATTAATACAGGGCTGTTGTGCAACGTTCTGTACCGTATATCTGGCAAAATTAAAACGCGTTCTTAGGTGAAACGAGTAAAACGCTTTGGCAATCGGTCGATTCTCTCATCAGAGGGAACCAAGGAATTCTAAACGAAAAAGAAACCTCTACTTTGGTTTAACACCCTACAAAAACTAGAGAATAATATGTATATATTAAGGTATAATAGTGTAACAAGTGATCGCGATCATCGGAGCTTATTAAATAATGTGATAATTCGATAATTATCACGCTTGGCACTTGGTCGTTCCTTCGAAACGTATATTGCTATCGAATACGAAAGAACTAGGAAGGCTTATTATAAACGATGCGATCGCGATGCTCAGGGACCACGAAGAATCGAAGCCGTAGTCGTCGCGCGAATTTACCTCCGTGTAATGGCAATTAAGCGAATTAATTACTGCTATCTTTAAGTTGTGGATTTCTCCCCAAGTTTCTTAAAAACGTAAGGGGAGAATACACATTCTAAAGAATTAATACATGACTAAAATATGTATATATATTCCTTTGTTGTATGCTTATCTTTCAACAAGAATTTTATCATTCTTGGAAGATAATTCATATAATTGCTTTTTTATTCTCTCTACGGCCCAGATCTTCGTTGACACTTAATACTTAAAAATGTACTACAGTTCTTATAAGAGAGAGAGAGAGAAAAAGAGAGAGAGAGAGAAAGATAGAGAGAAGAAATAAAATATTTCTCTTAGATATCAATTAAGGATAACGCTACATATTCATAAAAATATCACATCTCTCCGATGCCTTCATAATTCATTTGGAACCATCAACAAAATAGTGGCCTCGTTCGTTCATTCGATACATTGTGAAAATTTTCGTACAAAAATATGTCATGTTCTTCCTCCAAAATGTTGGTATCTTAATTTATAATTACTCTATTTTATAATTTGTACAAAGGGGTAGTTGCAAAAGACAACTGTACCAATATATACGTATGCGTGTGTCTGTGTTTGGATATGCTCATGTAAACATGTTAACAACAAATTACGAGATTTGTCATTGTATAAATAATCAACACGCGTTCAAAGTTTAACAAATCTCGTTTAGGAAAGGGGAACATTGAAATTTGAATCCTCCCTTTTCCTGCACACAAATCACAATCAGATCTAACAAGAAAGGTCCATTGATCCTTTTTTTTTTAATACCAACTGCATTGTCATGCGTCAGAGATAATTAAGTTTCGTTTCGTAAGCATTTCCCTGATGCAATGTACACTCGATTGCGAACGTATCGTTCATGTCACACATTACTTTGGCAATTATAATCTTTCTAATAAATAAATCGCTTTCTTTAACATATAAATAACAACTTTTTAATATATAAAATAACAACAAACAGTTTGTTTTTAACAACTATGATTAGCTTAAATTTTGAACAAATCCCCATACAATGTGCAGGATCAGAATACTGTATATATGTATATATATAAAGAATATATATTAAAAAGTTTTGATTATGTAGCCTCTAATCTTTTTTGGAACCACTATGTATAGTTTCTTCCATCCCTAGAATCAAATGATAATAGAGTATAAACAAACAACAGCTTAATGGAAATAATATCGAAATGTAGAGCATGAAAAAAAACCTTTGTTTTATTATTAAAAAAAATAATTCAAATTGTTAATTGTATGACTTAAAAATTTTAAAAATACGAATCATTTGTGTGTACGTAGTCTTATTTTACAGAAACAAAATTGAAATTAGTTCGAAAAAGGCATAAAATAATAGTACAAGCATATTGAACAATTAAACATTAATATAAAACTAAACAAATTCTGAAACAAAACGAGACAATAACAGTATAATTTACACAACATTTTACATAAAAGACACAAGACAAGTACAAATTTTAATCAAACCCAACAATATATAAAAACGAACATTAAAAAAATAATAGAAATATTAATAATCAAAGTTTTTTAAGCCAGTCGCGAGAAATCTTGATCAAATTTGCAATATAGCCAATTTGTTATAAGTATATATAAGGCATTTGTTTGGTTCAGATTCTTCTCCATTTTTTTTCAATTTTTTTTGCATCTTTTTCTTATAAAAATAATATCTGCGTAATGTGTGACATCAACTATCCGCATTTCTGAGACAAGCAGCATCACATATGCTCATTTTCACGATTCGCAAAAACTACTTATCAAAAAAGAATCTTAAGGCATCGCGTGAATATTTTTCAATGTGTATATTTTAATGGAAATTCAATTTTCAGTTCTCTGATAGAAGAAATTCTTATGCAAGAGAAAATATTCGTAAATTTACTACAAACTTGTTTAATACGTTCAGTCCAAATAATAGCTCACACCACAAAAGGGGTATGGTCCACATCTTTACGTAAAAATTTTATCCGATCATGTAAAAGGCACAGAAAGAGATAAAACGATCTCATTCTTGTTTAGTGTTTGCAGTCTATGCGACATTGTTATTATGCCTTGGTTCGATGTGTTAATTCATGGCAGCCTAAACATCCGCTACAATTTTGGCACTTCTAAAAATACCGGACTGAACATGTTAAAACAATTAACGAAACTAATTCAAAAACCCTCGTGAATGTATGATGTTTGATTTGTATACAAATACTCGCGACAACTTAATTTTCATAAACGTTGGTGCTGGATAACAGCTGGGATTCTAATTAAAAAGTGGAATTAATGTCACAAAAAAACTCAAATCACTATTAATTAGGAAAACAAACGAGTTAGTAAATTATTAATCTCGAAGGCATCGTCCACGTGAGACAGAAACAGAGAGGAAGAGAGACAGAATGGAAAACATTTAGATATCATTAAGTGTCACAATATTATATACAAATTGAGCACTGTTATTACAAATCTAAATGCTCGTTCAACTCCGTTTCCAGCTTACCTGCGGCACCACACGACGAAGGCGAATACACTGAGCTTGCTTCGTCGTCCAAGTCATCTTGGCTACTGTGTCGACCTAGAAATATCAATTACAGTTGATTATCCGTGCTAATTTATCGTACCCAAGTTAGATCCATTGAAATAAATCAAACTTAGGAAAAACATCATCGCTATGAATACGTGTTGCATTAGCTTAATTCATTTGCAATTAAAAATTGTTTACTACAGACGTATGTACCTCTGAATCCAAGACCTCGTCCATTGGGTGTTCCTCTGTATAGAACATTTTCTAAATAGCTTAGACCATTGTTGTTAATTATGTTAAAGCCGCACAGAAGCTCGATTTGCTTCCAACGGTGTACCCTTTCTTGCAGTTCCGCGGTAACCTCATTCAACGAGGTTCTTGCCTCGACTATACTTTTGTCAACTTCGTCAATTGACTTTCCGTGAGTTGAAACAAATGCCCCCACTAAACTCGATCGTTTTTTGCGTAGCTTTTCGCACTAACGAAGAACAAATATATATATACAACTGTGTACTATAATTACGTATCAAAACAAGATATTTTACTTACTGCTTCGCGTGCTTGTTGCAACTGTTTCTCTGCAGATATCTTTTTCTTCGTATACGCTTTATTTTCAATTTCATGAGTTAGTTGTAACCAGTGTTGCAACCCTGGAGGAGGGGACCAACACCTATCCTCAAGCTCTCCTTCTGCGCGTTGCAATTCAACTTTTAACATCTACGAAGGAAAGATTAATTGAAGACTTCTAAGAAAAGAATTTTCTTAATTTTTGTGATAAACATATGTAGTATTTACTTCGATCTCTGCCTTCAACTGAGAAACCTCAAGATCCGAATAAGAGGCGTGTAAACCCACACTTTCATCTTGCAGGCGTTTCTCTAAATTTTGTTTCTCTGTAGCCACACTTTCTTGTTCCAATCGCGCTCTTTCTAATTCTTTCTGTATATTATGAACAAGAAATTATTGAAGAAATCATGATACATTGAACAGAACTGAAGTAAACTAAACGGAAATAACATACTTGTAAGTCTTCGAGTGCCAATTCTGCTTTATGTAAACTCTCCATGTCCTTCATCATTCTGTGAAGATGCTTTTGGGAATTCTTTTTCTGTTGATACGCATACCAGCATCCGATAAGAGCTCCAAATAATAAGGTTATCAATATTAAATCTTTCACGCTATGTCCAGTATCTGTAACAAAATAATGACTGAACATTGTGATTTACTTATCAACGAAACTTTTAACAAAAGAATAATCTCTTAATAATTATTTACCCTTTGGTGGTCCAAAGAGAACAACATCCATAGCTTTTAAGGCAATTTTTTGTTTGTGAATGGGATCCTTGATGCCCAACACATTGCTCAGGTATTGCATATTATTTACAGCCAACCTATGAACAGAATATATTTATAAAATGAGACGTTCTTATATAAAAATTTATAAGGCAAAGTTGTAACGTGCATTATCAGAAAAGTTACCTTGGAAGTGTAGCACCAGTCACACGATGTTGTATAAAAGTAGGAACATATTGAGGAAGATCTACATTAGAAGCCAGCCATTCTGAGGTTTGTTCTATGGTCCAGTTATGAACCTAGGGAAAAGTATTTAATATAGTAAGATTAATTAAATGAAACTGTCAGTAAGTACGGATATTTATGCATTTGCCAAATGTGCAATAAAACATGAAATAATACCTCAGACCTCAACCAGGCTTCCCACAGTTCTCGAACACTAATATGCATATCATCATTGTGATGAAAAGCTCTCTGCCTCCTCTCGTACCCAGCTTCATATTGTAACTCTTCCCTTAAAAACTAAAACGTAAACATTGCCTTTTACAATATGAAATGCATAAAAGATTATAATCAACAATCTACTTACATCATCTGACTCTGAAAGATCCACATTTCCATTGGCATCATCATCCAGTTGACTGTGTAATGATTTGATAGCTTCTAAACCTAGTCGATCATGAGAAGCCAATGTAAGACAAGCTAGGTCATCGTTACAAGTATCGGAACCTGTAATAAATTAAACAACCTACGTTTGATTGTATGTGTTTATGATTACATTTAGTTTGTTAAACTTTTTTCATTGGTGGTATACTGGATCTGTTATTAAAACGTATGGCAAGCTTTGACTTCTGATTATGTATTATTAATGCAAATATGATCCTATGAAAACGTATCTTGTTAATAGATGAAAATTTACAATAACAATATATTATCATAGAATGAAAACGTGAAAATCTTCAAATAATTAGATCGTTCACAAAAACTGATCTTTCACGACGTTAACTTTTATCATAAACACATGTGTATCTAGTTTGCAACCAATAGCAAGACATTCCAAATTAAAAGAAAACCTTCTAGTCACAACTTATTCGAGGAAGCAAGCGTTCGAAAATTTTATATGCAAACAAAACGAAAACCAAGTACCGCAGACAATCATTCTTATCTTCCTTCCCTAAACTAAACATTAGCATCGCTGTTAAAAACAACCATGCATATACATGCTATGTATAGCTATTTACACGTATGCATAGAAAAAAATCTGAATGATAAATTAACGTGAGAGACACTGGAGAATCGATTGGGGAAACCAGGATGAACCAGGGGAAATAACATTCAGGAACAACGAACGGAACATTGATAAATTAAAAAAAAAAAAAACGGAGATGAAATTTACCAGCTTCATGAGCCACTGCCTGTGCCAGTCCATCTGTGAGTGTCGCGGAGAATGCTGTGACTTTGGAATGTGAGCTTCCAGAGGAGCCAGACTGATAGTTTGGACTCCCATCGAGGGCCCCACCGCTGGCATCGACCGCGTTGCAACACCAAAACAAGAATTGCAGTCCGAACAGTACAATCGCATCGGTAATCACGGATGCTCGCATTTTAAGGTTAGCTACACCTTGTCACTGACACCTCGCGCCACCCTTGCGCAGTTGCTAAACGAGTCAAATAAAACTGAATCGCTCTTGGCCCGTTGTCACCTTTGACGTAGACCCCTAACAGTGAATATAACCAAGGTTACAGTTATCAAAACCGGGATGGCAACGCGATTTGACGAGTGCATAACACGCGTGACCGATTACGATATTACAACAGCCCCGTAACCGTGGTAGCGAACCGTCGTTATTGGCCCCATTAAGGCGTCGGTCAACGTCCGAGGTCTCTCTCTTTCTTTGTTTTCTTTCCAAACGAATCGATCGATTTATTCAATTAAGTACACTTCGCTCCTCCCCGACGGATTTTCCTAATCAAGGCCACCGTCCATGAACAACGCTGTGAAAAATCGTTCGTTTAGATCGGAAACAACGTCGCGCCTCTCTGCGCGGAAAAAATGGAACACCCGATTGGCCCTGTGCACGGTCATACGCGTGATCTCATTGGCTCAACGGGCACTTGTCACGGTAAGCGTCGTCGGCGCCAATGGCGCGAAAATCGTTTCTAAATCGTCCACCCGCTAAGTAAACGGTAAACGCGAGGGCAAACGCTTGAAATTCTCAAAAGCTTTCGCCTGAACGTTCCTCGATCGATTTAATTCCGATCATTGCTCGACTCAAGTCGGTGATCCCGCGATATATTACTTTGCGATAATGTTATCGATCATTTTCCCATTTTCTACTGTATCTCGAGCCAACAAGTAGCCGATCCGCTCGGGAACACGCTCGGAACCGCACAGTACTGTAAGATCACTGTACGAATGTTTATTCTGTTCACAGAATTCGACGTTTTGAAATTTTTCATAATTACGCAATTTTTTGATTACATCACGCTTTCAATTCATTCTAGAAAATTAGTGTTCTTTCGTCGATGGACACAAACATTAATAAAGCTCTGATTCACTTTTGTGTCTGCTTATGGATGGAACTACATTTTAACGATCATCGATAAATCACTGTTAGACTTGCTCCTTGACAGTCTGATTATGTTTAAATGATGTTTCACACGATTCCATTGCAAGATCATGACATGAACACGGTAAATCGTGACACGAGTCCTTTCGATCATTTTATGATGTCGTCGATCAGAGTACTACCTGTCCTGACAATAAGTCATAAGATTCCGAACACCTAAGGGTCAGAGATGGTCGAGGTTTTCACTTGAAATTGCTGCGAAGACGTCAATATGGAGAATATTACGAAAAGCGAGGAATGCGAGATTCAGGGTACTAATACAGCAAGCAAAAAAGAAGAAGTTCCTTCGCAAAGTGCGCAAGGTTGTTCGGACGCAAAAGTGTCCACAGATTTGAAGAATGCCCAGGTCCGCGTCGTACGCGGGACGAAGAAAATGAAATTGGACGTTGGTGACGGTAACAACACGGAGAAGAAGGGTTTGTGCTTTTTTAAATTAAATAATAAAGCATGCAAGCCATTCAGAAGTTGAATTAATTAACTATGCTTTCTGGATGTGCCAGGTTTGATATTGAAATGTAATTCGGGGCCTGACTGTTTCAGAAACCGAACCATTAACTTTCACGTTGATTGGTTCTACTCCTATGAGTAATATCTCAAATTTGTTTTACTTGGTGTGTGTTATCACAAGAAATTGTTTGTTAATCCGTTTAGATTCCAAGGATGAAGATGGTAATACAGAAGCGAAAGTAAAGTCTTTGAAGAGATCTTGTGAACTGTGGTCTCTGGAGGACAAGAATAACTTCTTCAAGGCCCTAAATGAATATGGAAAAGACTTTGACGCTTTACAAAGTTATTTTCTGAGCCAAGGAAAGAAGAAAGGTCTCCCGGATGTTATGATCAAAAATAAAGAACAGATAAGGCACTTCTATTATAGAACTTGGTTAAAAATTTCAAAGCATTTAAAATTTTCAGAAGGTAATCATTTGACAGAATCTTTTAATTTTACTTTTTATATAAATAATACAAATGTTTTGTTACACAGATGTAAAGAAAACTTCGCAAGAATTGTATGGTTTAATTAATTATGGCGAGCTTAGAAGAAAATTGCCACGAATATATGAAAAGGTACACTTGAAATTAAACGAATTGGTTTATTGGGGTTCTACGCAGGTTAGACTCAGAGGCAAGACAATGAGGATCAAAACACCTATATGCAGAGCACTGAGGAAACTGAATCAATTAGAAGGTATATTTAATGAGTAAAAGCCTGAAATATTACAAACTGTTAAATATTAAGTATCTAGTATTGTAATGTTTCTATAGATTGGCAAGAAGAAATCAAACTGCCATCTAGAATAACAATTGAATTAAGGCCTCGTAACAATATGGCATGGTGGCAGGTGCAAGCATCATCAATGAATCCAAGAGTACGCACTTTACTACCTATACAAAGACGTTTGTCTAGTTTATTGATATTTCTGCAACAAAGATGGAGGCCTGCAAAGTATAATACAGTATCCTTGCTTTAAAACAGATAGCCACTATTCACGTTTCTTGTTACACTTTGAACAATAAGAGTAAGTGTAAAGAAAAATCCTAAACATATAATATAGTGCCCGAATGTAGAAAAGGCTATTACAAACGAAATAAAAGACACTCGACTTTTACGAGTAGCTCCACCAGAAGGATGTAAGATTGCCATACCAATAGTAAATCTTGGCGAGTATCTCACCAGTAATAGTGTTAGCTTAAACTCTTACGAAAAACGTCTAGGATTGAAAAGTTCTAGAATGGACCTGTTAGGATCGATGCAGTACTTGAAGGGAGTCGGAAAAAAGGGAATTAAAAAGAATAAGGTAGACAAAAAGTGTATGAATCGAATGGAGGATAATTGCACTTTACCAGATAATAATAGCGATATAGACGCGATAGAATCTGGCAGTAACGTTTCAGACAAACCTTCGACTATTAGTAGCAGCGAGAAATCTAATTCAGAGCAACAAACGGAACCTAATAGATTTCCAGGCAGAGAAACCGTCGAAAGAATTCGGAAAGGATGGAACGTTGACGAAGCGAACACCATCACCGTTGGAGATCTGTTTTTAATGGTACACACTTAATTCAAATTCACAAAAACAATCCAACACTCTAAACGACAGAAGTCTCCTTAGCCACCTGTAACGCATCATTTCTAATTTTCTAAGTTTTCTAGTTCGGTCGTGAGTCGAAAATCACACTGGAATATTGGTGGGAATGGAATCTCCGTGACCAACGGACTGGAGAGTCGACGACGACGAATTTGCGGGATGATAATTTGTGTTTAACTTTACAAAAACTATTGTCCATTGCAAAACATAGTTACGGCACGAGCAAAGTATACGACAATACATCTGGAAGTAACGAGACTGTGGTCTCATCTCGAGTGCTTTCTACAAAAGAGTCGACGTTTAGAAGACCTCTGATACCACAAACCTATCAAAAAATTGGAACACCAGATGCTTTCAAAACGCAATTAGATGTACGATGTTCTTTTAGACTAGAATTTTTTTTTTGTTTTTCAAGAAATTAAGAAACATCTATTAACGAAATAACTTTATTTTTTAAAATACAGAAGTTTAAAACACGTTTTTGTAAACGTGGTAGAACTGTAAGGCAGAAAAGTCTTGTTGTACAAAGGGTATTGCCGATAATATCCACTTCGAGTAATCCACCAGAGGAAATACCGACTAGCCATCAAGAGGCAAACAAAATGAATGATATTCCCGTAGACAATAATGATCAACAAAATGATAAGTCACCATCCATAACTATCAGTGAATCATCAGAGAAGAACTTTTTGGATGAGCTTGAAGTGGTAAGAGATCCAAAACCTACGAATTCCATCATAACAAGCGCCACACAAATACTTAAAGAGGGAGAACACCAATGGCTGAATAGTGAGGTGAATTTCGAATTTATTTATTTTAGATAAAAGATAATTGTTGTTTTTACTGGTATTATATTATATTCAATTGCACATACAGGTGGCAGACTTTTCACTAAGTAGCTTTCTAGGTCAATTAGAATCCCCTATGAAGATCTCACAGAGAATTCAAAACGGAGACAATATCGTAGAGGATAGTCGTCTATCATCTGATGTAAGTATTGATAATGAAATTAAAAACGTACACTTTTAAACATTTAAATAAAAATTCTACTGACATTACAGGTTGTCTCGCAAATGCAATGTCTGATGGGAGAAAATAGCGTTGATTATATGGCGAAATTTGCAAATCTTGCCTCCCAAATTGCATCGGACGATAGTAAAAAATAGGAGTATAAATAATTTACTAATTTTGTATGAATTTTGACGAGATATATATCTTAAATCATGTAGAGATTTTATGATGTTTTGTAATCGGAGTTCGCAGCGATGTTTGGATTGTTTTATTTATCTTTTTGATATTGACTTTAACATTTGTGTGTTATAATAATAATAAATGAAGAATAAAATATAACGTGCACACGAATACAAAATTCCTGGATAACTTTTTTTCTCTGTTTGTCAGTTACATTATTTTTGTGAAGTATCTATTATGTGTATTTCTACATAGCACTTTATAGCTTGGAAGTATAATGTTACAAGTTCAGTCATGATCTTCTCAGTATTTTTTCCGTATTAAATTGTACAAGTAGTATAAAATTAATATTTTACAAGTTTAAATTCTTATTCTTATATCGTTGATTCGTGGTTGTAGTACTCATAAATATTTCATCTTGCATTTGATCGTAACGATTTATTGAAAGCCTTGCACAAATGCGGAAGGAATACATTTACAGGTGATATTCAGCATCCTTTTTTAACCCACAAGATGACGCGCCACCTGTTTACGGAATCATTTAGGCAAGTTCTTGTCTATAACTTTCCGTATTGCGTTGCAATCCCGTGTAACTATAATTACGTGTGTCGAAAGAAGAAGTAACAAATTCCCCGACCATAGTTGCCGTCGCACAGAAAAACAAAGAAATTCAATTATTTGCGGAATTCCCTCCCCGTTTCTCGGAAACGACGGCAGGCCGTGCTAGGATTACGATCGAGCATGTACCAACTCTGATAAAAAAAGGAAAAGATAGATGCCATTACTTACATGCTATATTAGGATTATTTAGCGCCACATTTTGCGCACGTTTGTGTATGTTATAAATAAGAGAACGCTAATCTCACAAATAAATTTTACAATTGTAAGAAAAATATCTTAACACTTAAAAATCGAAGATATTTATTTCTTTTCGAGGAAGATAACTTTAACCATCAAGATTACAAGTGACGCTAACAACGTGTAATCGAAGACTGTGTCTAAACGCATCTCCCGACAATTGGAAAAAGATGCATCTCTGTCTGATGATGAGTCAAGAAATAGCAATCGTTATAACATTATTAAGTATCGTTGCGGTATTCTGAAAAGAATACGAAAATACGCGACGTCGATATACTCATTGTAAGTCCAAATTAAATTTGTTTTAAGTTTGTTAATAAACTTGTTTGAAATAACTGTAAGTACATGCTTGGAATGATGAGGGCGATACCGAATGGAACATCTCGATGATGTTAGTTTTCTTGGAAACAAAGTCTACGGTCATTTCGATGGGTTGTTGCAAAACTGGCATCGCATATGATTCATAGTAAGTAACCCGTTGTTCACGTGATCTTATGCGCACGCACCTATCAGGCATCTGTTGTTGCAACTGTGATTCCCTCTTGGACCTAAGCATCTCCTGCATTTGATTTGGTTCCTCTGGTTTTATGAATCACAAACGCTGTGTCGTTATATACAGAACAATATAACGTTTAACTGTCTGCAAGAGCACGTAGAATGAACATTTTGGTATTCCCTTTGAGTTTATTTGCCTAATTCATAACGATGTATAACGATTTTCCAAACAGGTTTAATGCCTTGAATTTTTCATCAATTTCTTGTAACACGTGCGTAATAGTTTTTATTTTTAGAACCGCGCGTAAATAGTGGCGTAGATCAGTAACTTTCGATTTCTATCGGCAATCAAGATTTATGAACCTGTTTGACAATTTAAAACGATCTTTCTCGTTTCGAAATATGTTTGATGACGCAGAATTCCGCATAATCTCACCATTTACGCACGCGACGAAAAATTACTTCTAAGGGAGAATTTAAAGGGCAACAAGTAAACACGTTTTAGTTGTTACTTTTACTGACTCTTTTCCATTTTGTAGAAACACAAGAAGGTACGCTGTCTAAATTAGATCTTAATTCAATGTTTGTGATATTGAGTTTTTATCTGGTTTTTGTTCGCATGCTAAGTGTATTTGCAAACAATGTAATATTTACAGACAATCATAAGCGAATGTAATGTTAGTACAGCCTTTTGATGGCAATTTGAAGTTTTTTGTAATGACAGAGTCTTGAAGATGAAATTTTCAGAATTGATATGATGGAACATCTACAATACAAAAGGGAGAAAGAGAGAAAGAAAGAGGACGAGACAAAGAGTTTCACTCTACACGCATGTAAGGAGGCGATCTCCAAAAGAAGATAAATCATGATCGATGTAGAAGTTGACCGAGTTGTCTGGCTCGAAACGGGAATGATTTTTAAGACTGGCTGATGTATTTGACCGAAGGTAGACATTACAAATTTCTTAGTTAATATCAAACATATGTAAGTTAATCTGTATTCCTTCATTCTAAACTCCACTTCTATTTATTATTAATTTCTCTGTTCATAAATTGTCCAGTTTTTACTTAGAATACGGCAGGTTTCGAGAGAATTGATACAAAATCAAATTTAGCGGAAATTCACCGCGATCGCAGTTCTTCGAATCGGCAATGAATAACCTTCAGATGGCTTCACGGATTGCAGTTATAGTATAACTGGAACCGAGGAGATGCAATGAAAAACAAGAAAAAAGAACCGATTATACGGAAGCGAACAAAGATACAGACAGACAGAGAGAAAAGGAGAAAGAGAGAGAAAAATCGCAGAATGAAGTGAAGCCATGGTAGTACTCAACATGTTTACACTTCGAAGTCGAGACATCGCAGTGTACTATAAATAAATGAGTTCATAGGCGTCGCCAATGTAAGTTTTTTTAAATCTTATAGTTTGTAAGAGCGATATTGGAGAAAACATTACGTAACGGTGAAAGTACACGAAATAAATTGCACATCTTCGTAAAGAATGTTTCCGACCCGCGCATATATATACATTTAATCGGCATAAAATGAAAACTTTGTCAAACATATGTTGCACATAAATTGCAACGCGATATACTGCTGGAAAATTTGGTATGCGCACGAAATACGTTGTTAAAATATCTCTTTTTCTCTTCGACAAACCAATGTATTACTATTAATAGCGTGGTTAGAAAATACTAATGCTGAGAGAAAAAAGCTTCAACCTTGTGGTATTTTCAAACCGCTGAATATCATTGTCACAGGGCAGATCCCGTTGTATTAAAAGGCAGCAGAAACCAGCTGAAATGTTTAAAGATACAAACTAATGTAGGTTTAAGTCTAGGTTTTACTTCTACGTCCTCATATTGCCCAACGAAAACGATCTTTACATACAAATGTATGCTTGCATGAGTAATATAAAGATGTCGGTAATGTAGTATACAAGGTATAGATTTTTTTATAGCGAATTAGAAAGAGGGAAAGAATGGTTTCATTAGATAATTACATTAACCTAATTTGATCATACCGTGATATCTGTTTAATTAAATGCTGATTCGTAAATTGAATGATTGCAGGAGATTAACTTCTTGACCTACATTAATGAGAAATTATATTAACAATAAGAACATATTCGCTTGTGATAACAGTTTCGTATTTTAAAACGATTATTGTGACAGGGTCTTTTCGGTTTATGAAATTGTCGAATGAACGAATTTTTTCGTCGACGGGCTTAGATTTTAAAACATTAACTTAGTGCAGACACAAATAGATCTGTGAGCAAGTTCTAGGAATCTGAAATGAAACTGTTCATCGAGTACATACTTAAAAATTACGTTTCCGATTTCTACAGAATTTATATAAGATTAATAATACTGTAAGAATTTGAAAGTTCGCTGTTCCATACATATTCTTATTCTAAAATGTGATGCATACTTTTATATTCACAATCCACGTGCTTATTTTTAAAAGAAAATATTTCAACCTTAAATAAAAAATTCGCAGCCATTTATTTAGATTTCGTTTCTAAAACTTGTACGAACAATTCCTCTAACATTCTTTTTTATATTCCAGCTGGAACCCACATAACGAAGCTTCATATTGTACATGGATGAAACGTTTCACGCACCATCCGGTCGGCCTCGCCAAACCGCAAAATAATAAAACCGCCACTTGGGGAATAACCGTGTATAAGTAATTAACCATGTTTTCAGTTGATATCGTCATGGATTCTCCAGGACCACGAAGACCGCCGCCAATGGCGTGCAATCATAATTATTGCGTCAGTTATCGCGGGGCGTCATGTAGTCGGCGATTGGACGGTACTGAAAAGCGGGAAATCCCCGTTGAAACCTGCTCTTCCAGGCTCTCTGCTGACGTCTATCGCGTTGTAGCTAAACGACGTGATACTCGGAGACATTCCGGCGACCAATGATCAGTATCACGCTGCGCGACACTGTGGCGACGTCGTGGGTTTCCTGTCGCTTGAATCAGTGCCCGAAAGTCGGTGATGCGATCTGTTTAACTACGCGCAGTGACGCACACTTGGTGATTGTTTTTGTGCCAATCTTAACAGTTTTAAGGAGAGCCACATCCTCCATCGCTTGCAGTTGGACAATATTGTTACCGGTCCGTTTGGGAATCGTATGAACCTGAGAAATGTATCAGTTCGATATTTACGAAAAATCTAACATACAGGCGGTGAGTTGCACTCGGAGTGGAAAAGTTACGGATGCGTTATTTAATGGGCTGCGAGATAATTACGTGTTGCGATAATTTCTGTCCGTTTATCGTTTGTGTATTTGTGAAGAGATGGCAAGCACGAGAGTTTCACGTGCTATTAAGCGAAAGGCTTTTTTTTTAAGGTTGTGCCACGTGTTAGTTTATTTCAATTAACTTTCTAAAAAATAAATACGGTTACATGTTCTAATGTTTATGTTTGAATGAAAAAGTGCAATGTTTAAGAAAACACTGCCACTTAATCCGCATGTGCAAGGTGCATGTATAAGATAGCTACTTCGTGCGTCTGCAACATGAGATAAAGAGGAATAGAAAAGTAAACAATCACGTAAAACGGTTGCTATTTTTCCTCCTAGAGTTTAATTGCATCATTGCACAGAAATTAATTAAAATAAATATTGCTCATTTACATTCATCGGAAATTAAGTTTTCCATTACAAAGAACTTAACAATCTGTATTACTATTTTTACTAAGAATATAATAAACGTCTATTAATTTAGTACGAGGTTTTTTATCTCTTTAATTCCATTCAGTACGAAGTAAAGCGCACGCTATAGAGAAAGAATGAAAAAGAGAGGAATTGCCTTAGCCAAAGAAATACATTTCCGCGGCGACTAAATACGCGATAACTAGAGTTTCTACAGTAGATGGCAATTCCCATTTAAATGCAGTACGAATGCTATTTGTACGATATCGGTTATGTCACTAGACTGAATTTGTAATACAAATGTTAATGCATATTGCACAAAAATTTTGAGCAATTCAGTCATCTTAAATGATCAATTAAACATTATGTATACAAATGAACTATCAATAATCGAATGTACCCAGTTCGATAGTACAGGTTCAGATTTCTCTAAGATCCGAAGATAGATCCATCTCTCTATTTATGTTTGCATTTAATTCAGATTCCGAAGTCAGCCTGTTGGCACGACCTGTAAACAGATTCTGTCAATATAACCATAATTTACTATAAGCCTATCAATTAAAGTTAATATAAAAAACGTAGCATGTTCGCTATTTTCAACCTTCTTAAGTGGAAACATTCCATGTGTTGAATATCGATTCGCAGAAACGATGTTAAATGTAAATCAACTAAAATATTTACTTTACAATGAGCATAAGTAATAATTTATCAACTCGTAGTACCGTTATCATTTAGCTCGCTTTCAACTTTTTACAAAGCATTCGAATTAATTATATACGTTAAAGTAATGCCCGAGGCGCTCGGAAGAGACGTTCGGAAATACTAGCGGCGAGTTATTATCAGGACGTACGTGGGTTACGTTTCGGATTTGTTTGTCACACGATACGTTTTACTTGCAGCTCCACTCCTGGTTTCCAAATACGTTGGAGGAAGACAATCCTCGCCTCCTGGACTTGGACGTGCACGCGCAAGAAACAAGTACCCTGAAGACACATAGTTGCGAACCGGTCCAGAAGAGATTTAACTTTGGTAATTTCCGAAAAATACCGTCTGCTCTCTAAATGAATTTTAATTAGCTGCTTTTCAAACATTTTGAACAAGAACGTATTACTATACAGTTACCGTTTTATACGATGATTATATGTTACAATTATTCATACATTATTGTAATAATTCATTATTGTAAATGACACATACACTGTTATAGCTCTTGGTCTTCCGTTTCGTTTATCAATATATGTACACAGCTTTCACGTGAATCACTTTCTTCATATCGTCACATGATTAACAGGTGTTGAAGAGAATGAAACCGATGGTACAGGATGGGCTGAGAAACCTATTGATAGTTGGAGTCAAGACGAGACAATAAATTGGCTGATGTGTGCAGCGTCTCAAATCGGACTGCCTTACAGTAAAATTCAGCATAGTCTCACGGTACCAGGAAGCAAATTAATCCACTTTACTCGAAGCGATTTTCGCGCTCACGATCCCGAGTATGGGGAGAAACTTTACGACCTATTGCCCATTCAGCATACCTCAGATATCCGTACGTAATTTGTTACAGACGTTCGTTGATAACAGAAATAAACACTGAACTGTCCGCACAATGTTATTTCTTTTACGGCTTAATTTTTTTCACTCGAATGTAGTAATGTTATCACTAATATACGCGAATGTATGCAATTACAGTTTCACCCTTTGGCACGTTTCCCTTATATATCGAAGACGATTGCCAGCAGACTAATAGTAGCAGTACATCAGGTAATTATTATATTTTGCGTAACGGTTTAACGATTAAGAGCGTATTTAAATTCGTAATTTTTGTACAGATGCAGAGTCGGAGAATAGCATAGAATTTTCTAGAACGAAACAGCCACGGGGTAGGCCAAGGTTTTTACCACCCAAAAAGAAATGTAAGTATTAAAATAAAACATGTTTTTAAAGATGATTGGAAATAATGTGCATATGTGGTATTTGTGTAGCCACTAGTCAAGGTAAGTTGTGGGAATTCATTAGGGATCTCTTGCACAATCCAGAAACTTGTCCGAGTTTAATCTGCTGGGAGGATTATTCCGAAAGAAAATTTCGGTTTGTTAAAAGCGACGATGTAGCGAAACGATGGGGTTCGAGGAAAGGGAACACAAAGATGACTTATGAAAAACTAAGCCGAGCAATGAGGTATTTTTTCGCTATGATTTAGTTTTGCATTCAGCATAATAATTGTGCACGAATAAGTAATATTCTTTACACGAGAAATGTTCATTTTTTTCAGGTATTATTACAAAAGTAAAATCTTTTTGCCTGTACTCGGTCGAAGATTAGTATACCAATTTGGACCAAATGCTAAAGGTTTGCAAACAGATAATCCAAACTTCCGGTTTTAAAGTTCTAGGGTTTTGTTTGTTGTAAAATATGTACAGAAAATATGTGATCCATTCTAAATTTATGTCACGCAAGATACATTGGAACATTGGCCAGAGAACTCCTATGTAATCGTAGATTTAAAAGATCAAATGGCAAAGCAATAAAAGATCATTTTTCATCAATTTCATGATCACGATGCTCTTATCATAATGATATTAATGATATTCTAAAACATCAATTATTACACAGACATAAGAAAGTATTCAAATGTTTCAAATAATAATGAATATTTATATATTATAATCAGGAATCCTTTAACACGGTTTATACTATCACTTTACTTTAAGCAAATAACGGTAAAGAATAGTTTTAGTCAAAATTAAAGAGTTTTGTAGAAAGAGAAACAATTTTCAGGTGAATATTAAGAATTGGATTCTCATGGCTTTTCCATATTTTGCCATCCAAAGTACAATTAAGAAAGTATTCTGTCAATTGAAATGGATCATTTAAATATCAACGATCATCACGATCGATGAATGTAAAAAGACTATAATTAAAGTATCTATACTCCATTCAACGAGTCAAACTACAAAAAAGTGCATATAGGCGAAACAATTACGACAAAAAGATAGAACTTACAGCTACATCAACGACTAATTAGCATTTGATTATTAGCATCAGCAAATAAGGCTACTACCTCTTTTATATGTTTTAGCTTGTGAATAGTTCATTCATAGCCAACGTTTTTTGACTCATTGAACGGACATTAGTATTATAAATAATATATACTGACTAGAATTAAATAATGTTACGAACAGTATAAATGTACAAAAATGTCGGAAGTTTTTCACGTGTTTACATGTATGGCTGAATTTTACAAAAATATTGTGATAAAAGATGTGAATGTTAAAATCAATTTAGTCGTATAAGATTGTTCTCAATTTATTTGATTTCAAGCATAATCATTATAGATCGTTTACTTATTGTAAAGGTATACATATTATAATCAAAGGCAATATGTAATTTTTCTTGCTTTACAATCAAATAAATTTACTATTACTTATTTTTTTATATCACAGAGTTTTATTATAAACCGTAATCTGGAAGCGTGAATACCTTTTAAACCGACCTTGAGCCTAAACGAGATACAGGGCAACTTCGAAAGCAGCAACTAATTGGAAGTTACATTACGAGTTCCTAAGTGATATGGCATCATATTTAAGCTTTTCTCTTATAAAATTCTATTTCAATGGGTATTGAAGAAGAAGTAGACGCAGTATTTTATTTGCGAACTATCAAAGATGAAGTATCGCGCGAACGTAATTCATATTATGTTAATTCATTTTCATTTCGTTCATTGCCGTTGATCATAGAAATGGATACTCTTATTCTACAATACCACATGCAAGATAGCTGGCAACAGTATTTGTATTTTTAAAGAAACATTGGACGATTCGATTAAGCGTTAACAAGTATTAAATATTGAAATCGAAAACATTATCGGGCCGGAAAAAGATATATACGTGTAAAAAGCATGCATACATGTACGTATTTTTTAATTCACTCGTCGAAGTTATACGACTTGTTACATTATATTTAATCTGAGGCGAACTCGAAATCGTTGTTTGTATAACAAAAGAGTAGCTAGAACCTCCCGATCGCACTTAACAATTTAAGAATTATCGTTATTTAATGTGATCGCTGGGAATCATTTTTTATGTTTTTTGGATCAATGACATATTTATGCAATCGGACACGTTCTTACATACTTACCTTATACTATCACCGTAAAAACTTTTTACACAACTCGACGGAACTATAAAACAAATCGCTGTCATATCACTTTTTCGAAACATTAACATTGTAGTCAATGATAAGTTATTTAAATAACCTTGGAAGTTGATAATTATCAATGCGGTTTGAAGTATCTATGAAAAGGCACAAATCGTAAACAATCTCTATCGTAAAACACATATCAGTGTCATGTAAAAGTAATGTGCGTTTTACTTATGAAAAATACCTTAATTGAACAAAATAACGTGATCTTTGGTTACAAAAAAAATGTAAAATAATGCAAAAAGATTCTATAGAGAGATTTCGTATCTACCTTGATCATTGTAGGAATCAAACTTTCAATCTACCGGGGGATTATGTAATTTTTATCGTTTCAAAGTGCTTCAAAATGTAAATTGTAATGTCGTAAAATGTGTAAATACCAAAATGGTTTGTTATATCCTACATTTTCTTTAATCGCGTTTCACCTATCGTAACTTTTAATGATAGTCATCAACAATATTATAGCCAGCAAGCTGTTATGGACCCTATGTTCTTAATTTTTTTTTTTGGCACTTAAATCTATGAAGTGGACTTCGAAGCGAGTATCTTAATATTTATTCTAAGTAATAAACTTGACTGATATTCTTAATGTGGATTGTAACCATGAGTCCTCGTATATCTCTAACATGTCTACGACACACTAATTTACCTCGTAGAATTTCTCCTGTAACAAAATTGCACATTTATATTTCTGTACTTTATTATTTATGACTAAGAAAAAATTCTGAATTTAAATATTCATTTAGTTTACCTTCAGTAATGCTGATAGGTTCGCTTAATGAAAATACTGTTTGTTTCCAATGTGTTGGGGGTGAGTAAGGTCCTGTACTAAAATGAATCGGATTATCCAAGTCAAAGAATATATCGAAGTAGCCAACAATTGCGGTCAGCGATCCAGTCTTTTTTACTTTTAATTCGAAGGGCGACGAAAAGTTCACGCAATCTCTTGTTACTTTGTATAAATCGAATGCTTGGATTTCAACGGCGCTCGTTATTAATTCGTCGACATTGCAAATTTCTATATTCGGTTCGCGGACAACCTCCGCTTTCATGCAGCTCATTTTAAAACCGTACACGTTCGACCAATAATCAATAAGTTCTACGTATCTCCCTGAAAGAATTACAAATGTCTAAATAAAAAAAAAAGAAAAGGAAACGAAAGTGATTTAACTCTTTACGTCGCAATCCACGACATAAAATATTAAGCATAAACTGAAGATAAAACATACTGGTATCTCCGCTTCCAACAATACTGAGAGTACATCTGTTGGGAAGAAGTATTCCACCAGGAGCTAAATAATTATCTCTGGCATATATCACTGTATCCAACATACCCTCGAATAGTAGAAAATATCCCATCCATTCGGATACGATTGCATCTACTTTATCTTCGTCGAGATTGATATCCTCGAGGCGTCCTTTTTTTAAAGTGATAATATCACTCAAATTATTCTCTCTACAATGCACATTAAAAAATACAATAATAATTATTAAATGGAAGAAGCGAAGATTTGTAGATATGTAAATCTCATATCTACCTTACTATGTCGATTGCATGATATATAACGTCTGACTGATCGACACTGATAACTTTACGGCAGCCGGTTTTTGCTGCGAACATAGACAAGATACCAGTTCCACAACCAACATCTAGCACCACACAATTATTAAATCTGTTCGCATTTGTTAATAACGCATCTCTGTAACTTTCTGTCCGTACTTTATCCTAGAAAAAGAAATAGTTTCTCAATGTATGTAAAATTTTAATTGTTATATGAACAACATAAATGCTATGTGCATCTTGTTCCCGACGATAAGTACGACAAGGTAAACTTACAGTTAACATTTCATGATGTATAGCAAAGTGACTGTATGTATTGAAGTATCCTTTATCGACATTACAATTAGAATTGCCAGAAGAACTAACAGTCTTATTTTCATCTAACTCACCATCCAGAACCAGCTTTTGTGCTTTCTCTGTCATTTCATCTATTTGCTGCAATTGAATATTATTTAATACACATTATTTTTTATAAAGATATTAAACTGTGAGAAGAAAATAAGTACTTGTTTTGCTAAGTAACACGCTAATTCACGCTGCTCCAATTGCGCTCTGAGCGTCTGTATTGTCCTTTGCAGTTCAGCAAAGTGTGCCTCGGATAATGTAACACAACCATTCTCCGAATTTACAGTATATGCAATAGGCTTTGTTATTTTCTCTTCTAAGTCTTCAATATCTTGATATGGAAAAAACCAATTAGAAATAATTAAAAGATTGGAACATACCGATTTCTCATTGAACTCGTTTACTTTTTACTCACCAAACATTAACCAAGGATCGTCTTCTATAATAGGCCTTAAATATTCGTCGCTCTCCCAAGTTTTTATATTCAATGCATTTAATTGGTCAGGTAGAACATTTTTATGTCTGATAAAATTAATCAACTTAATATATGAATAAGTATCCAAAGAGTGTTTGATTATAAAGCTTTTTAAATCGAATCTATGTGACTCTACAAGATGTTCTAGTGCCATACAAAAGTTGCTTGTAATGAAGTTACAGAAAAGGCACGGTACAGATTCAAAGTCTTCCGTTACTTCATCCCAATCGTCTCCGCTATCATCATCGCTTGTCCCATCCATTTCACATTCGTAATTATTCTTCAAGGATATAGCTAACAAAAACATAAAACGAAATCAAATTCACATTTAATGTTCTTAAGAACAGTTGAAACATCACTAAAATTTCACATCATCGGTAAATGTACATGCATCATTCTTGTATCTAAAATCATTCAAACGATTTCAAAATATTTGCGAGATTCTTTAAGTTATTTTTATGTTAAGTAAATGCTGCAACAATTTTCGTTACAGTTTAATTGTAATTTGTAAACGATAACTAGAAATGTTTATAGATAATTTAATTAAATCTAGACAAATGTATGAATTAGAAAATATTAATCGCACCTTGATCCGTCATTTTGTAATTAATACCAACGGATATGTAATAACTGTTGTGTAGAAACGTTTAAATATTTCAAGGTTAGAGATCCGTATACGTTCAACTCATCCATACACGTGCAGAAGCAGACAAAACCTTCTGGGTTAATGTCAAATCCATATTCTCTCGATCACATTCCAGCCAATAAAAACTTTTCGCCGTAGGTGATCCTCTTTAAATTTCAATTTAATATTTATTGATCCCACTCAACACTTAAGCGCACTTGATATTTTAAAGTTCTTTTTATCCTCCTGATAGATCTCGCGCTGAAATTGGAACACTTTCTCTGACACATAAAAGAACCTGTCCTCGATATAGGTATATTCCCACGTAATTTTCGATAAATAATTTAATGATTCTTTTATGAGCTTTTTCTCTATACAGTCTTCGTTTATTTACCATCGGTTACAGAATAAATGCAATAACCAAGTATAATTCAATTTTAATTATGTAATACTTATATTATCGTGTTAATATTTCATTCTATCAGTTAGCAGATATCTGTTTTTATATTTTAAATAAGTATCGAATATATTTTCTATGTAAAAAGATATTCTTCAACGATCTTTGTTGTTTATACAAAGTACTAATAAATTTCTACATTTTCTATGACTTTCTTTAAGTATTGAATTTAATAAGTAATTAATTTTGTACTGTAGTACATTAAAGTGAATGAACTGTTTGCAATCCGACGCCAAATTGTTCCACGAATTAGAGACAGATTCATAGTCATCTAAGTTTACATTAGACTCGTGTAATGAAGTCTGAATTTGTTGACATAACCTAAGAGCAGATTAATGTTAGAAATGAAGCAGAACTTGTTAACATATTTAACCAGTATTAGCCAAATAGCTGACAAGAAATGTCATAGTTGTTAAATGTTTCACGTTTCATTTAATTGCATTCTATTCGTTTAATTTAAAGGACAATGACTTTCCCTCTGGAAATATGGGAACATATATTTACATACACAGATCCAGTGACACTTGTAAACTTAAGAACCGTTTGCAAATGCTGGAATGAAATAATTGATAAACTTTTAATGGTGAATAATTGTTATCTCGTTATATTTTCAATGTTATATAATTCGATTTGAACAGAACTTATGATTCCTCATTAATTGTGTTTAGCAAAGTGACTTGTGGCACAATTTGTGCAAAAATGAAATTCCCAAACATTATTGGAGTACCTTATGCGAGACATTAAATCCAAATAAATTTTATACTAATTTCCATGAGAAAAATGATGCCAAATTTTGGATGGCGATGTACAAATTATGGATTAAATGTGAAAATATAACAAAATGTGACACACAAATTAGTTTTATTGAACCACAACTAGAAGGCTCTTTGTCGGAATATATTACCTGTACAGACATTTCAGGTAAGGAACGCAAAAATTCCTTAGCTGTTAAGAACATTAATTTATAATTAATAATAAATATTTTTTATAGGAAATTTATTAGCGGTAGGAACATCTGAAGGATTCATTTACTTTTACGACACGTGTAATTTACATACATGTACAAGGCATATAGTCGATCACAAGGAATATGTAAGAACTGTACAATTTTGTAGAAATGGTACTTATTTTAATTTTAAGAATCAAATTTAATAAGAACTTTTAACTAATTATGCATTTGTTTTGCAGAGACAAATATTATTTGCATATCTTGTTCTATAAATAATCACGTAAGTTTTTGGGATATGAATACATTGAAGGAAATTGATAAAACCCATGGAAAGTTAATTTGGTATGGATTGAAAGAAATATAAAACTATAACTGAAGTGTTTAAATATTATTCTCATTAATTGTTTAATAGTACAAGTTACAGTTACTGTTATATTGCCACTGATAATATGCTACGCGTCGAGAAACCCAGAGAGATTGTAAAGTATGACATTGGTTCGGATAATATTATTGCTATCTGTGCAGATAATAACAAGGTAGCAATATTGATAAATTATACTAGAAATTCGATCTACAGGATACTAATCATATGAAGAAAATGACTGAATTTCATTCAAATTGTACTACTTTAAGGTACTCTTTTATACGGAAGGAGGATCTTGCGTGCATTTAAATGTAGACATGGGAAACAGAGATCACACTTGTATGCGTATTCAACCACTAAAAATAAGAATTCGTCGTTACAGTACGTTCAATCCAGGCATAGTCACTTGTATCACAGGTAAGAAAACAGGTGTATGTTAAATAGATTTGGTTGTACAAAATTAAAAATGAATTCCTATAGAACACGGCTATTTGGGTTTTTTGCAAGGAGAAGAATGGAAAGTTTACAATATGTTTCCTATTTTACATGGCACACCCACTGCAGTTTTAATATATGCTCGTGTACTCATTCTAGGTTTGGACTCAGGTAATTTCCTACAAAAACTTAATAATGTAAAAAATTGTAGTAAAACTAAACAAGTATTTATTTTTAGGAAATGTTCACATATACCACATAGATGATTTTAGGTCGATTAATTTTCATGCAATTAGTTCGAAAAAATTGATTCTCGACACTTCTGCTGTAATTTCATTGAATATAATGGTTAACGTGGAAGAGTACTTAATTGTTGCATACAACAAAAGAATTCATACTGTTAAGTTTACTTAACACATTGTTCCCGTGTTAAGTGAAACAATTTTAAAAGGCTGAACACGTAATATGCTTAAAAGATTTATTTAAATTATTTTTATTACACAACGTTGTATTACAAAAATATGTTGTGATACTACAGATAACACAAATATATATTATACTTTATAATTCTGTGCAATTCCAGTCCCATATATAGCGTCCCATTCAACGTAAGCTGTGAGACTCGTTTCCGATACGCTAGGACGTACGTGTATCAAGGCTTCTTTGAAATCATTAATTGTTACCTGTCTTACGTCCTCTTTTCTTATATTTTCCAGCTGACTGAATGGAATACTTCTAATTGGTCCCATACTAGCTTCTTTACATAGATTTGACATATCAGCTCCCGAATATCCTTTTGATTGTTCAGCTACATTATGTACATCTTCCTCTGTGAGATTATGCGGGACGGTTACCAATAAATTATTTATAATCTGTTTACGAGCTTGCAATTCTGGCAGGGGAACGTAGAGCCTTTTAACGAGCCTCCTGCGCGCCGCTTCGTCTAGCTCTTGTGGCCTATTCGTTGCTCCTACAATTAAAATACGATCTTCGTCCGCTGTCGCAGCTCCGTCCAGTTGCACCAGGAATTCAGTTTTCAATCTCCTGGAACTTTCGTGTTCTGTTTCGGATCTTTGAGTGAGCAACGAGTCTATCTCGTCCACAAAGATCACCGACGGCTGATAAACTCTGGCAACAGCGAACAACGCTCTGACCATCTTTTCACCCTCGCCTATCCATTTCGATGTTAAAGAGCTCGCGGATATAGAAAAGAACGTCGACTTACTTTGCGACGCTATGCACTTTCCTATAAGTGTTTTCCCTGTACCTGGTGGACCAAATAATAGAATACCTTTAGGCGGTCTACGTAAACCAGTGAAAATATCGGGTCTCAGCATAGGATATACAACTACTTCTTTGATAATTTTCTTTGCATACTCTAGACCTGCTATGTCGTTCCATGAAATACTCGTCTTCGAATCCATTATCTCATTTTTGATTAGTTCGACCATTTTTGGTTCTATGTTTTTAAGTCTCTCATCCCCTACTTCCGTCGAATCAGTTTCGTTATTGTACATATTTTCATGAGCCTGTATCGTTTTTTCCTTTTCTCTTTTGAACGGACAAATAAATTGCGAATTTACTGATACCTTTCCACCTAACGTTTTCTTTGGCTGGGGTCTGTTCGCTTTCGTTTGTTGTATACTTAATTCGTCCCTGGCAGTTTTGAAAACGTTCATTTTCTGTTTAACGTCGAAATCATCCTCGTTATGTTGAGCAGATGTCTGGTGTTTTAATTTTCTGTAGTTTTTATGGAAATTCGTCGGTTCCTGATTATTTTTTAACACTTTAAACGAATCTTCCCTTGAAAATTTAGTATGCGCATTAGGTTCAAATTTAACAGGCCTTTGTCGTGCGTAATTTTGATTTTCCTGATGTACAAAGAGAGACGTAGATGCCTGCTCCATGGAACTGCTTGTTGAAAACAAAGATGTATCCATTTTGTTCAGAACATTGTCTTCAATCCTGACTTTACTGCTTGTATTTGAAATCTGAGCGAGACTTGGTTTTGCTTGGACACTGACTTTTCTGTTCCTTCCAACTACTTCTTTATTCTTCCATACATTTATAATATTTTCAATATGTCTATCGCTGAACAATTTCCCATGACACGGCATGGTGTTATCATTTTGGCAAGAAAGAGGCTTCACAAAACTTAATGCGGTTTCTGTATCGCACAAATTGGACTTCCACTTCTGTGGATCATTAGCGATCTTCGATATCTGTAACTTAAATTGTTTCCAGTAATTATTTACGCCATTTTTGTTTTCCATCAGGCTCTGATAATCTTCTAAGCTTCTTTCAAGCAAGCACGCTGCCATATCTTCTGATTCACTATAGTAGATAATTTATGTATGTGCTTAATATACTCAACAGATATTTGTATTTAGATGAAAGTAACGTTGCAATACTTACGAGTGCCTTACAGTTAAATATTTAATAGCAAGACACCTGCGTTCAATATCTATTGCCTCTATATCATCCTTGTCATTTTTTGAAAATTTTAGTATGTGATACGCCGCTAAAAAATCATTCTTCTCTTTACTAACTTCAGTGTTAGCCGTGGTCATATCTGCCCTTCAAAGTGTTGTATTACAATGTAGCTTCACCTTGTATTAGAAATATGTAGTGTCAATTTTCATTAATTACCTTTTCCATAAGGCTTGTAATACAGTAATTATTCATAATAATTCATATCTACAGTGGAAGAACCTATACACAACCACATGAATTTGAAACCAATTGTTTTGGTACCACTAGTGCCCTCTTAGCTTCTTTTTTAACTACCCGTTAACTTAACTTTGTCACGGTAAGAGTACTGTGATGTTACTTGCGCTGCGTGACATTATATATTTATTACATATTGTGCAATTTTAGTAGGAAAAGAGCTTTTAAATCTCTATTGTATATCATCATATTATATATCATTTTTACGACGATTTAAGAAAGAAAAGAAAATATATATATAACTTTCAGTAACTATAACTGTGACAAAGCTGTGTTGTCGGGATGTATATTTCATTAGTTTTATTTTAATTTATTGTATATCTCAGTAGTTTTATTGTAATTTATTTGATATTTCCCGCTTTAGAGGTAAGAGAGAAAGAGAGAGAGAGAGAGAGATAAGAAAGCTATAAGAGAGAGTGAGACAGATGATGGTGACCTTACTCTAGAACCCCTGGCGCCATCTCTGTAAAAAGTGCTCAAACTGGTCGCACATCGTTACCGATAGCGAAGTAAACTACTGAAGACTACTAGCGCCATCTCTGCGAAAAGTAGTGAAACTAATGCCTGACTAGGTTTGGTGCTCCACCAAGAGATGGCGCTAGTAGTTTACTTCGCTGTCGATAACGATGTGCGACTAGTTTGAGCACTTTTCACAGAGATGGTGCCAGGGGTTTTAGAGTAAGGTCACTATCATCTGTCTCACTCTCTCTTATAGCTTTCTTATCTCTCTCTCTCTCTCTCTCTCTCTCTCTCTCTCACGAGAAATCATTATTACTTGTACATTGTCATACACGACAATACGACTTCAAAATCAAATATTTCAATTATTGAATAAATACTTCTCATCAATATTTTCATTTTTACGCTACTTCAATGTTGACGAAGAGTTTATCACACTCTTTTTCGATGTTAGCTATTCGCGAGAACACATATCAAAGACATTGGTTATTCAAAGTCATCGCTATACGATAAAGTGCTATTCTTCGCGAATTAATTACTAAACGACACTTGACCTTTGACAATAAATAATAATCATACAAATTTTAATTACAATTCATATTTTCTTTGCTGTTATCTCGTCAAGTACCACATTCCTCGCGCACTTATCTTGTCTGAGTATAACTTAAAATTAAATACAGATTATAAAAATGTATAAATTAAATTTCAGCTTTCCTACAGTTTCCTCGAGGCGTTATTTAATTCATATTAGACGTTACTCATCGAATATTAGTTATTTAAGTTATAAGGAAATGTGTTCGACTTGTTTCAACATAGAAAAAAAAGTAATTAAAACTGGGAATCCCGCTTAATACGAGAAAAAGAATCTGTATTATCAGAACGATTGGATGTTTTACTTTGTTGGGTCACGTTGTTGATAAACAGTAATTACTCGCGAATATTTCCTGTTGAAATTCCCAGTTTCTAATCGGTAAGACATGATAAACATTATCTTTTATCAATGTATGCGAACTCGATCACGTCTGCGTCTTATCGTTCAGATTTTTCCTTGTTTTATTTAATATTGATCGCACGATCGGGACAGATCCTCCGGCTTCATTCTACTATCAAATTCAGGGGACGATGGATCTATTTAAGTCCGATCGATATTGAACTCCATTTCCCCGTTTCACTTCAATAATTGTTACTTTCAAATTACTTTCTATTTCATTTGCTGTTTCATTTAGTCAAAAATGGAACTGGCAAAATACTCGCTGAAAGAAGTGGCGAGACACAATGGAGCGGACGGTGAAGCTATCTGGATCGTGGTCCACGATATGGTGTACGATGTGACCAGTTATATGGATAAGGTAGGAGAAGAGAAACGAATAGAAAATTTATAAAGTATTATTTAATCGATTAAATGAATTTGACGGTCAAATTGGAGTTTCGAAATTGATCCTAGCATCCTGGCGGGCGAGAACTGATCGAAGAATATGCTGGACAGGATGCAACGCGTGGATTCACGGAAGTTGGACACTCTTCGGATGCGAATCGGACATTGAAGTCGTTTCTCGTAGGTGAATTAGTCGAGGTAAAAATATAACTGAGATCGATACGAATTATACGGTATTTGCTGTATGCAATAATTATTTTCCGACTTTTAATTATTCATTTTAGGAGGATAAGATGAGTAACAGGAAAAAGAAGGATGTGAATTTTGTTAACGTTAAAGCAACGGGCGATAGAAGAAGGTATGAAGAAACAATTTTTTAATTTGCAAAGCTATCAAAGGATTGATAGATATTTAGTCCAAGGTATTAATAGTTGTGTAATATGAAATTACTATTTGCAGATTCTTATCGGTATTATGTTTCAAGTGCGTATCATGACACAAGGAAATTCTGACAAAACTTGTGATAATTGAATTACGTTAATTTATTTTAATTGTCTTTTTTTATGCTACTAATATACACGCGAAGTTGATTATAAACTCCCATATAGAATAAGAATTATTATTCTTACCACGTATAAGTCTGTTTAAAAAAGTAGCCCCTTAAAGCTTCTATTTGATATGGAAGTCAGTAAAATCGGAAATCTTATTCACGATACGTTGGCAGCGCGCTAATTGTACACGAATAAAAAATATGAGTCAATTAATGAACCTCATTAATGAATGTTCCTTATATTCCAGAAGTCGTTTTGTAATATTGTTCGTTTTTCTATTAATCCTCTGTTCCATTCTCTTCTATCAATCTTCAATAATTACATATATTCATAATACAACTCAATAACGATAACATCATAGGACAAACTAATAAAATAAACATTTCATTGGTCGTCTCTTTTAATCGACCGCTATTTGATTTTCAATCGATTTCAAATACTTAAATAAATTCAACGATCAAGTGTCGATGTTGAACGCAATTGCTATCATTTAGAAATATGAAAGGATTGAAAGCTTCTTTAAAATTATACTTTCTGAATGAAATTCAGCTTGTAATTAGTAAAAGGTTAGATCAGCCATTAGGTTTCTTCAGTCTAAAGAAAAAAAGAAAGTTTTCCAACAAGGAAGGAGAAAATTTAGATCCATCCGCCCATTACTTGTCCAGTTGCCTTCGACTTTCCTCTCAACTTTGTCGTGGCAACGGGAACATCCTCTACCGGTGCAGGTTTCGGCGCCGCGCTGCTCGTCGCCTTTTTCTTTTCTTCCTCCTTCTTCTTCTTTTCCTCTTCCTCCTTCTTCTTCTTCTCCTCTTCCTCCTTCTTCTTCTTCTCCTCTTCCTCCTTCTTTTTCTTTTCCTCTTCCTCCTCCTTCTTCTTTTCTTCCTCGTTCTTCTCCTCCTCTTGTTTCTTCTTCCCTGCATCACCAGACTTACCCTGAGCTTCCTGCACCTTTCTCGGCGATGGTTTCGGATCTGCTGGCGTTTTCGTGGCTGACTTCCCTGTTGGCGACTCGTTTTCCCTGGGGTCCTCCGGAATCGGCGACGGGGCTCTCATCTCCGGCTTCCCATCAATCGACAGCGATTTATCCGCGAGCTTCTCTATACTACCGCTGCTTAGATTCTTCAGTAAACTCTTTTTCAAAATGGGCACTGCACGATTGGTCTCAACGCTCGGTGTTCGTGTAGATTTCCGGGATCCGCCACCTTCCTCATTCGTGCCTTCCATAGAAAACAAAAATCGAATACGAACCATCTTATAATCTCGCCATTACTTATCTTATTAGCGTTAATTTACAGCTGTTATACAAAAACTTAACGAATTCGAGAAAACGATTATGGTATATTAGTGTTATTAACGAAGCGCAAGTCTGTTCTACGAAATCGTTAAAGCCGCAAAAACAAGTACGCTTACCGTCACCCCCTTGACCATCCTCGTCGGTGACCAATTTTACTCGCTTCAACATGAATTTCGCGTAGGCGATCCTCGTAGCTGGCGACACTTCCGACAAGTTCGGATTGTAATCGACCAAACGTTCAGGGTCCAACGAGGCGAGATCGGCGTGTCCTTCTTGCTGCAATCTGCGTATGCTGCGGCGCGTTTGCTTGATCTGCGCCTCGCTGGAGCTACCAATAGGGTTCCTCGCGATGGTATTCTTCCGGACCACGGCGTTCCAGTCTTTCTTCTTGCTACCGCTGCTCTTGCGGCCGATCGCCTTCGCGATTTGAGTGAACACATCCTTCGGCTCTTTCTCGCTCTGGATAACCGCGTTCACAATGCCCTCCACAATACCGATCTGGAAGTCTTTCTGGAGTCTGCGTTCCATCACGCGGCCTTTTTTCCCAGATACTAACGAGGGGCATAAAATAGTTAGAACTAATAAATTTTTGTTCAGAAAATATTATACTTCCTAAATCCCTCTTAAACGTGTTACATTATCGCGTGATGATTAAAAGATCCACAATCGATCAGTTGCTTAATAATACAAAAAGATAAGTTATGAATACACCGCTCATGGATTAAGCTGCTCGAGTGAAATAATCGCGTGTAACACGAATAATCTTTATATTATGTAACTTTCAAAGAAATCGAACGATTCAATTTTCGATCTCTATAGATAATTCGTAACTCACGCGCGGTATCCTGTTTGTCGAGCATTGGTGTCCTCATTCCATTCTGTCGAAGGATATCAATCAGCTCGTACCGCAAAGTGGAGATGTCCTGACGAATTTCCATCACGTCGTCCTCGGTGATACCGAATTCGTCTCGTTTCCTTTGCTCCGCGGTTACATAACGTCTGATGAGTAATCGCATCACCGTCTCGTGCC
Organism: Xylocopa sonorina; assembly: GCF_050948175.1. NCBI lineage: Eukaryota > Metazoa > Arthropoda > Insecta > Hymenoptera > Apidae > Xylocopa > Xylocopa sonorina. The sequence continues at coordinate 10,633,704 of NC_135199.1, forward strand.
TCGCCGTTGCTTTTTCCCTCGATCTTTTCTAGAGAACACACAAGCAAACGCATTGTTTTCACGTCTTCTCGTGGCCGCATGAAAATCCCGTAACAATGAATCTAAAAGTATCTACGATCAGAGATCTAGTTTGCCGGCCGGTATTCCCACACTTGAAGATTTTATTAAACGTCTTCGGAGTTGGAACCATGTTGAACGGGGGTGGCACGGTGTCGCCGTCCTCGAAGTAGCTCATCCACAAGTGACTCCTAGCGAATTTCCATTCGGTATCGGCTCTTTCCTGTTATCGATTATACGATATCAGTCGAATGAACTTAATCGTTGCAATAGTAAATGGAAAATGATGATTTATACCGAGATGATTTGATAAGAATTGGACATCATAGCAATAAGCATGTTCAACAACACGATCACGTTGATTACGGAGTAAGAGCCAAACATAAGTAGAGCCCAGAATCTCGTGAAACTTTTTATTCCAGTCAGATCGAATGACATCAGATCTATCATGCCGAAACTCGCCCAGAAGAGCGACTGGGATGTCTCGAACAAACTGGAAGCATTTATATTGGAAGTTGCACAGAAATCCACAATATATTTAAATCTTACTGTAAGGTTACATTTCGCATTAATTATAATTTAAATGGTTATCGTTTACATACTTAGCAAAACGTCTCCAAATGGAACAAGCTTTTTCTTCGTTATCGAAGTCTGGTATATCCGGAAAGTCCTTCAGATGATAGCACTTTTGCTTCTCCAGATCAGCATAGTACCACATCAACTGATTCATTCCTAAATTACAGAAACACATTAGTCTTAGTTCACTTCAAATTAAGTTATATAAAATTGAATCGAAATAAAATAAATATAAAATGAGATAGAATAAAATAAATAAAATATAAGATGGTATTAAATCGAAATAAAATAAAATTAATTTCAGTTGTGCAAAAATTGCGCCTTCAGCAAGGAAGCAACTAAGCAAGCGTGAGGGACCGATGGAAGCTGAATAAGTAAACGTAAACGGGTTTCCTCACCGCAGCCGAATGCGAACAGTACCAAGGTGTAGATGAAGAAGAACTTGATAATGTCTATTATCATCCTCCCCAGGGAAATTTGGAGTGGTCCAAGGTGCGGGTTCACGCTGAATACGTGGACCAGTTTTAAAAAACTGAAAGAATTTCAGTAATTAATTCCTAATATTATCATATTAGCTGTTTTGGAGAGGCTCTTGGAGTTCAGTGTTTCTTAGCGAATTGTTTGATAATTTTTAGGGAACTTTGGATAATTCTTAATTACCTGAAAATCATGCCGGCGGCGAAAGCTCCCTCGGAAAGAAGCATCGGGTCGAAGGCGTGCCATTGGTCTCTGGGGTACCAAGGATCCCAGCCGTTCCAGTATTCCTTCTGTTAAGTAAATTACTTTTAAGACAGTTGATCGTTGTGTCGCTAATTAAGATCAGACGAGTCGTTCCTATATTCAGAATTATTAGGGATAGAAAAATGACTATACCTGAACAGTAATCCACGCGAGAACCCTCAAAGTGAGCCAAATAACGTAAAACATGTTCTGGATAAAGTCCACTATGTTCCAAAGGTCTGATACGTATTCTAGCAACCCATCCGACCATAAGGATCTCATTTCGCCCAGAACCAAGCCTAAAAAATAAGCTTGCTTATTTCTCTATCCAATTACTCCAAATTAAAATTTATCATCAAGTGAAATTGTAAAAGAACGGAAAAACTGCCACAATAAATTGAATCAAAATAAAGTGAAGTAAAACGAAATGAAATAAAATAAATAAAATGTAAAATAATATTCAATTGAAATAAAATAAAATCAAATTAAATTATTGCATTCTATTTTAAGTGAGCATCGATCGAAATCTGTTTACTGATTACGTAGATGATGACACCGGATTCGACGAAGCCAGGGATGCATCCACGTTCCCGTTTTTTCCATCCTGCCAGTATCTCGTGCATCCACGCGTTTCCAAATAATTCGATTACCAGATACTCGATGCGTTGCGACGCCATTCCAAGCAGCACTAACGGAACGTTTCGATCGGCTAGAAGACTCGCTGCTCATTATAACCAAATTACCAGCTAATTCTTTTAACCACTACCGTTTTGTAGAAAGGTTCACCGAAGCGGTTCCATTCTTTTCTCTTCGCCTAATTCGGTTTAGTTAATTTTGTATTTTTTTAGGACGAAGGTGAACTATCTCTTCAATTCCAACTTTAGGAACCTTTCCATGAAATATAGATCGCTATATATATTTTTTTATAACAGATAGATCGCTGTTAACTTTAAAGTGTAATTTTAACTCACAAACTTTCGATTGCGATTGAAAAATACGGATCGTAATTAGAAGTAATCGATTGTTTCTTACTCAGGAAGAATGCGTAGGAGGAGGAGTGACAAATAAATTTGACGAACGGTTTCTTCATGAACACACCCATTGGCGACGTTGGCGCGAGCATGTACATTGTGCTGTATACAGGGAACATCGCTCCGAGCTTGCTGATTTCGAACAATTGCCTAAACATGTTTTTCCTTCTGAAGCCAGGCAAACCGTCAAACCAAATAGCGGCCAGTAATTGTTGGACGTTGGGGTGAGCCACAAACTTCCGAAAATTTTTTCAATATTTATTATTTTTCCTTGTATTTGATCAGTAAATATTGCGTTCGTATCCTGTAGAAAGAAAGGAATAATCGCGGGAAATACCTGTTTCTGTTTGTATTTAATAGCTAGCTTGAGTCGGTCCAACGTTTGTCGTTCCCCGGGTTCCCAATTGTCACCGACAGGATTGTAGTTCAGCATTATCTCCAACTCCAGAGATGTGCGAGCGTGATCCAGCAGGGCTGTGGCGAAATTTTGCGTCTGCTCTCGCATCTCCTACGATGAAGCAATCCTCTTTTTTGCGATATACAAGTATTTCTGACCGGTTCACGCGTGTTAGCGTTTGCAATTACATTGTACTCGAAACGAAACTCTTGTTCCATTCGACTCAATCGGCGGAGCTCCCAGGAAAGTTCGAAGGCGGTTAAAAGGGGATCTCTCGAGGACAGGGCAATCAAAGACGGCGATGTTAGAGCACGGTACGCGTTTATTCGGGCCTGCGAATGCCTCAGAGAATCCTGCTCGCTGGATGTCACACACTCGTCACAACCGCATCTAAAGACAAAGTAGAATATTTGTTTGAAAACTGAACAATCGTACAATAAATTGATATATTAAGACTATTAACGTCTAAAATTCAGGGGATTTTTTTAAATAGAATTTAATACGAACACGTTGCGTGTCGACACGTTTCGAAGTGAACACGTGCCACTATTTCAATAACATAATTAGCAGACTTAATCGAATAACTGCATCATAAGCGGGAGACGAGTATTGACACGAAGCCAAAGAAATTAGAATAACCGGTCGGCTTTGTCTCGACTGTTCTCCAATTGAACCGTGCGTTCAGACGTGGTATCTAAATGAAATATTCAGCGCGCACCTTGCGTCGTGAGGGGTGGGCAGCGTCGCGCCTCGATCAAGGAGGATTTTCAAGATCTCATAGTTGTTCCTGTGCGCGGCCAAAATCAGCGGAGTTATATCTGGGGTGAAATTCGACGACGACCTATCAACTGCCTCCCAGCTCTGTGGTAAAATGAATGGAAACGCGAATGAGAAAATAGAATTAAGATGGAGAAGGGAATATGTATTCCATCGCGCGTATGAGCTTGTTAAACTTACGTAAGGTTGGCCAGGCGTGTGTATTCTTTCCTCCCATTCCAGTAAGATCTCTACACCTTCCACGTACTCTTCCTTTATGGCGTGTAAGAGTGCATCCTGCGGGAAGAGGGTGGAATTATGTCCGGCGTGTGCTATGCTTTTAAACGCGTAGCCTGCACCGCAGATACTTTATCGGTGGATTACGTTATGCGCTACCGTATTTATTGTATCTCCAATGCATCTACTATGGTCTAATCCTGGGGTTCTCAAACTGGGTAAACCACAGCACCCTGGGGTGTCGCGAATAACAAATGCTTTCATTCGTCGCATTAAAGACAACCAAGTATCAAATTGCCGGCATTTAATTGCGTTCTTTCTTCTTTTCCTAGGCATTTAAACAGCTTCAAGGATAACTGTGCCGCGAAATTTGTTTAAAAATTTGAGAACCGTTGTCCTAATGCAACGATGAATATAACATGCCGTACCTCTTGTTCAATTGCGAGACAAAAATTTCAAACAAAAAATTCCAGTAAAATTCCATTTCAACTTGGCTCCATCAAAAGCATCGTTACCTTCACTTGAATTCCCAGCTCGAGAAGTAACTTAATGAGCTCGATGTTCTCGTTCTCAATAGCAGCGATTAGGGCGGACCGGTTCAGAGGATCCACGCAATCGATGTTAAGGATTTCCGGGTGATCCTTGTTTTCTTCCAACAACCTAATCGCCAACGTTTCGTACTATTAAACATCGCTTTCGCGCTAGGAATGTTACCTGTTGAACTTTTAGGTATCTTTCTTTAAATCTTTGTCTCTACGTGAATTCTGAAATTCTAAAATTCTAAAACAATTCCTTCCTCTGCATCATCACGCTCATCTAATCAAACCTTTCTTCTCCTTTATCTTCAGGGTGCTCCACCAAAGACCTAATGATCCTGAATTATGAAAGACTTTGCATCTGCCTGCATTTTCCTATCAGAAACCTCTTTCCTCCATCATTTACCCTCTACCTAATCCATGCAAGAACACTCGCAGAGTACCAGAATCGACGAACGACGAAAGAAGAAACGAAACAACGATCCTTCTTGCTTCGAGATCGATGCCACACCCCCCTCGCAATCTCTACACCGTTGCCATCAGCATCTAACCACGATGATTTATCTTCCGGTCTGGCACCAAGGATTACCTTTTGACAGTGGCACAATCACCTCGTTCCGCGCTCAGCAGGAAGTGCTTCTCAACTGGGCCAAGACTATAGTCCGGGGGCGGGTGTAAAGATTGCAACGACGGCGACCTGCCTCCTCCGTTCGCGAGTAGATTCTGTTGCGATTCCGACGGATTCATCTTCCTCGTGTCTCGGGTGCCTTGCGACGATCACGCGGATTTGCTCGTCGATCCTCAGGAACACCTACGCACGTTAAACGAGCATTGTCGTATTGTGTCGTGGGACGAGATTGGTACCTTGAAATTCTTGAACTCGAGCGAAAGTGAGATAGCGTTCCAGGGAAGAAAGTTAAATTAAAAGTAGGTGAGGGGTATCCGAATGAACTTTGATCCATAGCAAATCAGAGTGGAACTGAATCTGGTTAAATCGTGGATCACGAGAAGAGAAGAAAACAGAATTGGACGGAGAACACGGGATTCCTTTGTAATGATCCGTAGATAATCTCATGAGCGCGGACACGTCATACGTATCGATTGCCGTATTGGCTCCGCGAAATCCACAATTCAATTTCGATATTTAATCTGAGGCAACTTAATCTTTACATTACGATCAGTTGAGATGATTCTCAATTATTCATGTAGTATATATATATTTAAGCCAGTGTATAAAAAGAATATCCCTCTTTTTTCGATGAAAATTTAATTTTTATTAATAAAACTACGACACTATTGGTTCAGAGGATATGAAATCTATAAATTCCAATTTCACTAATCCTCGACCCATTGCTGTGTCACAGATCACTTTACTTTATTTCACATCTCTATCACAATTGAAAAACAATCGATCCAATAGTTTTCATTGGAATAATAAACAATTGTCGATCATTGCTTTTGTTAAATGTGCGATCTAAAATATTGGATTGTCTTGTCGATCAGGAGGACAGATTTTGTATCCTTGACACAGTATCGGATCTTCTATATTCAACCAGACAATCCATTTAACTTGACAATGAAAATTATCCAAGGCAAACTAGATCAATTTCGACAGCTTCGACGATCATGATTTGATAAACCAAATGATGTGGACATTTAAGAGAAACAGATTAGAGAAACATTTTATACCTTTGGCTGAAACAAATAATATATTTTTAATGAAATTGTTGAGGGAGCAATGCAATATGAATACAATTCTTCGTATAAAAGTTATTAATTGATATTGGGTTTCGCACGAATATCAGATATTGCATTGTTTTCATGATAAAATTTTTTAATTTACGTCTCTTGTTATAAAACCATCGATAATATTGTCTGGTTCGTCAGCTTTTCCCAAAACTATGTTTCTTACTGCGTATATGAAAATTTCTAGACTTCGTTTTGTTATAGCTTTAAGCTAATCTTTTCTTAGCCAGATTTATTTCTAATACTATTCGTCAACATAAAATTGAGCTTCGAATTAATAACACTCCTGAGAATAAATGGCAAAATTTATAAATTGCATAACAGTTACAGAGTTAAACAAAAATTGATGTACCAATCTGAGTAAGTCAGAGATATTTATTGCTCCCGAAGCGTCTAAGCACGTTCTTCCCGGAACCGCATTCTACTTACTGCATCGAGACATTCTACTTAGCCCAAGAAATCACTTACAGTCCAGGGAAATTATTTTTAAATCTTTCATAAATAAGACTTAATATATTAAGGTAATACTTTACTCGCGATAGGGACAGCTACCAGCCTGCTCACTATCCTTTGAATTTGTTCTCACTTCACTTTCAATCAACATTAAACCATTTGCTTATTGCCGCGTACTGCTGCAACTAAAGCACTGTGCAGTACAGGATCAGTGGAAGGATTGGAAAATCATTTCGGAAAGCCTTGCACTTGTTCATCCACGCACATCACAATACCTCGTAATACCACGATTAACGTGAACCCGTATCCATCATCGTGTCTCTCACCGCAGCGTCGCCTGTTCTTCCTCTGATCCCACTGGTTCTTGTTAGACCAACGATGGAAAACTTGGCCACGTCGATAGTGGACTAAAGTCGCGCGTCCACCAGCCCCCTACACGGTTGCTCGAAGCCGTAGAACCTCGGTCAGCCAGGGCTTGGATTAGGTACAAACACGTGGATTGCATCGAAAGAGGAACGCTCTTGATCACATTGCGCATCCACGTGCACGAGATCCGCCGAATCTCGCGGGCCTCTCCGTAATGCTTCGGATTAAATGGATCACGGCGAAGGAACACGGAGACGCGAGAGGATGTCCGGTGGTTCTGTACGCACTCGTTCTTCTTCGTTTCGTCAGGACAGGTGGTAATGGACGACACGCGTGGCTCGATGGTTTGCGACCACGCGATTTTTCGGTGGTTATGAGGACGCGTCTTGGATTCGTGGAACACACTGGAGTTTTTCTAGGGTTGATTAGCTACGTTAAGCGGACTGGATGACTCCGTAAAGACTGGAAGTTTCTTTCTCTGTTCCTACCTTTTTCTTCCGTATGAACTTTTAGTCACTCTGTCGCCCTTTTGTTTTCTTTTTGCAGGAGAATTTCTCTCGAGGGTTTTCCATGGGAAGCGGAAATTGATTTTATCGGTTGTAAAACGGAGTAGCAACGAGGAAGTTATCTGGAGGATAGGTTCCTTGAAGCACGTATATCTGTAAGACTGAAGCAATATGTGGGCTATGCAGTTGTCATTCTAATGGTTCATTAAATTGTAACGTAATTGCATTTTAAAATATTACGTTCTCTTCGGCAAATGGTGTTTACTTAGGGTAGATTCGAAACGATGCGATAGGTCTCTATTTGCTCCAAGCGTACCATGAGGGAGGAATGCAACGTGTTTCATGGAAAAGGTTTAATCGATCAGAAATAAAAACCACATTTCCAGCCACTTTTTTCCTTTAATTATTTAATTATACGCGTGTATTAAACTTACATTCGCTTTAAGAATGATTTTCGGGTTACAGACAATGTGCAGTACCGTAATACTAATTTTTGTCACGATTGCAGGATACTCGAAGAAAGAATAACCAAGCTCATGGAAAACAGTTCCTCAAAAACGTACTCTGCCATCGTAAAAATCCATTTGTCTGTGATTCTCAGCTTTTTTTTTAAGAATAAGCGATCAACTATTATAAATTATTTATGCTAAGTTCGGTTGTTCTATCATTTTAGAATTCATTAACAGTAGCGTGTGGACTTGGATAAGGTTTGTTCTCGTATCCGACAATTCGAGAATGGAACGACGTCTTGGTTTTGTCATCGACAATGATGACAATCGTTTAGAACGCGAGAACGTTCGATTCTTCGAACGGTCCCGCAATTCCGATTCGCGTATTACGTCGCAGATACTGAAGCTAATGATTAAACTTTCGTATGTACATTGAATACGCAGGTGGATGCACATTTAGATACCAGAAGAGACATGGTACAACGTTATTCGTCAGCCATTTAGAAAAAGAATTTAGACTTTCCAACTATAAATCAACTATTGATTTGATAAAACGTGCAATTTGCAAAGTATTTGTATCTTCTATACTAAAATGCTATAAGAAACTAATTTTCGCGATTTAAGAAAATAAATTAATCAATTAGTGAGGTAGATAGATTGTTATAGATTATTATAAAAATTCTGTATCGGTCCTCTGCTTATAGTTTCAATTATTTTTCTTCTGTTTAAAAAAATAATTATGAGATTGTTATTCTTATGGTAATTACAAAAGCTGGTGGTGTTAAGACATTTGAGAGTATGTCTGTCAAATGAATCACTTTATAGGTGAATTACTTGAAGTACCTACTTGTGTTATCAAACCCTCAACAATTATCTCTTCTATAGACTATAATAAAAATACACTATGAAATTAAATAAGTAACAAAAGATAGAAAAATATTTAAAGGGTGCTATTTACACATCGTCAAGCATGCTTTCATAAATATATATATTAATTAATTCGTTAATAAATAAAAAATTGGTTTAACTTACTAAAATCAGAGTGACTCAACCAAATTTCTCAGATTCTCGTAAAGGATTCAAGAAATCAAACTCGCTCCAACAGAAATGTAAATACATTACTACCAAGCACCGTTCTATCTGAACTCGACCAAGGCTTCAACCTGCTTCATAAAACAATTGATATAATACTGAAAACCCGAAGAGTAAAGTATAACAGATATTTCACCATATTAATGTCAGAATCATTATTAATGAAACTTAAGGAGAGCTTCGACAGAGAATACTCTGAGCAGCTTCGTAAGTTGCTCGAGATTGATAATCAAAAGGGAAGCGCGGTAAATAAAAAAGCGCGGTAAATGAAAATCAGTATTCTGATAGTAATCCTCGTTAACTTGTGAAAATAATTTACGCACGATTAGAAGCCGGAAGGAAAGCGTAACAAGTCTCTGCGATCGCGTAGCTCAATATGGATGGGCCGATAACAACGTTGCTGGAGTTCCAGGATCGAGTGCGGTGAGGTGTTGTCCCGGAAGTGAGTTCTTGCGGCGCGTTAATGCGAACCTCGATAAAATCGACGAAGCGCAAGTAATTCTTCTTTTTTTCTCTAATCGTGCTTCGTGTCCAGGGGCTCCTCCAGAAAGTCCAGGCTGTTCCTGTGCTCGTCGTCGATGTTGTTCAGTACGTTGCACAGACGCAGTAATCTTGCCTCGTACGAATGAAAATCCTTGATCTGGTCAGTGGAGAGTAGATCCGAGCATAACGCGGTCACGTCGATTTCTACGGGGTATGTCTGCACGTTTCGACCGAATCTGTTTAAGAAAGTTAACGCGGTGCTCTTCATTCGTATCATCGACGTTTAAAGAGAAGAGATTCGCGGTCCTTACCTGATAAAGTTCAAATCGTTCCTTCCTCGCTTGTACATAGCCCTGTCGCCATTCAGACTCTTGAAACCTGACCTGCCAAATCTGATGATGATATCTGGAGACTTCCAGCGTGGATACCTGTTCACCTTCGAACTTCCGTCGCCGTCGAACGCACCCTGTGTGCTTCCGTCAGAGTCGCTGCGACCGTATCTGATGAAGGAGGAACCCACGTTGCTCCGTCGCTCTTTAGTCTCGGGGTCCTCCGAACGGTTGTCGACATTATGCCTCTTCAGCACGTACTCGAAGTCGCTGGGCGCGTCCTTGAAGATTCTTAAGCTCCCATCGGTCTTTAGCGGTGTTAACACAGAGGAGGACGCCAGGACGCAGTTGCAAACGAAGGGCAGCACGTACAACGATGATAACGCGCTCCTCTGGGGAACAGAATTCGAGAATTTCAATTTTCACTTCGTCATCTTTCAGCGGAATACCTTTCTGAAAGAAAAATGGACGATCGCGAGGCTCGAATATATTATAAAATCCTGTTGAAAGAGGAGAGAGCATGCTATCTACGATTCGGATGAATAAAATGGATATAAGTCGGGGTACGTTCGGAGAAAGATCCGATTATTTATTTCGCTTAACAAGGTGGACAAACGATAGCATCACGATTGCGTAACTTTGAAGAATGCGAAGTTTCCCATTGAAGAGGAATCACAATAGGCAGTAATGTCAGGATCCAAAGAATCGTCACCTAACAATGGTCCTCTGTACAATCTCAAACTCGTTTCTTCTTCTCTGTATTTAATTAGATATCCATCTAACTGTTCGAAAACATTTAAGATCACAGAAATGAACTACCAACGAAACGTTCTCGCATCATAATTTTTCACGCATCGTGTATACTACTGGAACGTTTTGAATGTTCTTAGAGATTGATCGGAAGATCGCGTTTCAGATACCTCGAGAATATTCGAGATGCAACACCGAGGCCGCGACAACGGGGCCGATGATAAATAATATCGGCGTGTTATTAGCTGTCCTAACAGGATGTTTAGTAATACCCTTGTATACCGAGCAAGATTAATATGGTGCCTTACGTTACTTTAATTAACCCTGTACGCGGCCACCCTTCATAATGGTCGCGTCGCCTACGAACTCGCCACTGCTTTTCTGCTAAAAACCAAGGGATTTACGAGATGGCCCGAAGAAAAAAACGGACATAAACCGTGGCTGGCTCAACGATATTGATGCTCGTTATCATTCTTCATTTCGCCCGGATCCACGGTCCCACGTCTAAGGTAATATGCGCAATAATGCCCGCTACCACGTGCCGTTTTCGCGGACCCTATTAGCTTTGTCCATTACCCTTGTATCTAGTCGAGAACTGAAACCCGCGCATTTTTCTGCACGAAAAAATTATACGAGCCATAACTTTTCTCTAAACATCTTCTAGAACCAGAGTTTCACGCTTGCGGCGAAAGCCGCGATGCGAGCGTAAAGTCCTCCCACGCTATATTCTAGGACGCACGCTCCTGTGCATTCTATACCCAAATATAATCGAAAAACAAAACGTGCTCTTTTTTTTCTATCGGCGTTTAAGGTCGTGTACTCCCACGTATACAGATGCCAAATCAATGTGCAATTATAAATTACAGAGCTTTGCTTTTGACTGCAATTTATACCAGAACACGTCGTCTCGTCTCACTTTTATAAGTCCTTATTAGTGACCAGTTTTTTGTATTAATAATTAGAAACGTTTTCTTTCGTTGTTGAAAATTGTACGAACTGTGATTCTCCAATACTATTGCTGCTTTCTGTTTTTTAAATATTATTTACCCATAATTAGCTGTTTATCGTCTGGTTTCTCGTTAGTCAAATAAATAACCGAAGGAAGTGGAAAAAAGATGTAAAAATGTAGAGCAGCGAAGAAAGGGAATAGGTAACAAGATCTGGAAGGTAAAAGAAGAGAAAAACGTTATTCGTAGTTGATGATGGAAATTGTATAAATATTTCTTATAGTTTCAGTTAAAAGAAATATTTATAAATTATTATCTCTAACTACAGGAAAATTATAGAAAATATTCATAGATAACTAAACAACGTATATTCATGCACATTCATATTTGTATAACAACTTGTAGACTATCAGAAGCATGTTTTACTTTGAATAATTTTCATATTATTACTTATAAATGCATAAAAATTTGTAATCCGCTGATTAACCAACGAGCAAGTACGTTACAAAGCTGTAAGAACGTGTTGGAACCTTAATAATCAGAAATACAATGCAAACGCGAGCTTCCATTAAAAAATACAAAACTGCCCCATGAATAGGCAATTATACTACCATTACAAACTTCTTATTCATAAATTCCTTCAGGTGTTTCTTGAACTTTACTTGATCCATCGTACCTCGTTGCCATGACTCTAGGCATTTCAAAAACATCCACCGTGCAGCTATCGAACGACGCGTCAAAGGCAGCGGAAAAAGGGCAGACCGTTGGAAAGAAAGAAAGAAGCTGCATAAATGTAAAATTAAAATCCTCTCGTCTTATATCGTATTCGTCGTCCGCCACGGGGAAAGATCAACTTCGCAAATTATGTTACTCCGCGTCTTCGAAGGCGGACCTTGCGCTTCTTCTTCTTCTTTTTTTTTTTTTTAATAGCTATTCCTGCCAGATGAAGTCGAAGAAAAGTGGCACGATACAGGACGGGTCGGGAGGAATTTTAAGCGTATCCTAGTTGCCGAGAAGCTCTCACGATTCTCCGGCGAATAATCAAGAGCGAAACGCGATTAAAATACGGTTCTGCGGCCGGGGGATGTGCCTCGCTGAAAATGGCGCGAAATTTTTCTCCACGCAATTAGCCAGGAAAAGTTGAAGGGATTAAATTGGAATCGAAAAGCGGAGGCGTTATACGGAAAGACAGCCACGGACCAACCGTAAAGTTGGTTGATTATAATTCGATCACACGTAATTATGAGACGTAGAAGATAAAAAACGATGAGACAGATTCTATTATTTCAGTCCCGATGGCGCGATGAATTAATTTAGATTATTTGAAAACAGGGAATTTTTTATATCATGCTACAAACTTCTAGCTTAGACACATTAGAAAGCTTTTTTTTCTTATTGTCCAATTCACAATTGGAGGACAGTGCTATGTACTCGCGTTTATATTGTTTATTATTGAAGTGTGGATGTAGAATTGCGCATGGTACACCATTGTGCTATTTCGATATTGTTCTGATCGAATCGTTGAAATTGCTTGGTATTTTACGGACGAACAGAAACCGAGAGTGTAGGATAGGTAATTAAAAACGAAACAGCAATGTATCCGTTAATGGAAGTGAAAGAACGATGAAGATATTCGGAAGCCTTTAATATCGCTCCCATTGTATTCTCTTTTTTCGCCAGCCTATGCGTGCTAGTTTGGTGATTACTACTTTTAACAGCGTGTTCGTTAAAAAGCGAACATTCAAAAACGAAATAATTTACAAATTTTACATCAAACACAAGAACTTCAATAAAAACGACATTTTCATAACAAATTTCAAGAAACACTGCGTTGAACTACAAAATAAAATAAAGAAACTGTCTTTAATCAACCGCTTCCACTCTCAAAAGACGTAAAAATTCCCAATACTCAAACCACCACCATTTTAATACTTCCTACCTAAAAAAAAGAAAAAAAAAAGAAAGCTCTTCGGGAGGACCAGCACACAGAACACCTGTTCTACCCAAACTCAAAACTCGTTTAAACGGAAGCAGAAAGGATCCAAGCGAGGAAATCCACCGACGCACTAAACTTATCCGCGGGAGGGACTCCATCACTCACCATGTCGTAAGTCTCGTTGGTATAACTATCCTGGGGTGGGAGGTGTGTAGCCGATCTCCGGATGGCCGAGTTCCTCCTCTTACCGTGTGGCTTCCGGCCGAGCTGTTGCACAAGACCAGGGAATCGGAGGAAGGACAGAAGAGAAACAGATCGCGTCCACGGTGGAGTACGCGACGTTTGCGGCCTGTTGCTGCTGGCACGAGTGTCTGGGGTTAGGGATGACATCCTTTATATAGAGGCACCCTCGGCGCATCCCCCGTAGCCGCCACCGGCCGACAAGGAGACGGGATAGCCGCACCTGAGTTATGATTGGCCGAGGCGTACAACACGATACCTCTACATTATTTTGATTCAATTATACCGCTGGCTACCGACCTACGTAATCTCCTTTATTATTTATGGCTCCTCGCAAATAATAATTATCATCCGTGCGACGATGGATCCGAGGACCGCTTCTTGGGTGGACAGGACAATCTGGATCGGTCCGATCACTGAAACTGATACGCGTTGGTTGTTTGACAGTATCGAACATTTGGTGGCTCTGTTTTTGTTGTGCTCGACTGCTGGATGGACGTCTGGAAAATTAATACAAATTTCGGTCAGTGTTTATATTTCGCAGAGATTCATAAGTGGTTGTATTTTTCTTGTTTTAGTTGACTCGAACAGAATCTGCTTGAATGCTTTGGTAGACGGTTTCTCGAGATAGCATTGAATAAAGACAAATATTTGCATTTAAAGATGGTTTCATTAGATAATTTCGTGTAGATTTTCCTCTAACTTGTTTTAAGAATGCTCATAATTCGTATCAGTTCGATTTGCGTAGAATTTATCTAATTAACTTGGTGAACGGGTCATTGAAAAGATATTGATGATTTCAATGAATATTTTGGAAATTTAGAAAAACATCGATACTCGAGGGTAGATATTTTCTGCGTTTAATTGGGACGAGAGCACACCCGTGAATTGAATTTGTATGTGCGTACGGCGGATAGTTCTACACTGTAGAGAGCTACTAGAAGTTCAAATAAAGGTTTAGATGAATATTCACAGTGTCTCAGTTATTTGCTTTTCATCGTTTGTTTCGTATTTGTTTTTCATTCCTGCCACCCCTTCCGTCGAATTACCCTCAGTTCCGTAGCATTTGTTATTGTTAGGCCAACACCGTAAAAAAAATTCAACTTTTTCAAATTAATTTGTACAAACGTGTAATCCCTCATCAATACATTAACAATCCTTAATACATCGTGCGGTTAGATTTGAATAATTGCAAAACACTTTCATGCAGCATCAAATTAAATTACATCTTGATTCCTAGAAAAAATCAGAATTAATTTATCGAAACAAACTTTTCAGTACTAGAAAACAGCTACCAAAAGAGAAGAAATGTCCAAGTACAGAGTATCACGTCCAAGTATCACGCATTCCTTCACTCAGTGAAATGGAATCTTTGGTGAATCGAGGATGAAGTGCAACAGGTAGATGCACTTGTCGCTAAAACTAGGTCGCTTGTTTCCCATCGTAAGACAACGATCACGATACGAAATCCAAACATCTCTTCCTTTCTCGATGCAAGTGTCCCTAATAGGTCTTCTATCAATCTGCAGATCACCCTTCCGTCGAGTTCAATGGTGGAAAACACATTGTACGTTGCACACGTATCCTACAACCTTACAAACAAAGATATGAGGGGGAAAAAAAGAAGAGAGGAAGTAAAAGATGGTGAGATGATAGAAGAAAATCATTAATCTGTATGAAGTGGCAGGAAAAAAGGTCGCGTTACTTGTGGGGAGGTCGAGGTACACTCGTGCGCGTAAATACTATATACGCAAACCTCCCCGTGAGTTCGAGGACGCCAGAGAACGGAAGAATGTGGATCGAAGAAACGGTCCAGGTGCGTGTTTACATTTCCTGTATTACTTGTTTAGCTATACGAGCCGAATGGCAGCATAGGTTCCAGGTAAATATTGCCCGAGACGTTGTTATTTCTCTGGATGCACAGCAGAAAATGATCGAAGCGAAACCAAAGTTCTATTTATTCCACGTCATAAAAATCATACTTTGCACGGAAGAATTTCCTTCTTAGTACTGCAATCTAAATCTTATTTCTTTGGCAAGTGTGTGTTAGTTTAGGGTAATCAGAAAATTGTATTGTATGATTGGGAAGATGGATAATATACCTTACAAGTGAGTGCAGCTATTATTCGACCGAAGATGGCGTAGAACTAATTTCTTTAAGTTTTCATTTGCATTGAAACGCAATTCTTAGTGATATGATTATCATTTCTTCCGCGTACGTTGTATTCTTCCTGTTACGTTTGTTCTCGTCGTTTTTTCTTATTGACTTTACACCCTTGTCTACCCGCATATTGGTGTGCAGGGTGTATACAAGTAGAACAATATGGGTATACCCCGTCTTATCTTGAAAAATGTATCCTTACGCTCATTTACCATTGTGCTTGCTTTGTGCACGAGAAAGCCGAACTGACATTCTTGAAAGTACATAATCCTGTGTTAAGCTGGCGAACCGACAGAAGGTATCGCAGACAATCTGCAGAAAATCTTGAATCTACGGATGGCATTGATGGGACATAACAGTAGACAATCGAAAAAATGGTTCTGGTATTTGACATTTTACAATTACAAAGGCTGATTGTTTAACGAAATATATTTACATGTTGATTTATTTATTTATATATTTAAATTGACATAAACAAAAAAACATAACAGAAGGAGCTTCTGAAGTTGAGAATTAAAGTTGTTTTCAAATAAACGAGACACACTTGTGCAAAAACAAACTATATTTTATATTTTAGGAATTTGAAATAGGCAATTTGTCGCGAAAAAAATACCACAGACAAAAGTAAAAATTTTGCCGTTGCTTTAATATCAAAATATCCATGTGAACGATAATTTCATGATTAAACTATTATATACACGGAATGCATACCATTTTTAATTTGTAAACGCAACAATTGCTCAATTTTCAATTTTACATTGCGATCAATGTACCTTTGTTTACAGAATCGTAAATTCTTCTTTTTTTCTTTATGGAATACAAAATGAAAATACAAGAAACGTGATATTAATTGAACTTTAAAATATCTACCAACGTATGATGCTCCAAGAACATTTTCTTGTAATTAATATTCTAAGTTTATTAAATTTGTACTTGCGTTTAAATCAATATCCTTTCATTATTAAAATTATCTTTTAAAACTGCATGCAGACGAATATGTGTGAGTTAATTATATATATACATAAATGTATGTGTTAGCGGAATACCCTCGTTCACACTCAGCTTAAATAACGTTAAAATATTATCTTGATATACTCGAGCTAAATGAACAAAGGCCTTTAATTAAGAAAAGAATAGAAGTATCACGTTTCCCTTATTCTGACGATATTATTAACATCTTATGGTAAGATAATTGTTCGATCTCGCATAATTAAGTATACAATTAAGACGTTTCACTATTACAAAGTTCTGTGGAATCTTCTTCTCCCTATATTTATGAGAATTTCTTTGAAATTAAGCTACCTAAACCCGTCTTTGCCGGGACACTTTAAAAACAGCTCGCAGAACGACACTTATGTCACACATATAGTTAGTTTCACCTCTATAAGTTTATTAGCACGTAACCACTTGTAAAATAGTATCTGTAAATTGTTTTAAGTTCAGTCTTTGTAAAAAGTCTCTTTAAAAACTATTTCTCGTTTTGTTTGTTTCCTTTTTGCTGTTTTTTTTTGGGGGGGTATAAAAGCTTTATATAATGAAGAACAACAATTCCAGTTATTTCCCAAATCTTTGTTGGCATTTACTGTATTTTTCTAACAGACACGTGAAGTCCTCTGCAGTTAGGCTGTCATGTGAAGGTAACGTGCTGGAATAAAAAGGAAAAGAAAGAAAATAGTGAGACATATATCATTGTATATGTTAAATATAAATTAAGGACAGTTAAAAAATATAAATAAAGAAGTTGGACTTACAAGAATTCTGTGACTCGTGTTTGCCATGGCAAAACACCGTACGTAGAACGTACATGGCCGTAAATTAATCCCATATCAGGATCCGGAATTCCCCGAGAATTTAATTTTTCATCAAGCAAATCTATGTCTATTTCTTCTAGCTTAATCGACCCAGTGACGACAGCCTCCGCTAACGTTTTTGTTAGCGATACTATTTCATTTTTCCCGTCTAGCGATGATAGCAAAGATACCCGTGTTTTTGATTTGGAAGCTGTAAATTGCAAAGAACAACTCATTTATTAACAGGTCTACCAACATTTAAAATTAAAGACATCCAAATATCACAAATTTTTTTATTTGATTCGTGTAAAAATGTACCACATATTCCATTGCGCGTAAATCCTACGTTTGGTTTACCCCAATTGACGTGTTCCATCAAATCAGGCCGCCTCTTTGCTAATTCGTATTTCAACAGGCTCTCATTCCGAACTAAGAAACCTGTAATAACGACATGGTAATTAATTATAGTCACAAACATGGTGTTATCAGCAACATACCTTGTTAAAATATCGTAAACTAACTAGAAAATATTTACGTTAAAAAGATTTTAATGTCTACATTAAAATTTTAAGGAAAATGATAAAAAATCAAATATAATAATCAAATACGTTTAGTATACTTCTTTTACAATTTTTAACAGTACTGCATATTACATAAAAAGACAAATATGAATGAGTAATAGTAAAATAAAGTAGATAATACAATCAGCAGTTTGATAAGAGTTGTTACAAGGTTTAAGAAATTATTTTTCTTGCACGATTATAGTATAAGTAGGTTAAAATAATAAAAATAAATAAATAAATAAATAAATAAATGAAGTAAATGAATCATTTGATTAAACAATGAATATGCATAGATTCTAACTGCAAATTGGAAGGATCTTACATCATTATTATCAACCAAATGAAAAGTATTATAACTAATAATTTAAAATCATATTATTAAACTATTAGGTCTTGAATCTTACAAAACTTATTTAGGAAACATTTATTTGGAAATATGTAAGAAATAAAAATATAAGTAACAAAACTTTAATATTATACTAATGCCAGTACATGTTTCTGATTAAGGTTAGAATAGAAGTTAAACGTACATGAAATAATTATATGTACATACATAGAAATGTTAAGAATACTAAGGTATGTTGATTTAGTTGCATAATGTATCATACAAAATTAATGAAATAAATCAACATAAAAGCTTAACCTTGTGTTGGAAATCTAAATAATAAAGGTTTAAAAACGGGATTTCAGTCATGAAGTACTCCAAACTTTGTTGACAGAACTATTATTTTCCTAACTTTTGTTAAAATACAATACTGTATATTTTCTGTATCTAGTTTTCTTTATCGTTCGAATTCTGTTTGAACAATGCATGAATATCATGGATCTGAAATGACTAATGTTGAAAAGTATCTCTTAATATTCTAATATAACGATCGACAACAATAGCATTAGAATAAAAAAGTAAATTTATCGTCGATAACGCAAAGTGATTTGAGACAGCAATTTCACGTGTTCGATAAATCCATATGATAGAGTAAAAAGAATCACACTTTGCAAAATAAAGCGAATACGATCACAATAACAAGATTACAAAGTGAGAAACGAAAATGAACGTTACCACTGATGTCAAAGAAACTGATGTACGGTATACCAAGTGTAATACACCATCCGATAATTCGTACACAGTCGAATATAGTGTCTTCCTTCGCGCCGAAAACAACCACTATGTGCCTCGGTAATTTTTTCACCTTGCTCGCGGAGTACAACATCATTTCGATTTCTGTCCTCAAATTCTCACCGTGCCAGAGTTTGAAACACTTACGACGAAGGATCATATAGCAATTATAAATCGCGGCAAACAAGTCACATGAAAAGTGGATTAGTATTAGTAATATGCGAAATACCGTGAACATAATGCCGTCCGGTGACCGTCCGGTCTTTGTAACATAATCACGCGGAACTTACAGATAAACAAGAGTTTCAAAACTACCCAGGGGAACGTCACGAGGAAGCTCGTACGACTAGCCACCGATCTGTCTAGCAGACGGTCACCTCACGTGCACTTGCATACGCTTTATGACATACGCGCCCTTCTGTCGACGGGAAACACTAAATGCCAACACGTCTGCTACGCCAGATTCTATAGACCCTTCGTTACCTAGTTATTTTGCGCGTTTTCATTATTTCACGATTCTCGTGTAAACAGACAATTTCAGCACAAAATGCGACAATTTTTCTTACATAAATTATGGAAAAAAATGAGAAATTTGTATTGATTTTATGTGCTAGTTATTTTATGTAAGAATTAGGTTATTCGATGATACAAATTTTCACTATTAAAGATTCTACGTATAGATAAACAATAAACATTTCTCGTAATTGAAGAAATCAGCTGTGCTGTAAACATGAATAGTAATTACGCCAGTCTTTTAGGTTATATTTAATAGGAGGGTCCAACCATGGATGTTTATGGTTATTTTCACAACACACTGTGATCAACTACATTCGGCGACTGCGCTTAACCAATGAGAAACTAGATCAAGCTACTTTTTATTAAACAGTTGTCGGTTGTGTTTATTTAATGTCATATGAAACGCTAATTCAAGATACTATTTATTGAATTACAATAAAGTGCATTATTACAAACTAATTTTTATTTTTAAGTTGCTATCTTAAAACAAACAAAAAAAATATAATAATTTTTCCTTAAATAGAATAGTAACTGTGAGGTTATGCATACGGTTATAATCAACCCACAATGCGCATGCGTAGTATCGTAATCTTGTAAACAGTATGAAACGTGTTGAACTCTTTGAAGAAAATGCCGCCACTTTGTAATTACGTATTGTAATAACATACATATAATTAATATAGTGTCAGAATCAATTCTGACATATCGAGAAATTAATAATTCGAATAATGCGAACTGGCCTATAATTGAGTATAAATAAGAATTTTCTCTTTCCATTGTCTTTATCTTTTTACAGGTTAGGCACGTGGTTCATACTATGCTTGTATAGCTTCATAAAATAGGTATTTTAAATATTATTTCTTTTAGTAATCGCAAAGTGAAAAATGTCATTTCGTGGTCGTGGAGGTGGTGGATTTGGTAGAGGCGGTGGTGGAGGTGGTGGCTTCCGTGGAGGAAGAGGTGGAGGAGGTTTTCGTGGAGGACGTGGTGGTGATAAGGGTGGAAGAGGGTAATTTATTAAATCATTTTTCATTACGTATACAATCTGTAGTAAATAGCACAAGTACAAAGTACACAAGGTTTGTTATTTTATATTATAGATACGACCAAGGCCCACCAGAGCAAGTGACACCATTAGGTCAGTACAAATGGCCAGTTCAAGATGACTTAGTTGCTAAAGTGAATATAGAACAAGTACCTTTCTTTAACGCTCCAATTTATACGGAAAATAAGCAGCAAATTGGAAAAATAGATGAAATATTTGGTAATATTAGGGATTATTATGTGTCTATAAAATTGTCAGAGAATATAAAAGCATCTAGTTTCCAGACAGACACACAGGTATAACATTTATATTTATGAGAATAAATTAAAGTCGACTACAATATTATATTCATTATTATTGTTATGATTTATAGCTATTCATAGATCCAGCAAAGTTACTACCTCTGCAAAGGTTTTTACCCAAACCACCTGGGTCAGAAAAGAGAGGAGGTGGAGGTGGACGAGGAATGAAAAGAGGTGGAGGACGTGGTGGTGGTCGAGGTGGTGGTAGACCATCATTTGGACGTGGAGGTTTTGGAAGTAGGAGTGGTGGTGGTGGTGGCGGCGGAGGTGGTGGTTTCAGAGGACGTGGAGGAGGTGGCGGATTTGGACGTAGCGATTCTGGTAGAGGTCGTGGAAGGGGAAAATGGTAAAAACTAAAGGACTATAATGATTTTTTATGTAAAGACATATTAAGCGAGGAGGATATCTTCATTTCACTGAAGGGACTAGAAATATAAATACTTTTAAGATATACAACTGTGAAAACTATAATGAAAACAATATATGATTTATTTTCATCAACATCGTATTAAATAATATTTATCATTATCTGTGCTTTGCTTTATATACAATTATCAAATATAATTCACAGGAAAGTATTCTAGATTTAAACTTTATCAAATTTGATATGTTTCCCAAGTTCTTTTTCCGCTTTCTTTAGTAATTTGTTCCTCCCCCTTTGTTTGACTTTGACTTTCTTATTCAATTTTTCTTCTCTGTCGCTCAAGATTTTGTCCCAGTACATTTTTTCTTCCTCACCTAAACAGTGATATATATATGTATATAACAGTGATGAAGTTACTATCTATCAATACATACATAAAAATCTATTCTTACCTTCTAATATTGTCATAAGCCTTTCCTCATTAGATTTTTGTATAAATGTCTGTGCAGCTTCGTTTGTATCACACCTTACATAAGCAAGATAAGAACCATCATCAACATCTATATATTTAACCGAACTATTATTTTTTATATCCATCTAAAATTATACAAAGAATATATAAATATTGTATACAATACGTATACATGTATTTTTCATATTTTGATAACTGCATATATACCTTAAAAGCTTTTGGATCTGTACATGGTTTATCCATTTCAATTTTAACTATAACTCCCGGCGTGAAAGAGAAACGACATGTACTCGTAGTATGCTGTTTATTCGTTTTGTCTTTCTCATCATTTTCTTCCTTATCAAATTTGTTTTTCCAATAATTCGACCATTGGTTCCATCGTGCATTTCTTAGATGCTGTTTTAACTGTTTCATCTTATTTCTTTGTAATTCTAAGTATTTATTTCTAAGATGTTTCCAGTCTTTTTTCGCCATTACTTGTAATCCCATAGTGTAATTGAAATCTTCTATTTTACTACGTTTTTTTCGTTTTTTCCGTTTGTTTTTTTTTTCGTCTGTATATTCATGTTCGTCGTTAGTTTGAACCGTAGTATCATCAATCATTATTTGTTCGTTGTCATCACAATTTTCTGACGATTGCGCGTCGTTCATTAATACATCTCTCGTACATTTATTTGTCTTTTGTGACATACCTTCTAAAGGAGCATCATTAAGTTTTTCATTACTTGATTCCATTTCTTCATCATCAATGTGATTCGAGAGTTTAGACTTTTTTTTTTTGGTTTTTATCAATTCATTCGACATTTGTTCATCTATTTCAACTGAGTCTGAAGATTCTATATCTTTGAATTTTCTTTTTTTCATTTTTTTCATATTTTTATTTTCCTGGTTTTCTGAAGTACTATTAACAGTTACATGTTCTTTCTCCTTTTTATTACTTTTGTTTGCTACAACCTCTTTTTGTTCTTCATTATCAACAATATCTTCAATACAATTACTTTTTTGATCTAATTTCTCTTGCTTCCTTCCCAATACTACATCTTTCTCTGCATCATCAAAGGTAGTGATACTTAACAGTTCATCAGGAACTGTGTAAGAAGGCAAAACACAACCTTTCTTTTGATACGTCTGGAAAAAACATGTGATAGTAATAATATAAAAATTGCAAAGATTCTAATAGATGCAGTTTCTCTTACCTTCAAGCATTTTTTGGCCTCATCAGGTGTATTGAACTCCACAAATGCAAATCCTTTTATCTTTTTAGTATTTTTAAATCGTGGGATCGAAACATATACAACCTGACCGTACTGAGAGAATATTGAACTCAATCTCTCATGGTCTGTATCTGGAGGTAAATTTTGTACATAAACTGTACATTCATCTGTGTTCTCTTTTGGCATTACTTGTGTTATACGACGAACCTTTGTTCTATCTTCGGACAACGATAATATTGAAGAGGCTTGTAAAGCTTTGGCTATTCTGTTCATATCTGTAGTTAATTCCTTCATTCGATTAAATGTGAGGAAGATATTGAGGTCTATATCTGAAATTTTTAATAACCAATACATTTCAAATAAAAAAGATTAAAGATTTGAAAATTTCTGAGCTAATCATCATATGTATACGTAAAGCTTAGGCGATTCTTACATGGATTCTGCTTAATTAAATTACTCAAGTATCTGTCTTTACTTAAATTTGCATCACTGAAATAAAATTCCATTTGTTTAACTATAGCAGCATGCAGTGCCTTTTTCCGCAGTCTAGGCTTTCTTCGAGAAATGCCTGTATCTTCGTTAACAGGTTCTATCTCCTCATTTTTCACTGACTTTTGTACTTGGGGTACGGGAACTCTTTCTGAGTCTAGCTCCATATCTGATTGCTGTTCTTCCATCACCATTGTTTAAGAAATTCGTGAAATTAACGTTAAACTACGTATAATTTCTCTCCCCCACCGATTATCTGCAAATTTGTTTTTAATCCAAACGCCAAGGTACTATATATGATATAATTTTATAAAATATAAATAATATAATTTTATAACATACCATAGCACGTACGTAGAAATTTGGAAGAACAAAACTTTTTATATTACGCACACGATCCAAATTGTATACGTTTCCCGGCTGCGATACCTTGTAAACATATAACCTTAAATTATGTAGTTTGCAGATAGATTAGTCGAGCATTAAGATAAGCTATCTTGAAGACGTCAAGAGTTTGACTGTATAGGGAATTTGTTTTGTCATACATGTGACTGCTTGTTAAAAATTCTAGTTCCTATAAATTAGAGTTATTCACGTAAAAATATACATAAATGTATAAAATAAATTAATGTTAACAATATGAAATAGAATTTTGAATGAATGTTTAATTACTCGATGTAATAAAATTGTTTACATTTCATATATATATATTTTTTTATTGGGTTCCTTTCTTCAATCGATGAAGTAGTTAATGGTAGCCATCCTTGACGCATACCATATCCAAAGTGAATCCACTCAAAAATCTCAAGTCATTCGTTAATTCGTATGTTCGGTTAGAATTCACTAAAGAAGTGGTATTTAAAACAATGGATGAGATGAGTGTTATACTGCCCGACAAGGTATGTCCATTTTTGTTCGTATTTGTATTGGAATTGGAAAATATGGTTCGAAATTACGATTAAACTGAAAATTAGCCGTTCTATAACCTCAATTTTCATTCATATTTTTTATCTGTTGCTATGAAATTAAAATTTTCATCAAATTGTAGGATGTTGGAGAGATGGATTGCAAGCCAGTAAGTGGTCACTATACTGGTGCTGGGGATGAATTGGACGTTGAAGATCTGTATACCAAGTATAAGGTATAAAAAAAGAAATACACATTTTATAGTCTTTATACCTATATCTTGGTAGTATATGTATTTAACAAACAAATTTTATGATGAGAATTTCACGTTTTATAGAAACTGCAGAGAATGTTGGAATTTCTTGAAGTTCAAGAAGAATACATTAAAGATGAACAACGTAATTTGAAAAAGGAATATTTACATGCTCAGGAGGAAGTAAAACGCATACAAAGTGTTCCTTTGGTCATTGGACAATTTTTAGAGGCTGTAGATCAAAATACTGGTATTGTAGGTTCTACTACAGGATCTAATTATTATGTACGGATTTTGTCTACGATCGACAGAGAGCTCTTGAAGCCTTCTGCCAGTGTAGCTCTTCATAAACATAGCAATGCTTTGGTAGATGTTCTGCCACCAGAAGCTGATTCAAGCATCTCAATGTTGCAAGCAGGTATTTATTTCTTACTTTTATTATGCACAGTTAACAAAAAGATTACAGAATATCCTTTTACGTATTATATTGTTTTGCAGATGAAAAACCTGATATTCAGTATAGCGATATTGGAGGTATGGACATGCAGAAACAAGAGATTAGGGAAGCTGTTGAACTTCCATTAACTCATTTTGAATTATACAAACAGATTGGAATTGACCCACCAAGGGGTGTGTTAATGTATGGCCCACCTGGATGTGGAAAAACTATGCTTGCAAAAGCTGTAGCTAGACATACTACAGGTAAAAATTTATTCAACTGTGAGAAATACTCTGTACTTTCAAAATGTTTGAATGAATGGTCTAAATTAATCATACGATTGTTATATTTCAGCCGCATTTATTCGCGTAGTAGGATCTGAATTTGTACAGAAATATTTAGGTGAAGGGCCGCGAATGGTCAGAGATGTCTTCCGTTTAGCCAAGGAAAATTCGCCTGCTATAATTTTTGTTGATGAGATTGATGCTATAGCCACCAAAAGATTCGATGCTCAAACTGGTGCTGATCGTGAAGTGCAACGTATTCTCTTAGAATTGTTAAATCAAATGGACGGTTTCGATCAGACTACCAATGTTAAAGTTATAATGGCTACGAATAGGTAAGGCTTTCGTCTTCCTTTTTATTCGTACATAATAGCTCTCGCCGGAATGATAATTTGCTCTTTTTGTTCCAGAGCTGATACATTAGACCCTGCATTATTACGTCCAGGCCGATTAGATCGTAAAATCGAATTTCCTTTACCTGATCGTCGGCAGAAACGTTTAATTTTTTCAACTATCACTGCAAAAATGAATTTGAGTGAAGAAGTGGACCTCGAGGATTATGTAGCACGGCCTGACAGAATTTCTGGCGCCGATATTAATGCGATTTGCCAGGAGGCGGGGATGCATGCGGTTCGTGAGAATCGGTACATAGTCTTAGCGAAAGATTTTGAAAAGGGTTACAAAAATAATATTAAGAAAGACGAATCTGAACATGAATTCTATAAGTAATCCGGATGGAAGTGTATTAATGCGTCGTTTATATTTGATGGCCACATATGTATTTGCAAGTTCATGTATTGCTATAAATCTAATAATCAATATACGTTTACACAATTTGTGTCTTATTAATCGCACACATTACTAATTATGTGAAATTAATTATTTTAAAATATAATCAAAGAATGTATAAGAACCCTTAGTAGTATTGTACAAAAAAAATTTGTTACAAACAATTAACCTGTAATGAAATTAAAAAAACGAAACACCTTGATATTAATTATATTTGCTAAAATTATATTATTTTATAATACTTTTTTATTAACATTTACGGAAAGTAACAAGTACATAGAAATAGTCAAAATGGCACTAGCTGTTTTGATGATCAAATAGTAAACATCATCGTGATCGTCCATGACGAAAAACATTATAAAATGGAGTTGAATCAATGTCTAAAATAATACAATTTACCTTCTATAACATAGAAATACAGAGAAAAAGATATCGTAGTATATGAGAGAAGAGTGATCTATTTTTATTTATTTAGCATATCATATTTATATGTTAACTAATATATATGCAGAGATCGTAATCATAACCTAAAATCGTAAATTTCTAGTAAACAGCCTTTTAAGCTTTTCATTATATCTAGAAATTATTGAATGTTAGTAATACCACGAAATTTCATCACAATGAATTTACCCCGGTTATTAATAATTAGCACTGAAAAAGGAAAAGCTAGTGAAATTGCTTCGAGTAAGTCGAAACTTCATCGTTCTCACTTTATATCATATTAAATAATATGATAAATGAATTCTTCTAGGAAGTTTTATAAGAAAATAAAAAAATTAAATGGTCGCATAAAAATTGCATTGCAACAACTTTAATTTATTTTTTCTTTGTAGATATAGGCGGTGAAAAATTATCTAACCAAGACCATTTTGAATATCATTTATGGAATATCCAAAATAAATATTACAAAACACAGATATTAATATGTGTCACAGAAATTCCTACTCCAGATATTCCAATCGACAATGTCGAAGCACTGATTGTATATCATGACCCACAGGCAGTAAGAGAAATATTTAACTTTTAAGAAAGGTGTTCCAGTAGAGCGAATAATTTTCAGCGCTAATTTCTTTAGGAAAATGCAGAACAAAATTTAAAAGAATGGTCATGCTTAATCACTTCCTTGGCAGAAGCTGAAGTGTTATTGTTCTCCTGTAATTTTATAACAGACGGTGGTGTTAAAGACAAAGGTATATGAAAATAACAATTCGTGTTTAATCTCCATTAAGTTATGGAACATTAAGCATGTGCTTAGTATATTTCAGTGATAAAATGGTGTCTGCAAAACAGATTCGAGCTAATTGAATTAAACAGGCCCGACATAGATGCCTCAGAAGCAGATCCAGAAAATAATAAATATGGTATTGAGAGAATTATTGAAGCTTTACATGCTCATATGTGGCCAAATATGATACTCAAAGGTTTTCCAGATCTACTTTACTTAAACTTATGTTATTATAAGCAATGTTATTCATTTCTAATGAATTTCAATCTCATAGGAAAACCATCAGATGGAGAAGAACAAAGTCCTAGCATTGATGAAGTCGAAGAACAATTTGACAACATTGAATTGAGCCAAGATTCCACAGAAACATTACCAATGGAGAACATGTTGGGTTAGTCGATACAGAGTTTATTAAAATAATATGTACCAACTTATATAAACTGTATTTCTTTTAGATGGAATTATGGGCGAAGAAAATGCAGACTTTGGTGAACTGTTTTGCCAGTTGAGGGCTATGAAAGAACACGCGGCATTATTGCCAACAAATCAGAGACGAATAGCAGCTGAACAATTAGTTACCGCATTTTGGAAAGCAATGGGCGGTGATCCATCTGAAATGGAAGATTAATGCATGCGTTAATTATGCGATACACGCATGTTCACGCGTGTTAAGTACTATATACTCAAGTACATATTACAAACGCGTAATTTTACGACGATGTCATTTCGATATATATTAATTTTTAAGTGAACAACAGCGAGGAAGTCATTAAATTAGTTAATTGTGAAATATTTGAACATAGCAACGTTAAATTATTATAGCGAACGTAAGAATAGAATGAAAAGACACGTAGCGTTGCATGTATAAAATATATTGTTAAATTTACTATCGTATACGAAATAATTTTTATAAATATTCTGTTTAAAGCTCCTTACAATTTCATTATAGATATAGATACTATTAAATTAAAGTGCATGGCATATAAAATACATCGTTCCGAATTAAATATCAAAGTAGATTTCTTTACATCGAATGCAGACTCGTGAAATATTTCAAATATTTTTTATTCAAATAATTATGAAATTGAAATATGTATAGTACGATGGCATTCTCGTTTATTCCTCAACTATTGGCATCCTTGTTTCTCACCGTGAATCGGCGAAAGCATCTATAGTTGCCGGCCTGTCGTTTGACTAAAATGTCTGACGCTTTTCACGCATTAGCTCTGTTTGATTTGTACGAGCACAGAAACGGACCAGCGGAATTAAAAATAATTGTAGAACCGAGAAACCCACTGTGTGACGTTCACAATAGTTTATTGTCTTTGTCGCGATTGACATGTATACGTCAGTTACCTAGCATTCGGCATGAAGTAAGTTTCTCGTAACGACCAACAACACTGTAACCAACGATATTTGGCTCCCTTTAAACATTTCTTGGAGATCTCGTATATTTTTACGTACTATACTGGATGGTGATCATTTTATAATGTTCTGCGTGAATTTAAACGCGCTTATGGTAACCTTACGAAGTATACGCGAAAATAGTACTGTTGAATACTTCCTATTATTTTACTCGAGATTTCCTTGATAAAAACATGCTTAAATGGTTTCGATTGACACGATGTTTTAAAGTTTTACCAATCTGTCGATTGAATTCCGGAATTATTTCGAATAATGAATATTATTCATTGAAATTATTATTGACGATTGTATACATCATGTGATTGTGTCTGTGCCAATTCTCAATATAATTCTCGCGCGTATATTTGCGTGTGAATGTTTGTAATTTATTTTGTTCGTATTTTGTATGAAAGTGAGTGTTTCGATTTTTTTCTTATTCCTTTTCTCTATATAATGAAATACGGATACACGTTGATCATCTATCTTTTTTATCTAATTCCCTTTAATACAATTCAGTTGTAATTACTGTGCAAGAAGACATAATTATCTTGGGCGGAATTGTAAATTATATATGTTTTATAAAATCTGACATAAATTAAGCATGAGAATTTTTTTTTAATGTTTGTATAAATTATATGCATGATTAAGTAAGGCTTTGTCGATGACAGAGACAGATGTAATCGATCCTGCTCAAGGTAATATTTTTCTACCTAGACATATTTATACTTTTTAAATAGGCTGATTTGATTGTTCTTTATTTTATCGTGACATTAATTTTATACGTAGAAGAACCAGAAGAGAGAAATATTAACGCAATGTCACAATCAGAGGATGCTTATGCTCCAGAGGAACCAACACCAGACATTCCAATATCTTTGATTGATATACAAATGCCAGAAACGCCAGATAGTACAAGGGGTCAAGTGAGTGATGGAGACACACCCAGGTTGGAGAGTCCCAAATTACTTAAGCCTGTGCTAGGAAAAGTGCAAGCCAAAAAGAGATTAATGGCGTTCGCTAATAAGTTTAATGTGTTACCAAAAGTTCAGAATAAATCCAATCTATTACAAACACATCCTACCAAAGTTTCTAAATCTAAAACTATGTCGGGTGACAATAGGAAACCTTCACAAAATGATTCGAACATAGGGTTAAATATAGACTCAGATTCTATACAGTATCATAATCGTCATTCAAGTGGTAGTAAATTAAAAAAGAAAACAGGTACTGTCCATTGATAGATATATAACTTATGTATTTAATTATGTTAACCCTTTCCAAATTATTCAATGTATACACGTATTCTAAATTGTTATTCTCTGCTAGCAAGTTAATTGTAGCCAATTTAGTTTCATTCTTTTTATATCACTGATCAATGTTATTCATATTATTGTATCATATTTAATGTTTGGAATAGCCATTGGAAAGGGTTAAGAATATGTACTTATTTGTGATGCAACAATATTATTATATAGAAGAAAAGATTCTGGCTATCGAGGAAATTAGAAGAGAAGAATCCAAAAGTAAAATGTTGTTGGCGGAAGCTATGGCTGCAGGTATTTAGTATGTTTTTAAATTAAGAGTTAATTGTTGGTAATAACTAGATTATTTTACAGCTAGTTTAGATGAAGAAAGCTATATGAATAGAAATGTACAGAATTTATTAGAAAATGTAAAGATAATGAGAGATAGAAGTAGACAAGATGAAATTAGCGTTTCCCGTAAGAGCACTTCAAAATCGTCGGTCGAAAATAAATATTCTGAAAGGTATTGGAACATTTATCGTTTATATATAATAAACAATGAGTTGTTGTATTCCTATTATTTTTATTTGCCATTTTCAATTTTTAAGAAAGCGATATGGAGGAACGAAAGATGATCGAAGAGATAGCGTTAGTAAAGAGCCGAAGGATTGCAATGGTAGCAAAGAACGGTACTATA